>NW_025920138.1:0-363051 GCF_902686445.1 Sciurus carolinensis | reverse complement strand
ACCCATGTTATTCCTGTGAGTAAATCTGTTTTAAAATGCATGAACTCCAGCAAAACCCTGGACAATTTCTGGAAAATGAATGGCACCTATTTGTGAAAAACAGAGGTTATAATAATTGGTTGCTTTTGTAAGTTGTTGGATACAAAGTACAGCTTATTGGGGGCTGAGGAGATAGCTTAGTTGGTAGAGTGCTTGCCTCACAAGAACAAGGCCCTGGGTTCAAATCCCCAGCACCACAAAAAAAAGTACAGCTTACAATTTAACATTAAGAGGTATGATATTTATATTATCACTATTGTAAATGTCTGAGAAAAATCACTATAAGAGAAAGCATTCTCCAAAGAAATAAGAAGCCCCAGAGGTGCTTCTTTACAGACCCACAAGCTGTCATTTCTGGGAAACCCAAGCAGTCCTACAGGAGAGTTCATTTCTCTGATTGATTTAGTGATGGAAGATTCAAAATCATGATACACTTTTCAACAGGTTTGGCTTTTCTGTATTATTTTGTTCTTCATGTTTTAGTGACAAGTAAATGATATAGACTGACATTTATGAATTGATGGAAAAGACATAAAAATCAAGTTTGGGAAAAAAATCTGAAAGTTAGGTAGCAGTAGTTAGGCAGAATATGACCTAAATGTTCCTAAAAAAAAAATTAGATTCAGACATTTCAATGTGTCAGAAATTTAAAAGGGTATGTTTTTAGTGACTAAAACATAAGGGACTACTGAACATAAATATTCTTCCTCCAAAATATTGTGAATTTCATTCCTGGGTGTTTTGGAAACAAAACTGGAGAACTCCCAAGATATTCATTTGATGTTTTAAAATATTTAATGTATTTCAAAACCTTAGCATCATGATTCTCTCATTTGCCATTTGCTAACTAATAGAGTACAGGGTAAGAAATTTTTAATTGATGAAATTAAATTGGATTCAAAGACTACATGAAAAAATACATATAAGTAGTTTATAACAAAGTGAGATGCATATTTGTGAAATGAGGTTTGGAACGTAAAACCTCATTTCCTTCTAAAGATTTAAAAGTTTAGTTATTCTAATTATAGGAGTTTGTTACATCAATAAAAGTTCTGTTTGAATTAAGATGACAGTAGAAAAATTATAATTAATAAATATTCTAATTTAAAACTTATGGTTTCACTGATGTTATGTATACAAATATATAATGTTTACTCTCTCTAGATGACATATTGTAAGTAATTTGTTTTACTAGAACTCATGAAATAAAAATAAAGATAAAATTACTTGACATTCCCTATTAAAAATATTACTAACTTTAAGGCAATCTAAATTAAAGAAGCAAATATTCTTAGAAGAAAATATCTTCATTTTGCCATACAAAACACAGTCCTCTGTGCTGAATAGTACTGTTGGATCTAACATATCCTATTCACATACCAGAAGCCACACTAGTAGCTCAAATTTTCTCCTTTCACAGCCTTTCTTGAACCAAAGACAGTAATTATGCTTCTGAGGACATGCAGACACTCAGAAGTCTGAGGCAGGGGAGAGATCTGTGCAGCTAAGGAGAGCTCAAACAACTGAAAGTTTTAAGGAAAAGATGTCTATAAGTTCTATCTCTTAAGGTCTGTGATTTTAATGTCTGTAACATTAAAATGTAATGTACTGTTCTTGTTACAAGAACAGTAACAAGATCCCACTAGTGAAGACAGAACTGACTTCCCTAGTTGAATATGTCCCCTGTCTCTTAATTTTACTTTATTCCCTGTTGGATAAAGGCTGTCTAGGGAGAGTTGGACTCCAAAATTTTCTCTGAGTTCCCTAAATACATCTGAAAATAGATCTTGATTGGAATTATATCTCCATCATTTTGAAAACTCCAGTTAATCTCATTCTAGCCTTACGATCCAATTAGTCCAAACATTCCAGAATTACAATGCCTCTACTTTGGGGTGAGGGATTACTTGTACCCCCATGGTTTCCAGCCTCTCAGGGTTCTCTTACAGTGTTTGATGGGCCCCTCTTCCCTAGTTTGTTGTCACATGCAGCACTGATTTTGGATATTCTTGGGTCAATAAGTCATTTTCAAATTGGCAGTGTTTAGTTTCAAGCTCTGAGTAAGACATTAAGTTCAATCAGAAATAAAATTAAAAATAGAGGCAGAGCTCAAGGTCACTGCTTGAAGAGATCACAGGCAGATTGTACATAGATCTGAAGCAGAGACCAAGCTCCGAGTCCACTCAAAGGTATGTGCAAGATTAGGCCTCATCCACACTAATAGAGGTAGAGTTGAGGCCTGAACTTTCTCTGAGAGAAGCCATATAAAATTAGTCAAGTTTTTTGTTTACTATATATGAAGTTATAAAATGTATTAAAGAAAAAGTGGAGGCCTATCACCCAGAGTCAAATCAGGGTATAATCATTTCAATCAGATCCATTGATGTTACAGGTGATAAAATCAGAAGTTACTTATTTATCACAACCATGATTGATATGTGAAGAATTAAAGCAGTTATGTTAACAAATGAAAAATGAGTTCTTTCTAAAGATAATTGGAAAATTGAGTTAAACTTAAATAAATATATTGAATACTGTGACCTGCACTGGATAAATCCACATGTTTGAATCTGGGGTAGTGCAAAAGGAATTTAACAACAAATGCCAAAACATGAGACTTCCAAGGTCATGTGAGAGGGAGATATAAAATAGGAGAAGAGCATAAATACTTGAACAGGCATTCCAGCATAAGCACAATTAGGCCAGACTCATCTAGGAAGCAGAAAGACCAGGGTTTCATGTGCTGTTTCATGTGCTGCATCTCTACATGCAGCCTCCATCCAGGCCCAGTCACACCTCTGCCTTTTGCACCTGGGCTCTATCATACTCCCTGACATGACATGACCCATTGATCACTAAGTTGCCTCCTGGAATCCTGTCCCTCTCATTCCATGGAAATTTTCTCAGATAAGCCATGGGAGAGTGTTGCCCAGTGTACTCCCAACTTTGATTAGTGTTTTTTTGTGGAAACTCAAAGAGCTCTTTGGAGATGTAGTGAGGTGTAGGTACACACCATTGTTCTATTATGGACTTGTCATATGACTTTGGAAAAGTGAGTTCAATTTCTTTATTGATGTTTCCCTGATTTTTAACACAAAAAATGACTCCATCTCCACTTGTCAGTATTAAACACTAAAACACTGATATTAGGTCTGGAGTTCCAACAGTTAAGTAATAAACTCTATATAAGATATTAGGTATATAAAGATTTTCAGGAATATCCTCACATGTATTGACTAGTGCAGAACAAATTTTAAAGAACCAAGGTATGGAAAGAACTAGGATGCATTTGAATTCTGGCTTTTTATATATTTGTGGAATAGATTTTTAACCTCTCAGAGCCTCTGTTTACTCATCTAAAAGATAGGGCTGATGCCAATTACATCCCAAGGCTCACATGGGAATTAAATGAAGTCATAGATAGTAGATACCTGTACACAGTGAGTGATCCCTAAGCCTGAGAGAACTGGCCTGTTTTTGCTTCACTCATAGACACCCAGCAGCAGCTCCATGCCTGTCCCAGCACTCACACTTCAATGATGTATCTGTAAGTGAATAAATGAAGAAGTTATTTTTGAAGGCATAAATATGATGCTGCAATATCAGTTACTGTGAATAAAATTAGTTTCTGTTTTTTTGTATGACTTTAAAACCAACATTTCCCACCTTTGCAATTAGGAATAGCCATTATTATGTTCTGACCAATAAGATATAGGTGGAATTAATATCTCTATGGTCTTTAGCTATTTAGTTTCCATTGTTTTTTAAAATGTGTAATTGGCACATAATATTTAATCATGTATGATTCATTGTGGTATATTAATTATATGCCCATAAAATAACATGGTCAAATTGAATTCCAAACACTTTCCATTTATTTCTCCTCCTCCTTCTCCCACCCACTTTTGCTACTCCTCATTTCTCCCTTCTCCTTGTGTAAAATCCTTTAATTTTTTTTCTTTTTTAAAATCTCTGTCTTCCATCTATGAGAGCACATATTTGAGTGTTGTCTTTCTGAATCTGGCTAATTCACTTAATATGATATTCTCCAGTTCCATCATCTTCCTTCAAGTGACATAATTTTAATATTCATGACTGTGTAAAATTTGTTTATACATATCACATTTTCTTGTCTGTTCACCTATTGATAAACACATTAGTCTGATATAATAACCAGGTTAATGTAAATTTCTGTGCTAAAAAATATTATGCATGTATTGCAATAGTGTGCTGACTTTAGATATTTGGATATATACCAGAAGGGATGTTGATGGGTCATTTTTAATTTCATGATTTTGAGAATCTATTGTATAGTTTGTACTAATTGACAGTACAACCAATAGTGTGTAATGTCCTTTATCTGCATCTTTGTCAGCACTGATTAATTATTACTTATATTAATGATGTTCGACATTGTAATTGGAAATAAAGAATCAGTGGAGTTTTGATTTGAACTTCCCTGAGTTCCGAAGGAGGTGAAATTTTATGTAATTGTGTACCATTTGTATTTCTTTTGTATTTAAAAAATTTAGAAATGTCCATTTAGTTCATTGTCTCATTTACCAATTGGGTTATTTGTGAGGGGATTCTGTTAATTATTTTTAGTTCAAAATAACTTCTAGATATTATCATCTGCTAGGAGAGTAGCTGGAAAAAATTTCTCCAATTCTCTATGCTGTTTTTAACAGTGTCTTCATTGTTCCTTATTGCTTCATTTTACTTTATTGCCATGCAGAGACTTTTTAATTTGTAGTTGTTCCATCACTGATTGTGGGTTTTATTTCTTGACCTTTATCAACCTTTCTAAGGAAGTGGTGCCTGTGCAATCTTTTGGAGTGTGGATTCCATAATTTTTCTAGCAGCTGTAGTGCTTCTGATATAATTCCTATATCTTTGATTCACTTTGAGTTTACTTTTGCATGCAGCATCAGAAATAGGGATAAAGGTTAACTCTTCTACATATGGACACCCAACTTTTCTAGCACCAGTGGTAAAAGGCTACCTTTTCTCCAGTGTATGTTTTGGGCATTGTCACCCAAGATTAAATGAATGTAAGCCAGTGCCTTTTTATCTGTGCCTTCTATTTTACTGCCTTGATCTTTGTGTTTGTTTTGGTGCCAATATCAAGATGGGTTTTTACTAGAGCTCTGTAGTATAACATGACATAAGTCAACATGATGCCTCCAGCATTCCACTCACTTCTCTCTGGGTTTAGGTATTCTAGGTATTTTATTCTTCCATGTGAATTTTAGTACTATTTTTTCTAGGTCTTTGAAGAATGATAATAGTATCTTGATGGGTTCACATTGATTCTGCATATTGCTTTTGATAATACAGCCATTTTAGCAATAATAACCCTGCCTATTCAAGAACATTGAAATTCATTCCATATTTTAGAGTCTTCTACATTTGGTGTTCTATAAATTTGATTATAGAGCTTGTTCTCCTCTTTGACCCAATTTATTCTTAGAAAATTTTGGAGGCTATTTTGATTGGGATTGTTTTACTGTTATTTTTTCTAGTGTATTCACTATTGATATCTAGAAAAGCTACTGATTTTTTCATGTTGATCTTCTGCCCTGTTCTGTGATTGAATTTATATATCACTTATACAGATCTTCTGTGGGAACATATTTGTTCTTCTATGCAGAGGATTATACAATCTGCAGTTATAATTTGACATCTTCCCTTTTGATGTCTCCTTTATTTCCTTCTCTTGCCTAGTTGCTATAGCTAAAATTTCATGTTCTATATCAAGTAGGAATGGAGACAGTAGACATCATTTTCTTATCTCTAATTTGGAGGAAATGATTTTAAATTTTCCATGCTTCATATGATATTGGATTTGAGTTTGTCCTATATAGTCTTTTTTATGTTAGGGAAAATTCTATTAAGCCTAGTTTTTTGAGGATTATATCAGGAATTGCCACTGTATTTTATAGATACTTACTCTGGCTCTGTTGATATGATCATGTGATTTTGTTTTTAATTCTACTTATATGGAGAATTATATTTATTTACTTGAATATGTAGAACCATCCTTACACACTGGAATGAAACCAACTCAGTCATGATCTACAGTTTTCTTAGTGTGCTTTTGTATATGATTTGCTAATATTCCATTAAAATTTTTTCAACTGTGTTATCAGGCATGTATATATGTAGTTTTCCTTTGTTGACCTGTGGTTGCCTGGTTTTGGCATCCGTGTAATTCCAGTTTCACCATATAAACTTTGAAGCACTTCCCTTCCCTTTCTGTTTCATAGAGTAATTGAAGAAGCAGTGACTTTTGTTATTTTTTAAAGGTATGGTAGATTTCAACCAAAGTTACATTCTGTCTGGGCTTTTGTATTTCACATGACTTTTTTAAAAATATTTTTAACTGGGTACAGTGATGAACACTTGAAATTTCAGTGGTCAGGAGACTGAGATAGTAAAACCGCTGATTCAAGGCCAGCCTCAGAAACTTGGCAAGACTCTGAGCAAGTGAGTAAGACCTTGCCTAAAAATAAAATACAAAAATGGACTGGGCAGGAGATGGGTTACAACTTAGTAGTAGAGTGGTTGCCTAGCATGGGTCAGACACTAGGTTCGATCTTCAAAACAACAGAAAAATGAAATAAAATAAAGGATAACATTTTAAAGAGTGTGAGTATCTCCTTGAAAAAAGTGGGGACTGGAGATGTGTCACAGTGGAGAAACATCCCTGGGTTTAATCTTTAGTATCAAAAATATATTTTTTATTAGTGTGTCATAGTTGTCCATTATGACATATTTATATATGTGCAGAACATCTTTTGATCAATTGCATTCCTCAGTGCCTCACTTTCCCCTCTTCTCCTTCCCCATGAGTCTGCACTAAACTATTGACCTTTTATTGTGGTGAAATCCTCTCTCTAGATATTTTTCAATTTCAGTTTTCATTCTTGCTTTCATATATGAGAGAAAACGTTTGACTTTTGTCTCTGATTCTGGCTTAATTCACTTAGCATAATGTCCTCCAGTTTCATTCATTTCTCACAAATGACATAATTTCATTCTTCTTTATGTTTGACTAGAATAAATACAGTTGTGAAGAGATGTGTAGATGCTATTTCCTGGGAATATCACCTGCCAGCACAGAGGAACTCCCATATTCAGGTTCAGCTTGCTCTTGTGTGAGCCAGAAAATGGAGAGCCAGGGAGGAGAAGGTCTTACCTGAAGCATGTAGTGCCCTCCTTTCTATGACTCTGATTGCTTTCACACCCACTATGTAGCCTGGCCAATTCTACAGTGTTATTCCTTGTCTGTTTTGACTACTAACCTGTCTCTGTGGTGCATATTTCCATGACAGTTTTGTGTCTGAGAGAAGGGAGTTCACCTGAATTTGCAATCTCAGCATCCTCCAAGTGTTAACCACAGGATTCAGTTCCTTCCCTTCTTCAGAATAAGGGAACTGAGGGGGATTTCTTTTATTAAAACAAAATAATTCTATCTATGAGACTCTACCCCAATGACCTAATATCCTCCAAGTCCTCACTTCCTATCGTCACCTTGGGGGCTTGTGATTTCAACATACAAGTTTTGGAAGCACATAAATATTCAGACCATAGTAAAAAGTTATGCTCTTTCTTTGCTAATGGTATCATGTAAGTGCCTGTTTCCTAGATCTCAGTGCATCTTCCTATTTACTTCCTGCATCCTTGAAGACATGTGCCATCAAGTTATCCTCACTAGACAATCTTTCTTCTTTTCTGATGGGGTTGCTGTAGGGTCACTCACTTGGACTTCACAACTGAGTGTGAGAGGGGAGAGATTGTCATCCCACACTTACAGGGAATTTAGGACACTGGCAGTTGAGTGATTAAGACCCTGCACCCAGGGCGTTGTGGAAATGGTCACCAAAATAGTTGAGTGAATCAACCTTGCCCCATTCTCAAGAACTGCAGTCAGAATTATACACAAATATGGAAGTCACATATTGAGCCCACATGGGAAATGGAGGAAATTAGTTGACAGTGGATGAACATGGAAGATGTTGGTTTTGCCCAAGCTCATACAAAGCCACCAAGACATTAAAATCTCTACTCTAACAAGGATCTAAGACTGATCATTTTGCCTCATGTGTGCACAAAAAAGCTTCTGAAAGCAGGACCTGGAAGTAACTTTCAAGTCCTCTCTATGAAATTGGCATTAAACTGTCAAAGAATATTACCCAAGGAACCATATTTTTAGTAGGATAGTGTACTCATCAGGTTGGTCACTTGGATTGAGAAATAGTCTTTCAACTTGAGGTCTCCAGTTTAATGGAGGAAGTACAAAATCCATATAGCTTTTTGCTGTGCTGGCAGTAGAAAATGATAATATATCCTGGTTCCATTTATTGCTGAGGTCTTACCATCACTGTTTCCCCACCAGCAGCATTGCTATCCTAGTTTAAAAATGTATGTACATTAAACACAAGATCCTGGGAATCATGCAATGTTAAGAAATCTTTTAGGTGGAGAATAGTATGATTCATACTGGTGTTGTCAATCTCAGCTCTTTGTCAGTCTTGATTTTTTTTCTCTTTGATTTAACTGTATACTTTGAATATGCAAGCTTATTATGTGGTTCCAACTTTGCCCATGTTAAAAGTCCACTGAAGTCTCCTCTGTAACCCTGTCCTCTCTAGTCTCCTCCCACTGCCTCTTGTATCTTTTAATTTATTTCAATATTTTTTTACTCTTTCTTGTTCTGATAGTTGGAAAGAATGGTGTTACATCCCTTCTAGATGTGAAAAAGAAGAAGGATGGTGTTGGCTTTTATCCCAAGGACAATTTCAGGGAAAAATGCTTTTCTTAGCCTAAGAAAATCATATACTTGGTTGGTCTTTTTATATTTTGGTCAATAAATAACAAAGTATATATCTTAGGAGAAAATGAAGAAAAACATTTTATTTCAAATAGTATCACCTTCATGAATCTAGGGCTAAAAAAATTGCCATCTGGAAAATATACAGAAGCTTTTGCCACTTTAGTACACAAGTCTCTTTGACACCCTCCAGGTGCCATTTTCCTATTGTTACAAAATCATGTCCGGATTATGTAATAATTGTGGAGGTCCCACTGTACATCAGTTTTCCTATCCATTCAGAACTACTATATATTATTGAAAATGATTCTTGAATTTAAGCTCATCATGAGTTTTTCGTGGGGTAACATCTTACATGTCTTTCTCATCTTAATCTCATCAGTTTAATGTTGAAAACTCTAATTTCTGTTATATTCAAATGAAACATTGCAGTGATGGGAGCAAATTCCAACCTTCCATGAAATGAAATCAATGGAGTTGGTGTTACACATTAGCATATTATTTCAGTGCTGTCTTTATTCTGATTTATTTCTGGACCCAATATTATAAAAACATCAACTGAGCAAACATTGAAATCACTCACTCTAAGACACAGTTTTTTGTAAGACTCTCACTACTCACCTCAGAAATCTCTCCATACACAACTTACTGAGCCCTCTCTACTCATCTCAATCTTTCTTCCACCATACCTCAGTGAGTCATATTTAATTACCTCAGGTGCCCCTCCCACAGACACCAAGTGCCATTTCACACACCTCATAGTATACTTTTGCACATATCATACAGAACTCACTACTCATCTCAGATGACTTTCCCTAAATAACTAAGATATCCCTCCTCTCAACTCAGTGTGCCCTTCATATACATCTCAGGGATTACTAATCAGTACAAAAGCAGTCATTAACCAACTTAGAAGGATGTTGCTACAATCTTGAGTCCTCACTCTATTCCATTGCAAGCCCTCACTAAATACCACAGAGTGCACTATTACTTATTTTCTGAAAACTCTCAATACACCTAATAGTGCCTTTTCTATTCAAAATACAGACCTTCCATATACATCTCAAATAGCCCTACTTACTTCCCTTAGGAAACACTCACACTTACATAAAGGAGACCTCTTACACATCTCATATAGCCCTCCTATACACTTAACATGGCACACTCTATATAACTGTTTATATCCTCACTACAAACCTCAGGGAACCCTCTCTTGACACCTCAGAGAGACCTTCCTACACACCACCAAGATATCTCCCTATGCACTTCAGAAAGCCCTACCTACTCACCTCAACTGCTGTTCCTACACATCTTTTCTTATTTTTTTGATATGATGGATTGACACCAAGGTGCTCAACCACTGAACCACACACCCAGGTCTTTTTATTTTATTTTATTTATTTTGAGACAGGGATCCTATAAGTTGCTCAGGGCCTCACTAAATTATGGAGGCTGACTTTGAACAAGCAATACTGCTCTCTGAGAATCCTCAGAAATTTTAATTACCAATGTGCTACTTTACCTGACCTAATAAAATCTTCAAAGATTATTTATTACATGCTAATATGGATCCACTTAATTTATACTATAAAATACACATTAAAAATTTTTAAATACATAAAATATATTTTTAAGAAAGGGCATATGTCATTTATTTGTTCTTGGATATCATGAAACTGCATCCTAGTGCTCAACTGTGACCCAAGAAACCTGGACACATATGGAAATTTGATTTATATTTTTCTGTTAATTTTTCTGGATTATTATTGGAGATGACACCAAAACCCTGAATGAGTGAATGAAGAATATTGTGTTACTTTACCTGATCAATACTTGTGGAAATGATTGTCTTATCCTAGTGATGGTAGAGAGTTTTCATTTTCCACAAACACTGGATGATGGCATTCATGTGTTGAACCTGGAAATGTTGATCACAGAGAACCCCAAAACAGAAAATATTCTGAGATCTAAAAAAAGGGGAATGAGATAGACAGGGAATAACAAGTATCATAATAGTTAAAAGGGAAAAGCAACTGAGATTTTATAGCACAATAGGGTGATTTCAGTCTATAATTATTCTTATACAATTAAAAATAACCAGAGTTGACTTTGCTGGTATCAACATAAAAATTATAATATTTGAGAAGATGAAAATTACTCTAATTTGATCATGACACACTGAATACACATGTTGAATGATAATGCTGGGTTCCATATCCAAATACAAATAGTATCTTCAATTTAAAAATTAAATAAAAATCAACAGTTCAATGTTTTAACCAAGTATTTATATCACTGTGGATTTTTAAAGGGTATCCCATGTTCAGAAATATGTAAGTTTTCTCATTTCTCTTCATTTTATGCCATTTAGATCTACATCTTCTAAACATTTGGAAATGATTTAGTCTCAAACGTGATTTTCTGTTGACTGTTGTTTTTAATGTGTCTGTAAATGGTTGTAAAATATATACCCATGATTTTAGACATTTGAATTAATGCACAACATGTGTTGTATAGGAAATATTCCATCAGTAGATCAATATTAAATTTTCTGTAGCAGGATTAAGATTGGGATTCTGAACAAGAAAATTGTATACTACATGACATGAAAATAAGGATTTTTTTGAAGGTTCATTTTTCAGGCTTGGGTAAAATAATTTTTATTTAGTAAAAACCTTATGATTCAATGACTCTGAATATAGTTTAACTGTGACATTAATTCCTATCCCAATTCCAGATAACTTAGTAAAAATCATTAGGATATTTCTTACTAATATTTGAAAACTGCATTTGGCTCACTTAGGACAGTTATTGTAGTGATGATAATAGCAGGGATATATGATGGATAGTGTGTGGATTTGAAAAAAATTAAAAATCACAAAAGATCTTGCTACAGGTATTGATATAATGTTCTAATATTATGGGAAATTTTTGAGGAAACCATAGAAGTTGCCTCAAAACCTCAGAAGGTACATGTATGGTCAAATGCATAAATAAACATAATGGCCAATATTTCTAAATGTCAATATTTCTAAAGGTCATTATATGTAATAAACACTTTTATATTTGTTACATCATTTTCTTTCATATATAATACCTCTCAAATACAGGTAATGAGACTGCTTGTATTTTATAGACAATCAGAATTTAGCATTATAGACTGTTCATGGTCACACGTGAACCCAATGGAAGACCACAGATGCAAATTCAAACAATGTGTCTTAGAGGGTTCACTCCATTTAATGTTGGCTTAGTTGATGAATTAAAGGTATTATATCTGAAAATATACCAGAAAAAATGCAACACTAAAATAATATATTCATGTATACAATTACTCCATTGATACTGATTTTTTGAGAGTTAGAATTCTCCATGATTATGAAATTTTCCCAACTGAATTCATCAATTTGTAAAGAATCCAATATGTACCTGGGGTTTCATCAAGTGGTAGAGCACTTACTTCATATGCATGAGGCACTGGATTCAATTATCAGCACCGCATTAAAGAATAAAATAACAGTGTTGTGTCCATTTACAACTTTAAAAATCCCCAAAAAATTAAAATAAAGAAAAAAAATGAAAACAATATAAGATACTACCCCACAAAGCTTTAAGATGTGATTATAAACAGGAACTATTCTCAATGATATATAGTAATTCTGAATGGATACGAAAACTGATGTAGAGTGGGAGCCCAACAATCATTACATAATCCAGACATGATTTGTTAATATTAGGAAAGCACATCTGGAGAATGTCAAAAATAAATGTATGCTTTAGGGGCCAGTTTATTTTTTACAAATAAACAAAGGGTAAATTATAGTAATGTCACTAATGGTGTTGTAACAAATGAATATTCACATGCAAAAGATTTACATGGACTCACCTCAAACCACATTTGAAAACTAAATCTAATAATCACACCTAAATATAAAACTTAAATATATAAAATTCTTGGTTGAGTTTGTAGCTCAGTGATAGAGCACTTGCCTAGCATGTGTGAGGCAGTGGGTTCATTCTTCAGATTGATATAAAAATAAACATATAAAATGAAGAAGTTTTTTCCATGTAAAACTAAAATAAATTAAAAATGTATGAATCCCTTGGGAGAAAACAAGGCAGTAATATTTTTAAAATATTTTAGTAGTCAAAGGATTTTCATTTTGTTTATTTATTTATATGTAGTGATGTGAATCAAACCCAGTGCCTCACACATGTCAAATACTGTACCACTGAGTCACAACCACAGAACAAGGTAGTAAATTTTTATGACCTTGAAATTGGCAATGGATTCTTACATACAACAAAAAATAATCAGCAGCTAAAATGAATTTCATCAAAATTAAATGTTTTCAGGTTCCAAATGGTATTATTAAGAAACACAACCTAAGCATTGGGAAAATTATTTGAGAATGACTTTGTGGATGTGCATGTGTGTGGTGTGTGGGTGTGTGTGTGTGCATTTATATTTGTGTGTTTATAATCCAGAATATGTAAAGAACCCTTGCATTTCAAAACAACACAGATATTGACTCAACATATGCCTGTAATCATAGGACCTCAGAATGCTGAGGAAGGTGATTGGAAGTTTGAGGCCAGCATCAGCAAATTAGTGAGGCTTTGAGAAACTTAGCAAGAACCTGGCTCAAAATTTTAAAAAATTAGAAGAAAGGCTGGGGACTTGGTTCAGTGGTTAAGCACTTCTGGGTTCAATCCCAGTTTAAAAAAAATAACATAAAAAAACAAAAGTAGCAGGGCTGGGGTTGTGGCTCAGGAGTAGAGCTCTCATCTAGCACATGTGAGGCCCTGGGTTCGATCCTCAGCACCACATAAAAATAAAGGTACTGTGTCCACCTACAACTAAAAAAATAGATTTAAGAAAATGTATCATGAGCAAAGGACTTGAACAGAAAGTACTATAGTCAGTACAAAAATGACCAAAGAAGCTCCTCAAAGTGTGCTCATCATTATTAATTAGAGAAATGCAATTCAAAATGAAAATGAGAGGAGGGCACTATGGCACACTCAATCCCACCTTCTTCAGAAATGGCGGTAGTAGGATGGCAATTTCCAGGCCAACCTGGGAAATTTAGTGAGACACTGACTCAAAACAAAAAATAAAGGAGCTTGGAGATGTGTAAAGGGCACATGGGTTTGGCCCAAATTATGAAACACACACACAGGCACATATGTGAGATACCATGCCACACCACAAAGATGGTATAATTTTTAAAAGTAAAATAGCAAATGCAGAAAATGTAACAATGTGGAGAAACTGGATTCCTTTTATATTCCTAGTAAGAACATGGAATTGTGCAGTAGGTAGACAAACAATTTGATAACTTCTTAAATATTTCAACATAGATTTCCATATACTGTATGAATTCCACTCCTAGATGTATGCTCAAACAAACATGAATATTCAAAGCAGCACCATTTATGCCACTAAAAGGGGAAAATAATCCAAATGACAACCAACAGATAAAAGGATAAACAAATTTACACATGTATGTGGGGGCTGTTTACATATACGTGCATATATCTACCTACATATATGAACCTACAAATATACATTTGTGGTAGAAAATCACACTGCCATAAAAGGAATAAAATACTGATACTTATTAAAACTTGAATATTTTTTGAATATAAATGTAACTAAATAAAATCTGAAATGAAATATCACATATGGCCCAATACAATTTATATGAGATATCTAGAATGTGGATACTCCAGAGACAGAAAATTGAAAGGTGGCTGCCAGGTTCTGGGAGGGAATAAAATGGAGTGGTTGTTTAATGAGCAGATGGTTTTCTTTGTGGTGATGAAATGATGTGAAACAAGATAAAGATGGAGATTAGGTCACAATACTGTAAATGTCATTAAATTGCACATATTAAAATGGTCACTAGTATGAGAAGTTAATGTCAAACAACTTTTAAAAATCTGAAAACACTTAAGTCTACTAAATTGCAGGGAATCTAGTTCTAGATGGTAGAATGCACTGTGGAGCTCCAGACTGCCAAGTTTATTTAGGATCGCAAATCAAAGCACATCTGATAGCACTAGTGACAGCCAGGAATTGACAGCCTAAACTATTTCAAGCACCATTTTAAGTTCTTCATATATTTGGATCCTATTTCTCCTCAAAGTCTTGGATCCTCATGGAAGAAATTCAGATTTTAGTGATGAGTACACTAAGCCTAAGAAACAAAGTCCTTATTCTAAGGTCATCCACCTTGCAAACTAGGGCTTGAGACCACTGATTTGTCTGAATTGTCTGAATTCCAAACTCTTTTGTGATCTATATGACTGTTAAAATCCAGTCAGTGGATGCTTCCGTAAGGAGGGTGAGGGAAGAGGGAGAAATTGCAAAAGGACACCAGAAATGTTTTTGTTGACATATCACCCATGTTCACTATGTAGATTTTGCTGATGAATTCCTGGATAAATGTATACAACAAAAAACAAAGTATACATTACATATGTATAGTTGATCATCCATCAGTATTACCTGAACAAAGTTTCTAAAACAAATAAATAAAAAGGATTTATTAAAAAAGTTTTAAAAAAAGGGAATAGAGGGGGTTGCAAGATGGTGGACTAGAAGGTGGCTGCATTTCATGTTGCTCCAGGACTCAGGATTCAAGAAGAGGAGATATTGAGAGACTTGGGACTAACTCAAAGCCACCGGGTGAGTCTCTCCCATTGGGGAAGCATCTGGGATGGGGCAGTAGTCCTGGAACACAGGGAACTTTGTGAAGTAG
Organism: Sciurus carolinensis; assembly: GCF_902686445.1. NCBI lineage: Eukaryota > Metazoa > Chordata > Mammalia > Rodentia > Sciuridae > Sciurus > Sciurus carolinensis. Next base: position 347,412 of record NW_025920138.1, on the reverse strand, counting down.
AGTTACCCAATGAGACACCCCTCCCCCTGCTGGAACAGTGAACTCAGCCAACTGGCAGCATTGTAGAGGAGGGCTGCTCAGCATAACACTTGGACTCAAAGCAACCCACTGGGGCTCCAGGTGGCTGCCCAGAGGAGGAGGCACGTGGCAAGTTGTTTGGATGCAGAGTGACCGCTCCTGAACACTGGGGGGGGGCTGCCTGGGGGAGGAGAAGGAGTGAGGCAGGTTGCTTGGACTGGGAGCAACTGCACCAGAACTCCAGGTGGCTGCTTGGAGGAGAACCCATGCAGTGAGTCCCTTGGACACAGAGTGACTGCACCAGGGCTAGGGGTGGTTGCTGGGAGGAGGAGGTGCACAGTGTGTTGCTTGGACTCAGAGTGACCACACTGGAACTCCAAGCAGCTGCCCTGAGGAGGAGGAGGTGCATTGCTGGTTGCTTGGATTCAGAGTGAGCACACCAGAGCTCAGATGGCTGCCTGGAGAAGGAGGCATGTGGCAGGTCGCTTGAACTCAGAGCAACTGTATGGGGCTCCAGGTGGCTGCTCAGAGGAGGGGTCACACAGCCAGGCAATTAGGTGCAGAGCACAGTTCCAGGACCTAGGGGGCTTCTTGGTGGAAGAGATGCACAGAGACAAGCTGAGGGGTGGAGCAAAGGTTGCAGGACTGCGGGCAGCTTCTCTGAGGAGGGGCAGCCTAAGGAGACTCTTCTGCACAGGGCGAGGCTCCCAGGCCAAGGAGGCAGGTCTGGGCCCCTGGGAATGTTGCTGACAAAGACTGCCCAGCCCAGGTGGTAGATGTGGATTGAGGAGAACCTCTAGGAGGGGAACAGACCAGCGAGACCTCCCCACCAGGTGAGTCTTTCCTGCTGGGTGATGTTTTCCCACAAAGACAGTAAAACCAGAGACACAGGCACAAACAGGCCTTGCCTCAGCTGACAGCCTTGTTCCCATTTGGATGACCAATGGTCAACAAGTGGAGGCACCTCTGCCCACTAGCAGGAATATACCCTTCCTGAACGCCACCACGCATAGAGAGGCAGCTTCCTTGTGAAGCACTGCACTATCAACTTCCTCCAAGACTTCAGGCTACTGAAGACTAAGAAGGGATATACTAGAAATCTTCAGGAACGCTATAAGTCAATAGAGGATATCTGCAATATCTCAGCAATCCACTGATACTTGAACAATATGAGAAAACAAGGGAAGAAATTGCCCCAAACAAATCTAGATGTTATAACAATAAAATCCAATGCAGCATGGCAGAAGAAATGGCAGAAAGGCAGTTCAGAATTTATATAATTAAAATGATCAGGGAAGCAAATGATGAGATGAAAGAGAAAATGCTGGCATTGAATGATGAGATGAAATAGCAAATGCAGGCATTGAATGATCGCACCAATCAAAGTTAAAAGAGCAAATACAGGAAGCAAAAGATCATTTCAATAAAGTGTTACAAATAATGAAAAAAAAAAACAGAAATCCTTGAAATGAAGGAAACAATAAACCAAATTAAGAATTCCATAGAAAGCATAACCATAAGATAGAACACCTGGAAAACAGACACTCAGATAGTGAAGAAAAAATATTTAATCTTGAAAACAAAGTTGACCAAATAGAGAAGATGGTAACAAATCAAGAACAGAATCTCCAAGAACTATGGGATATCAAGAAAAGGCCAAATTTAAGAATTACTGTGATTGAGGAAGGCTTAGAGAAAAACCAAAGGAATGAGCAATCTATTCAATGAAATAATATCAGAAAATTTCCCAAATCTGAAGAATGAACTGGAAAATCAACTACAAGAGGCTTATAGGACTCCAAATCCACAAAATTACAACAGACACACAACAAGGCACATTATAATGAAAATACCTAACATACAAAATAAAGACAGAATTTTAAAGGCTGTGAGAGAAAAGAACCAAAATACATTAAGGGGGAAACCAACATGGATATCAGCAGATTTTTCAATCCAGACCTAAAAACTAAAAGGACCTGGAACAACATTTTTCAAGCCATGAAAGAAAACGGATGTCAACCAAGAATCTTATACCCAGCAAAACTTACCTTCAGATTTGACAATGAATTAAAATCCTTCCATGATAAACAAAAACTAAAAGAATTTACAAAAATAGAGACAGAATCACAGAACATTCTCAGCAAAATATTCCATGAGGAAGAGATGAGAAACAAAGAAGCAAATCAGCAAAGGGAGGAACTATCCTAATGGAATTGTCAAATAAAAAAGAAACCAAGTCATGACAAAAAAAAAATTAAAAAATGAGCCAAATAACCAGGAATACAAATCATATCTCAATAATAACCCTGAATAATAATGGCTTGAACTCATTAATCAAAGGACATAGACTGGCAGATTGGATTAAAAAGAAAGATCCAACAATATGTTGCCTGCAAGGACTCACCTCATAGAAAGAGATACCAATAGACTAAATGTGAAAGGATGGGGAAAAACATACCATGCACATGGACTCAGCAAAAAAGCTGGAGTATCCATCCTCATTTCAGGTAATGTGGAATTCAAGCCAAAGTTAGTCAGAAGGGATAAAGAAGGACATTTCATACTGCTTAAGATAAGCATGAATCACCAAGACATAACAACCATAAATATCTATGACCCAAACAGTGGCTCATCCTTGTATGTCAAACAAATCTTTCTCAATTTCAGAAACCAAATAGACCATAGCACAATAATACTAGGTAATTTTTACATGCCTCTCTCACCACTGGACAGATCTTCCAAACAAAAAATGAACAAAGAAACCACAGATCTCAATAACACAATCAATTATTTGGACTTAACAGACATTCATAGAATATACCATCCAACCAAGAGCGAATATACTTTCTTCTCAGCAGCACATAGATCCCTCTCTAAAATAGACCATATATTATGCCACAAAGCTAATGTTAGAAAATACAAGAAGATAGAGATACAACCTTGTATTCTATCAGATCTTAATGGATTGGAATTTGAAATAAATGAAAGAGTAAAAAACAGAAACTACTCCAACACCTGGAGATTAAACAATATGTTATTATGTGATGAATGGATAACAGAAAATATCAAGAAGGAAATTAAAAAATTCTTAGAGGTAAATGAGAACAAAGAAACATCATATCAAAATCTCTGGGACAGTATGAAAGCAGTACTCAGAGGAAAATTTATTTCATGAAGTGCATTCAATGAAAGAAGAAAAAATCAACAAATAAACAACCTAACACTACAGTTGAAAGCCCTAGAAAAAGAAGAAAGGACCAACACCAAAAGCAGTAGAAGACAGGAAATAGTGAAACTCAGAGCTGAAATCAACAAAATTGAAACAAAAAAAATACAAAAAATTGACAAAATAAATAGTTGGTTCTTTGAAAAAATAAACAAAATTTATAAACCCTTAGCCACACTAACAAAGAGAAGAAGAGAGAAAACCGCAATTACTAAAATTTGGGATGAACAAGGAAATATCACTACAGACACAACTGAAATACAAAATATAATTAGAAACTATTTTGAAAATCTATACTCCAAAAAAAAAATAGAAAATTTCAAAGACATCAACAGGTTTCTAGAGACATATGAATTGCCTAAACTGAACAAGGAGCACATACACAATTTAAATAGACAAATTCAAGTAATGAAATAGAAGAAGTCATCAAAAGCCTACCAAAAAAAAAAAAGTCCGGGACCAGATGGGTTCTCAGCCGAGTTCTACAAAACTTTTAAGGAAGAGCTCATTCCAATACTTCTCAAAGTATTCCATGAAATAGAAGAGGAGGGAACCCTCTGAAACTCACTCTATGAACTCAATATTACCCTGATACCTAAACCAGAGACACATCGAGGAAAGAAAATTTCAGACCAATATCCTTAATGAACATCAACGGAAAATTGATCAACAAAATTTTAGCAAGTCGCATAAAAAATATATTAAAAAGATAGTGCTCTATGATCAAGTTGGTTTTATCCCAGGGATGCAAGGTTGGTTCAACATCCAGAAATCAATAAATGTAATTCACCATATCAATAGACTTAAAGTCAAGAATCACATGATTATTTCAATAGATGCAGAAAAGGAATAGATAAAACACAGTACCCCTTCATGCTCCAAACACTAGAAAAAATAGGGATAGTGGGAACATTCCTTAACATTGTAAAGTCTATCTATGTAAGCCCATAACTAATATCATTCTAAAGGGTGAAAAACTGAAAGCATTCCGCCTAAAAACTGGAACAATGCAGGGATGCCCTCTTTCACCTCTTGTATTTAACATTGTCTTTGAAACTCTAACCAGAACAATTAAAGAGAGCAAAGAAATTAAAGGGATACGAATAGGAAAAGAAGAACTCAAACTATCCCTATTTGCTGATGATATGATTATATACTTAGAGGAACCAGGAGATTCCACCAGAAAACATTTAGAACTCTTAAGTGAATTCAGTAAAGTAGCAGGATATAAGATCAATGCTCATAAATCTAATGCATTTTTATATATAAGTAGTGAATCTTTGGGAAAAAAAAATTAGAAAAACTACCCCATTCACAATAGCCTCAAAAAAAATAAAATACTTGGGAATCAATCTAACATAAGAGGTGAAAGAGAACTACAGAACACTAAAGAAAGAAATTAAAGAAAACCTTAGAAGATGGAAAGATCTCCTATGTTCTTGGATAGGAAGAATTACTATTTTCAAAGTGGCCATACTACCAAAAGTGTTATACAGATTCAATGCAATTCCAATTAACATCCCAATGACGTACCTTACAGAAATAGAGCAAGCAATCATGAAATTAATCTGGAAGAATAAGAAACCCAGAATAGCTAAAACAATCCTTTGCAGGAAAAATGAAGCTGGGGTTCTCACAATACCAGAACTTCAACTATAATACAAAGCAATAGTAACAAAAACAGCAGGGTATTGGTACCAAAATAGACAGGTAGATCAATGGTACAGAATAGAGGACATGGAAACAAACCCAAATAAATACAATTGTCTCATACTGGACAAAGGTGCCAAAAATATGCAATGGAGTAAAGATAGCCTCTTCAACAAGTGGTGCTGGGAAAATTGGAAATCCATATGCAACTGAATGAAATTAACCCATATCACTCACCATGCAAAAAACTAAACTCAAAATGGATTAAGGACCTCAAACTCTGACCAGAGACCCTGCATCTTATAGAAGAAAAAGTAGGTCCTGATCTTCAACATGTCGGCTTAAGACCAGATTTGTTCAACAGGACTCGCATAGCACAAGAAATAAAACAAGAATCAATAACTGGGATAGATTCAACAAAAAAACTTTCTCTCAGCAAAGGAAACTATCAGCAATGCGAAGAAACAGCCTACAGAGTAGGAGAAAATCTTTGCCAATCATACCTCAGATAGAGCACTAATCTTCAGAATCTATAAAGAACTCAAAAAACTGTACACCAAAAACACAAATAACCCAATCGACAAATGAGCTAAGGAAATAAACAGACACTTCACAGAAGAAGATATACAAGCAATCAACAAACATATGAAAAAATGTTCCACACCTCTAGTAATAAGAGAAATGCAAATCAAAACCACCCTAAGATTCCATCTCATCCCAATTAGAATGGCGATTGTCAAGAATACAAGCAACAACATGTGTTGGCGAGGATGTGGGGAAAAAGGTACCCTCATATATTGCTGGGGTGGGTTTCAAATTAGTGCAGCCACTCTGGAAAGCAGTGTGGAGATTTCTTAGAAATCTTGGAATGGAACCACCATTTGACCCAGCTATCCCACTCCTTGGCCTATACCCAAAGGACTTAAAATCAGCATGCTACAAAGATGCAGCCACATGAATGTTCATCGCTGCTCAATTCACAATAACCAGATTGTGGATCCAACCTAGATGCCCTTCAATTGATGAAAGCATAAAGAAACTGTGATATATATATATATATATATATATATATATATATATATATATAAAATGGAATATTACTCAGCCATAAAGAAAGATAAAATTTTGGCATTTGCAGGCAAATGGATGCAATTGTAGAATATCATTCTAAGTTACATAAGCCAACCTCAAGAAAAGCAAAGAACGAATGATCTCTCTGATAAGCGGATGATGACACATTATTTGGGGTGGGAGGGGTTAGTGTTAGGGATAGGGTTAGAATTAGGGTTAGGGAGTGGGGCAAGAATGGAGGAAGGAAGAACAGTATAGAGGGAAAAGAGGGGTTGGAGGGGTGGGGGGAAGGGAAAAAATAACAGAATGAATCAAACAACATTACCCTATGTAAATTTATGATTACACAAATGGTATGCCTTTACTCCATGTACAAACAGAGAAACAACATGTATCCCTTTTGTTCACAATGAAAAAAAGGTGAATGAGAAATTGGAAGGCAACACTCAGAAGATATACACATTGCACATATGAAGTTTCTGTACACCAAATAACAGGGTAAAGCAAATTAACCCCACATATATGAATGAACAAAAAACAAACCAATCAACACCAATTGATGACAAAAATGTGGAGCAAAATAAACTCTCCCACATTTCTAGTGGATTCAAAAGCAGTTGGTGGTTTCTTACATAATTAAACACAGGCTTATCTCTCAAAAAAATCACATTCCAAGTGGATATCCAAAGGAGTTGAAAGCTTGCATCTGCACAAACCCTAACACAAATGTCCTTAGTTTCTTCTTTCACAATAGCCAAGAACAGAAAGCAATCAACTCACCCATTCATGAGCATTTTCCTGTTATTAATAAAAATGCTGACATATTCACAAAATGGAGTATTGCTTGGCAATTTAAAAAAGTCAAAAAATCAACAGACTGGTAAAGGAAAATAGCTGGTGTGAAATTCCAATCTGGGTGATTCCATCTCTATGATATTAGGCAAAATGGAATGCAAAAGATGGTAAAAATATTAGTGGTGGAAGAAGGGGAAACTTTCAGGTGATTTATCTATTCTGTAAGATTCTATAATGGTGGATATTGAGAACTATGTTTTCATCATAACAAAATTACACATCTACTTAAGAAATGTATTATATTGTTAACCTTACATTAGTGTGGCAATGGTAACAAATTTATCAGAGATATGCAAGATGTAAATCACAGGGAAAACTATATGCAGGAAGGCCTATGGGAACTTGCTTATATATGCTATATTTTTCTGTAAAATGGAAATTACCCAAGAAAGCATATTATGAACAAGCCTTACCCACTTAGACATCACTATGGTGAAAATGAAAGATTCTCAGCAACTCTCTTTTCTCTAATGTATTTCTTTCTCAGGTTTTTGTGGTCCTGTCTAACAACACTTATACCAAATTATTGAAACTCTAGCCAGAGCAATTAGAGAGTCCAAAGAAATTAAAGGGATACAAATAGGAAAAGAAGAACTCAAACTATCCCTGTTTGCTGATGACATGATTATATTCTTAGAGGAACCAGGAAATTCCACCAGAAAATTTTTAGATGTCATAAGTGAATTCAGTAAAGTAGCGGGATATAAGATCAATGCACATAAATCTAAGGCATTTTTATACATAAGTGATGAATCTTCAGAAAGAGAAATTAGGAAAACTAACCCATTCACAATAGCATCGAAAAAAATAAAATACTTGGGAATCAATCTCACAAAAGAGGTGAAAGACCTCTACAGTGAGAACTACAGAATACTAAAGAAAGAAATTAAAGAAAACCTTAGAAGATGGAAAGATCTCCCATGTTCTTGGATAGGAAGAATTAATATTGTCAAAATGGCCATACTACCAAAAGTGCTATACAGATTCAATGCAATTCCAATTAAAATCCCAATGATGTAACTTACAGAAATAGAGCAAGAAATTATGAAATTCATCTGGAAGAATAAAAAACCCAGAATAGCTAAAGCAATCCTCAGTAGAAAGAGTGAAGCAGGGGGTATTGCAATACCCGATCTTCAACTCTACTACAAAGCAATAGTAACAAAAACGGCATGGTATTGGTACCAAAATAGAAAAGTGGATCAATGGTACAGAATAGAGGACACGGACACAAATGCAAATAAATACAATTTTCTCATACTAGACAAAGGGGCCAAAAATATGCAATGGAGAAAAGATAGCCTCTTCAACAAATGGTGCTGGGAGAATTGGAAATCCATATGCAACAGAATGAAACTAAACCCATATCTCTCACCATGCATGAAACTAAATTCAAAATGGATTAAGGATCTTGGAATCAGACCAGAGACCCTGCATCTTATAGAAGAAAAAGTAGGTCCAGAGCTTCAACATGTCGGCTTAGGACCAGACTTCCTCAACAGGACTCCCACAGCACAAGAAATAAAAGCAAGAATCAATAACTGGGGTGGATTCAAACTAAAAAGCTTTCTCTCACCAAAGGAAACTCTCAGCAATGCGAAGAAAGAGCCTACAGAGTGGGAGAAAATCTTTGCCAATCATACTTCAGATAGAGCACTAATCTCCAGAATCTACAAAGAACTCAAAAAACTCTACACCAAGAATGCAAATAATCCAATCGACAAATGGGCTAAGGAAATGAATAGACACTTCACAGAAGAAGATCTACAAGCAATCAACAAACATATGGAAAAATGTTCAACATCTCTAGTAATAAGATAAATGCAAATCAAAACCACCCTAAGATTCCATCTCACCCCAATTAGAATGGCGATTATCAAGAATACAAGCAACAACAGGTGTTGTCGAGAATGTGGGGAGAAAGGTACACTCATACATTGCTGGTGGGGCTGCAAATTAGTGCAGCCACTCTCAAAGGCAGTGTGGAGACTCCTTAGAAAACTTGGAATGGAACCACCATTTGAACCAGCTATCCCACTCCTTGGCCTATACCCAAAGGACTTAAAATCAGCATATTACAGAGATACAGCCATATCATTGTTCATAGATGCTCAGTTCACAATAGCCAGATTGTGGAACCAACCTAGATGTCCTTCAATTGATGAATGGATAAAGAAACTGTGGTATATATATACAATGGAATATTACTCAGCCATAAAGAAAGATAAAATTTTGGCATTTGCAGGCAAATGGATGCAATTGTAGAATATCATTCTAAGTTACATAAGCCAACCTCAAGAAAAGCAAAGAACGAATGATCTCTCTGATAAGCGGATGATGACACATTATTTGGGGTGGGAGGGGTTAGTGTTAGGGATAGGGTTAGAATTAGGGTTAGGGAGTGGGGCAAGAATGGAGGAAGGAAGAACAGTATAGAGGGAAAAGAGGGGTTGGAGGGGTGGGGGGAAGGGAAAAAATAACAGAATGAATCAAACAACATTACCCTATGTAAATTTATGATTACACAAATGGTATGCCTTTACTCCATGTACAAACAGAGAAACAACATGTATCCCATTTGTTCACAATAAAATAAAAAAAAATTAAAAAAAAATTCAACCCTTAGTCCAAAGAGTTTTATGCTTTATGTTTTGAATATAACCCTTGCTGCTCTGTCATCACAACTTATATTTTAAATGGATCTGCTTCTGTACCTTTTTTTCTCCCTGATTCTCCTTAATCTCTCTTCCTTCCTAATCTAAGGAAAAACAGGAATATTTTTCTTCCCCATCCTAGGAAAATCTCTCTGTCCTTGAGCACACATCCACCATTATAACAAACTTATCCAGATTGTGGGGCAGTACCAGAAGATCTCACACATTACTGTCTCACAAATTAACCAGTGAATTACAACTGCAGACAGAGAACTCATGAAATGTAGACCCTTAGTCATCTCTTTAAAAGTTCTCTGTTCCTGTCAATTTGTAGAACTACAGGTTTTGTGACACAAGTCCCCATTGCTTCTCCTTTTCTAGCAAAGCAGTAAACCTTTTTTTCCATTTTTCTCAAAACCATGTCTTCGTTATTGAATTGACATCAGGGACAAGATTGAGTTTTCAAACACAAGAGGGAGATGTGGAGACCACTAACATGGAGGACAAGTTGGGGGCAAGAATTTCTAAGCAAGAAATTAATCCCTTGATAAAATGAAGAATGGCCCAATGAGGAAGAAGTCCCCTTGAACCTCCCTGGAAGTCCATGGGAAATAATTCCAATATTCTGTGAATTCCTTCATTTTTCATTCCTTTTCTCTCTGCTTCATTCCTACCATGCTCACATATTCCCTACTTCTCTTCCTTCTTTCCTATGCAGCACAAGATGTCCCAGGTCACTCTCCATATTTTATTCTCTTGACAAAGTTATTTATGTATTTTGGTACCAGGTAATGAACCCAGGGGTGTTTAATCACTGAGTCACATTACAAGCCCCTTTTTTATTTTAATTGGACACAGGGTCTCCCTGAGTTGCTTAGGGCTATCTAAGTTCCTGAGGTTGACATTGAACTTGGAATTCTTCTAACTTGACCTCCCAAATCACTGGAATTATGGACTCAATTGAGGTTATTAGAATATAAATTTCAATGAGATGCAAATTTACTGCTCCTTTTCTTTTTACACTGGAACTCCAATGATAGGGGGAGAATGGGTTGTAAATTCACCCTTTTCAAATGAATTCTATCAGCAGAAATTAACATGGTTTCAACCCCAAATCCTAATGTTTTCAATCAAGTCATAAGCACAACAATGAAAAGAAAAACTGACTAGGAGACTCAGGGCCAAGGGCGACTGTCTTTTGTCTTCACATATTGGTTTTCCAGTTGACATTGTGGTTCACAGGGAAAGTTCTTAGGTGTGGAAGTCTGCTGCATTGGCAGAGTCTGGGAGTGTGTCCAAAAATGCTCAAAATTGCCGAGGACCAGTGCAGTTGTCATTTTGAGTTTCCTGCCACTGCAGCCTGGTGCACATTGCCTAGCTGAATAAGTTGCTGAAGAAATAGGTACACTGGTATACTCCTGAGAGAGATGTAACCTATGAACTAATGAGATTTGAATGATGTGAAACAACATGTATTCTTAAGAAATGCAGGTGACTCGAGAAGCACTGCTCCCTTTGAGTGCAGCTCCCCTGAAAGGAGGCATTGGCAATTATTTGCATATGAAACTGGTACTACTTCAACAGTGTTGATTCTGTTGATTAATAAAGGAGAAAAACAAGCTGAGAGGATGGAAATTTGGCATCCTCAGAAGTGTTTTGTTATTTTCTTTTTCCTATCCCTCAGTGCTGGGGATTGGAACCCCGCACTTTCCCCTTGTAAAGCAAGCTCCCTATGGTATGGGCTACATCATCAGCACAGGAACAGATCTTTTAAGGTACATATTGATCCCCTCAGGTTCTGTGTATGTGAAGAACTATGCAGAGAAGGAACTCCAGACAAAGTCAATCAATGACTAAAGAATTTTTAATTCTCCTTTTCACAACAGTCTTGCAAATAACCTTTTTGCATGTCAAGACCAAGAGTCTAGGGGTGTGTCCTGAGGGAAATAATTATCCTATATTTACTTAAGGAGAAAACTGTAGCTGATTACTTAGCAGAAAATTACATAAGTGATACATGAAAGAAAGGGCATGAGGAGAGGCAGGACTATGTGGGTATTAGATTATGTTCAGGTTGTTAGTATGAAAGGAAATTTTGGGGATCATTCACCATTGCATCCCTAGCCATTACATTCACAATCTACTGACACCTTCCTAGATTTTTTTTCTTTTCCTTTTCACATTTTACTTTGGAAAATTCTAACCAGTAGAGTGCTGTGCAAAATGCACAAGCCAATGCTGGTTCTGGATCTTGCCTATCATCTCAGGTAGAAGTGAAGTAGAGGAAGGTGTTTCTCCTGGAAAATACCAGTTTTCTTCAATGAGGGAATGCCTCATCAACTTAGCCAGACAATGTCAGGAAATATAAACAGGCAAAGGCACGAGGTGATGGCTCTCAGGGTGTGGGTTTCAGTACTGATATTTGCTGGCAGAAAGGAAACATTCCTCATCCAATTTCATTTTTCCACTCCGTATGTTTGCAGGTTTTACTCTCAAATTTCATTACAGTGAGATAAGGACTGAAATTCATATCTCTGATCTCTTAATTATTCAGTTGCCATCAATTTCATTCAGGACAATGACCCACTTGGTTACCAGTGCTCCTGAGACATGAGAGATAAAATGGGAGAGCTCCTATATCCAGGAGGAAGGGGCAGGTATTGGGTTGGTCAGGAGTGAATGACTTGGGGATTCCAGGCTCTGCTTGGAGAATGCACTTGTTTTCTCTCTTCAGAGGGTTTTTATGAGCTTGGACAACATGGAGTTTGAGGAGTGGCTCCTGTGACATGGCTCTTGCAGCACAGACACAATCTGAGGACACAAATGAAAGGCCTGAGAGCACAGTGGCTTAACAGTTCCCATGGCAAACAGAGACGTTTCCACTCCTGGTTTCTTCAGGTCAAGATTGAAAACAAGCAGAAGCTCAGTTTTGATGGTCAGAAGAAAGATGAAGGGAGTGAGCTCCAGGGACCTGGGGTTTTCAAAAATGTATTTCTAAACTTGTTGGCCAGGAAAGGAGGAGCTAAGCCATCTTCAGGTCTCAGGCCTGTGGTTGGTGGATTACTCCATCTCCAGGCAGGACAAGAAACCCCCTGAAGCCTGAGAGCTCACACTAAAGTCCAGTTTCACTAGGTGATGCTGTTCTCCTTTGGCTGTACTTGGCCTCATGACAACAGGCAATTATACCCCACCAGGTTCAGTGGACCAGTTTGGGGAGAGGTGTTCTTGGTGGAATGTGGATCACCAAGCTGAGCACTGGCTCCAGCGGTATTTCCTCTAATCCCACTCCTCCAGAACTATGCACACCTGGAATATCCTAGTCAAGAAAATAGTCTAGACCCATAGCAACCACTTGAATGATGGCTGATGAAAGTTCAGGGTAGTGAGGCATGCAGTGAGCGTGGTGGCTTTGGTGATCTTTGAGTACAGACACTTCACACCCATTGAAGTTGTTTGCTTCTCCTTTCCAAGAAAGTTCAGAAGAGATCTGGAACCTGGGAAGTGGGTCTTCCAAGTGTAGGTGGGTGGCTCCTCTTATGGCTAATAAGGAGAGGAGGGAGTCATTCTCTCAGCATGTTGGACAGAGGCCAGAACAGTGCTTACATGCAAGGAGAGATGTTCTGGGCTCACTCCACCTGCAAGGCCACACCTCTTTGACTGCTGCCTTACAACTAGGCTGCACTCAGAAATTTACCTGCTGGGAATTTCCAGGGTCACTTCAACTCACCATGACATGCAGAAATATCTTTCCTATCTGTGTTCACACAAGTGTTCATTCTCTTGACCAGACTAGTGCCTGTCTGGCACAGAGGCCCTGTGGGATATTGTCATGAGTCCTCTTACCATCCCCAGGAGGATGCTAACTACAAGCCAGTGGATGATATTAGAGCCTGTTGGTGACATGATGAGCACAGCATCACAGGACATAACAACTGATATGAACATGCACCGTGCAGAAAGGCAATGGTTCAAAGCTTCCAAGATGAATACTCAATGAGGGAGAGCAAGGACATTTGGGTGTCAGAGAAATCAGAAATGTGTTGGTTCTGAAAGCCTACTTCAGTGAAGAGACACTCTACATCTAGTCAGCCTTCATGGTCTACCCACAAATTCCATGACACTTCTTCAGTTTCAACATACTCTACAAATAGAGGAAGTAGTACTTGCCAATTCATTCTGTAAGCAACCATCATTATGGACCCTAATTCCCCTTGCAAGGACCTCAAAATTTCCCCTTGCAAATTTGTGGATCTTTCTTATTGCTTTCAAGGAACAGCTAATTATACATAAGCTGATTAATATCATTTCTGGCATAAGAAACATGAGGAAAGTCTTACCTTACAACACAGCCCTTACACACACTAACTACAAATTAAATGAGTTGAATTTGAAATATGCAGCAATGAACCCAGCTCTTGAAATAAAGACTGCACCACAATATCAGAAATGTAAACAAAAACAGCTGTGCTAAAAGGCAAACATGAAGATGCAACATGGGCAAAACCTGAATACCAAAACAGGAGTGGTTCAAGAATATCCGAATGTGGGATAGGATTTCATGATCAGGAAAAGCGTACCACAGGCATTAGGAAATTCTCAAATCCTTTTTATTTATATTTTTTGGTTTGTTTCTTTGTTTTTAAAATAGAATTTATTTTTGAAATGTTAATGTGTGCATTACAAGAAAAATAACACAAGCAAAGAACAAAGTCATCCAGTCACAAGCAACTTAGTTGTATGTGTCCCTCCATGTCGTGTGTATATGTACACAATATCCCATTTTGTGCAAATGAGATTGTAGTGGGTATCATGCTTTTCTACATATCATGAATATTCACCAATTCAAAATCCCAAAGCTACATGAGTATTTTTGATAACCAAGAATACAATATACCAACTCAATCTGTTATCGTTTCTTGGGGACAAAAATTTCACTGAAGACAGAAATGGCAACAGCCTCTAGATAGACATATTGGCAGAGTTACAACTAAAATAATGCATTAACTTAATGCTCAATATAAAATGAGACAAAGCAACAGGATACACCAAGCTTGTTTCATTACCAGATTTCTACTACTAAAGTATTAACAAAAATGCTTGTTACTAATGAATTAAAGTATTCCTATTGTACAGTCAGTTGATGCACACACCAGTGGCTCACATGGAAATGTCAATCCTTGAGCACTTGGTCCCTTCTATCCCTCTATGCACCTGTGTGCCCCTCTGCTGCCAGCCTAATGAGTAAGTACTGATATACACTGCCCAGAGACAAAGCAATTCCATGTCCCAGATGCATCTCTTCTATCAATTATAACAAAAAGTTATTTACCTATTGGCTAATTCACTGGCTCTACTTTCCTTTTTATTTCTTGACTTTCTTCTATCCACCACCAACCTGCCACTTGCCTATTGCCTCTGTTTTCATCTTTAGGTGGGAGTTCTTACAAAGAAGGGCTCATTTGTCATCCCTTACACAGCAAAGAGAAATCAATTAATACCCAGATAAGTGGTGAACATAAAAAAACATATGATTTATCCACTTCTACACTGCATCTCTTTAGGACATCCATCAAAATCAACAAGAGTCTATACAAGTACTCCATACATTTTCACACTGGAGCTCCAATGATAGTGAAAGTGTACGTCATAAATTTTCCCATTTCAACTGAATACTATCAGCAGAAACTAACATGGATTCAACCCCAAAATCCTACCACTTTTTATCAAGTCATAAGCAAGACAATGCAAAGAAAAACTGACTAGGAAACTCAGGGCCAAGGGTGTTCAAAAAGCCTCAAAATTGGTAAGGGCCAGGGAGGTGTCAAGCCAGTGCTGGTACTGGATCTTGCATATCATCTCAGGTAGCCAGATGATGTCAGGAAATACAAACAGGCAAGGGCAAGTGGTGATGACTCTAAGGGTCTGAGTTCCCAGGACACATATTTGTTAGCAGAAAGGAAACATTCAATCTTCCTTTTGGTTTGCTTTAGCTTTCACTCTCAAAATTTGTTACAATGAGTAAAGGGCTGAAATTCATATCCCTGATCTCTCAATGATTCAGTTGCATTCAGTTACACTGAGTACAATGCCTCACTTGGTTACCAATGCTCCTGTGATATGAGAAAAAACATGGGAGATCTCCTCTTTCCAGGAAGAAGGGACAGGCATTGGGGAGTTTGGGTGTGAAAGGCTAGAGGATTCCATGCTCCAGATGGAGAACAGTTGGTTTCACTCTCCAGAGGGTTTTAGGAGCCTTGAGCAACATGGAGTTTGAGGAGTGTCTATGGTGACCTGGTGCTTGCCCCTCAGATTCTGCCTGAGTTCATAGAGGAAAGACCCGACATAAACAGGGCATCATGGTTCCCATGGCAACCAGAGAAGCTTCTGCTACTGGTTGCTTCAGACCAAGATTGAAAACAAGCAACAGCTCAGTTGCAATGGTCAGAGGAAAGAATACAGGAGTGAGTGCCAGGGAACTATGGCTTTCCATAATGTGATTCTAACCACTTAGGCCAGAAGAGCAGAGCCCAGTTGTCCATGGATCCCTCCAGGACCAGTCAGGACAAGGAACTCCTCTGAACCTTGACAGATCACACTAAACTTTAGGTCCACTAGGTTTTGCTGCACTCATTTGGCTACACTGGGCATCATGACAGCAGGCAGTTATCTCCCACAAGTTCCAGTGGGCCTGTTTGGGTGGGGGTGTGCTTGGGGACACAAGGATCCCCAAGCTGACCACTGGCTCCAGTGTTATTTCTTTGCTAACCTTCACCTCAGGGACTGGGCACACCTGGAATATCCTAGTCAGGAAACAAGCCCAGGGCCCTAGCAACCACACCATATGATGGCTGGTGATAGCTGCTCATGCCAGTGGAGCATACAGTGAGTATTCTGGGTTAAGTGATCTTTGAATTGGGACACTTCACACCCAATCTTGTGGGTTACTCCCTTTTTCATAGAAAGTTCAGTCTGGTGATATCTGGAACCTGGGAAGTGGGTCTTTTAGGTGAAGGTGGATGCATCTTCTGAAGGCTTAAGTTGTGTCATGGGAGTCCTTCACTCAGGGTGTTAGACAGAGCACAGGATGGTGCTGATATGCCAGGAGAGATATTCTGTGCTCACTACACCTGCAAGACCACACCTCCTTGCATGTGGCCTTACAACAAAGATGCACTCAGAAATTTACCTGCTAAGAAATTCTAGGGAAACCTCAACACACCATGAGATGAAGAATTGACTGGTCTATCTATGTTCACACATGTGTTCTTTCTCTTTTTTTTTTATTGTAAACAAATGGGATACATGTTGTTTCTCTGCCTGTACATGGCATAAAGGCATACCATTTGTGTAATCATAAATTTACATAGGGTAATGTTGTTTCATTTATTCTGCCATTTTTCCCTTCTCCCCCACCCCTCCCACCCTCCCCTCCCTCTATACAGTCCTTCCTTTCTCCATTCCTACCCCCCTCCGTAAAACCAACTCCAACTCCAACGCTAACCCCTACCACCCCCCATTATGTGTCATCATTCACTTATTAGTGATATCATTCTTCCTTTGGTTTTTTGAGATTGGCTTATCTCACATAGCATAATATTCTCTAGTTTCATCCATTTGCCTGCAAATGCCATAATTTTATCTTTCTTTATGGCTGAGTAATATTCCATTGTATATATATATACCAAAGTTTCTTTATCCATTCATCAATTGAAGGACATCTAGGTTGGTTCCACAATCTGGCTATTGTGAACTGAGCAGCTATGAACATTGATGTGGCTGTATCTCTGTAATAGGCTGATTTTAAGTCCTTTGGGTATAGGCCAAGGAGTGGGATAGCTGGGTCAAATGGTGGTTCCATTCCAAGTTTTCTAAGGAGTCTCCACACTGCTTTCGAGAGTGGCTGCACTAATTTGCAGCCCCACCAGCAATGTATGAGTGTACATTTCTCCGCACATCCTCGCCAACACCTGTTGTTGCTTGCATTCTTGATAATCACCATTCTAATTGGGGTGAGATGGAATCTTAGGGTGGTTTTGATTTGCATTTCTCTTATTACTAGAGATGTTGAACATTTTTCCATATGTTTGTTGATTGCTTGTAGATCTTCTTCTGTGAAGTGTCTATTCATTTCCTTAGCCCATTTGTCGATTGGATTATTTGCATTCTTGGTGTAGAGTTTTTTGAGTTCTTTGTAGATTCTGGAGATTAGTGCTCTATCTGAAGTATGATTGGCAAAGATTTTCTCCCACTCTGTAGGCTCTTTCTTCGCATTGCTGATAGTTTCCTTTGCTGAGAGAAAACATTTTAGTTTGAATCTATCCCAGTTATAAATTCTTGCGTTTATTTCTTGTGCTATGGGAGTCCTGTTGAGGAAGTCTGATCCTAAGTCGACATGTTGAAGCTCTGGACCTACTTTTTCTTCTATAAGATGCAAGGTTTCTGGTCTGATTCCGAGAACCTTAATCCATTTTGAGTTTAGTTTCATGCATGGTGAGAGATATGGGTTTAGTTTCATTCTGTTGCATTTGGATTTCCAATTCTCCCAGCACCATTTGTTGAAGAGGCTATCTTTTCTCCATTGCATATTTTTGGCCCCTTTGTCTAGTATGAGAAAATTGTATTTATTTGGGTTTGTGTCCGTGTCCTCTATTCTGTACCATTGATCCACCTTTCTATTTTGGTACCAATACCATGCCGTTTTTGTTACTATTGCTTTGTAGTAGAGTTGAAAATCTGGTATTGCAATACCCCCTGCTTCACTCTTTCTGCCAAGGATTGCTTTAGCTATTCTGGGTTTTTTATTCTTCCAGATGAATTTCATAATTTCTTGCTCTATTTCAGTAAGGTACATCATTGGGATTTTAATTGGAATTGCATTGAATCTGTATAGCACTTTTGGTAGTATGGCCATTTTGATAATATTACTTCTACCTCTCCAAGAACATGGGAGATCTTTCCATCTTCTAAGGTTTTCTTTAATTTCTTTCTTTAGTGTTCTGTAATACTAGAGGTCTTTCACCTCTTTTGTGAGATTGATTCCCAAATATTTTATTTTTTTCGATGCTATTGTGAATGGGTTAGTTTTCCTAATTTCTCTTTCTGAAGATTCATCAGTTATGTATAAAAATGCCTTAGATTTATGTGCATTGATCTTATATCCCGCTACTTTACTGAATTCACTTATGAGATCTAAAAGTTTTCTGGTGGAATTTCCTGGTTCCTCTAAGTATACACTCATATCATCAGCAAATAGGGATAGTTTGAGTTCTTCTTTTCCTATTTGTATCCCTTTAATTTCTTTGGTCTGTCTAATTGCTCTGGCTAGAGTTTCAAGGATGATATTGAATAGAAGTGGTGAAAGAGGGCATCCCTGCCTTGTTCCTGTTTTTGTAGGGAATGCTTTCAGTTTTTCACCATTTAGAATGATATTAGCCATGGGCTTAGCATAGATTGCCTTTACAATGTTAAGGAATGTTCCCACTATCCCCATTTTTTCTAGTGTTTTGAGCATGAAGGGGTGCTGTATTTTATCAAATGCTTTTTCTGCATCTATCGAAATAATCATGTGATTCTTGACTTTAAGTCTATTGATATGGTGAATTACCTTTATTGATTTCCTGATGTTGAACCAACCTTGCATCCCTGGGATGAAACCTACTTGATCATGGTGCACTATCTTTTTAATATGTTTTTGTTTGCGATTTGATAAAATTTTGTTGAGAATTTTTGCGTCAATGTTCATTAAGGATATTGGTCTGAAATTTTCTT
This sequence comes from Sciurus carolinensis, assembly GCF_902686445.1. NCBI lineage: Eukaryota > Metazoa > Chordata > Mammalia > Rodentia > Sciuridae > Sciurus > Sciurus carolinensis. The sequence goes on along the minus strand of NW_025920138.1, from coordinate 328,170 downwards.
TCCTCGATGTGTCTCTGTCTGGTTTATGTATCAGGGTGATATTGGCTTCACAGAATGAGTTTGGGAGGGTTCCCTCCTCTTCTATTTTCTGGAATACTTTGAGAAGTATTGGAATGAGCTCTTCTTTAAAGGTTTTATAGAACTCGACTGAGAACCCATGTGGTCCTGGACTTTTCTTTTTTGGTAGGCTTTTGATGACTTCTTCTATTTCATTACTTGAAATTGGTCTATTTAAATTGTGTATGTCCTCCTCGTTCAGTTTAGGCAATACATATGTCTCTAGAAACCTGTTGATGTCTTCAAAATTTTCTATTTTGTTGGAGTATAGGTTTTCAAAATAGCTTCTAATTATGTTTTGTATTTCAGTCGTGTCTGTTGTGATATTTCATTGCTCATTCTGAATTTTAGTGATTTGGGTTTTCTCTCGTCTTCTCTTTGTTAGTGTGGCTAAAGGTTTATCAATTTTGTTTATTTTTTCAAAGAACCAACTATTTATATTGTCAATTTTTTGTATTGTTTTTTTGTTTCCATTTCATTTATTTAAGCTCTCAGTTTAAATATTTCCTGTCTTCTACTACTTTTGGTGTTGGTCTGTTCTTCTTTTTCTAGGGCTTTGAGCTGTAGTGTAGGTCATTTATTTTTTGAGTTTTACTTCTTTTATTAAATGCGCTCCATGAAATAAATTTTCCTCTGAGTACTGCTTTCATAGTATCCCAGAGATTTTGATATGATGTTTCTTTGTTCTCATTTACCTCTAAGAATTTTTTAATTTCCTTCCTAATATCTTCTGTTATCCATTCATCATATAATAGCATATTGTTTAATCTCCAGGTGTTGGAGTAGTTTCTGTTTTTTACTCTTTCATTAATTTGTAACTTCAATCCATTATGATCTGATAGAATACAAGGTAGTGTCTCTATCTTCTTTTATTTGCTGACATTAGCTTTGTGGCATAATATATGGTCTATTTTAGAGAAGGATCCATGTGCTGCTGAGAAGAAAGTGTGTTTGCTCTTGGTTGGATGGTATATTTTATAAATGTCTGTTAAGCCTAAATTTTTGATTGTGTTATTGAGATCTATGGTTTCTTTGTTCAATTTTTGTTGGAAGATCTGTCCAGTGGTGAGAGAGGCATGTTAAAATCACCTAGTATTATTGTGTTATGGTCTATTTGGTTTCTAAAATTGAGAAGGATTTGTTTGACATACATGGATGAGCCACTGTTTGGGGCATAGATGTTTATGATTGTTATATCTTGCTGATTTATGCTTCCCTTAAGCAGTATGAAATGTCCTTCTTTTTTTTTATTTTTTAATTTTTTTTACGTTTACATAGGGTAATGATGTTTATTATATTTTTCCCCTCCCCCCCACTCCTCCCACCCCTCCCACCCCTCCTACCCCTCTTTTCCCTCTACACAGTCCTTCTTTCTTTCATTCTTACTGCTCTCCTTAGCCTAACTCTAAACCTAACCCTAAACCTAATGCTAGCCCGTCCCACTCCCCATTATATGTCCTCATCCGCTTATCAGCGAGATCATTCATCCTTTAGTTTTTTGAGATTGGCTTATCTCACTTAGCATGATATTCTCCAATTTCGACCATTTGCCTACAAATGCCATAATTTTATCATTCTTCATTGCGGAGTAATATTCCATTGTATAAATATGCCACAGTTTCTTTATCCATTCATCAACTGAAGGGCATCTAGGTTGGTTCCACAATCTGGCTATGGTGAATTGAGCAGCAATGAACATTGATGTGGCTGTATCGCTGTAGTATGCTGATTTTAAGTCCTTTGGGTATAGACCAAGGAGTGGGATAGCTGGGTCAAATGGTGTTTCCATTCCAAGCTTTCTGAGGAATCTCCACACTGATTTCCAGAGTGGTTGCACTAATTTGCAACCCCACCAGCAATGTATGAGTGTTCCTTTTTCACCACATCCTCGCCAACACCTATTGTTGCTTGTATTCTTGATAATCGCCATTCTAATTGGGGTGAGATGAAATCTTAGGGTAGTTCTGATTTGCATTTCCCTTATTACTAGGGATGTTGAACATTTTTTCATATATCTGGTGATTACTTGTACATCTTCTTCTGTGAAGTGTCTGTTCATTTCCTTAGCCCATTTGTTGATTGGATTATTTGTATTCTTCGTGTAGAGTTTTTTGAGTTCTTTATAGATTCTGTAAATTAGCGCTCTATCTGAGGTATGGTTGGCAAAGATATTCTCCCACTCTGTAGGCTCTCTCTTCACATTTCTGATAGTTTCCTTTGCTGAGAGAAAGCTTTTTAGTTTGAATCTATCCCAGTTGTTTATTCTTGCTTTTATTTCTTGTGCTATGGGAGTCCTGTTAAGGAAATCTGATCCTGAGCCAACAAGTTGAAGATTTGGACCTACTTTTTCTTCTATAAGATGCAGGGTCTCTGGTCTGATTCCGAGGTCCTTGATCCATTTTGAGTTGAGTTTTGTGTAGGGTGAGAGATAGGGGTTTAGTTACATTCTATTGCATATAGTTTTCCAGTTTTCCCAGCACCATTTGTTGAAGAGGCTATCTTTTCTCCATTGCATATTGTTGGAACCTTTGTCTAGTATGAGAAAATTGTATTTATTTGGGTTTGTGTCCATGTCCTCTATTCTGTACCATTGATCTACCTGTCTATTTTGGTACCAATACCATGCCGTTTTTGTTACTATTGCTTTGTAGTAGAGTTGAAGATCTGGTATTGCAATACCCCCTGCTTCGCTCTTGCTACTGAGGATTGCTTTAGCTATTCTAGGTTTTTTATTCTTCCAGATGAATTTCATAATTGCTTGCTCTATTTCTGTGAGGTACATCATTGGGATTTTAATTGGAATTACATTGAATCTGTATGGAACTTTAGGTAGTATAGCCATTTTGACGATATTAATTCTGCCTATCCAGGAACATGGGAGATCTTTCCATCTTCTAAGGTTTTCTTGAATTTCTTTTTTTAGTGTTCTGTAGTTCTCATTGTAGAGGTCTTTCACCTCTTTTGTGAGATTGATTCCCAAGTATTTTATTTTTTTCGATGCTATTGTGAATGGGGTAGTTTTCCTAATTTCTCTTTCTGAAGATTCATCACTTATGTATAAAAATGCATTGGATTTATGAGCATTGATCTTGTAACCTGCTACTTTACTGAATTCACTTATGAGTTCTAAAAGTTTTCTGGTGGAATTTCCAGGTTCCTCTAAATATATAATCATGTCATCAGCGAACAGGGATAGTTTGAGTTCTTCTTTTCCTATTCGTATCCCTTTAATTTCTTTGGTTTGTCTGATTGCTCTGGCTAGAGTCTCAAGGACGATGTTGAATAGAAGCGGTGAAAGAGGGCATCCCTGCCTTGTTCCAGTTTTTAGGGGGAACGCTTTCAGTTTTTCACCATTTAGAATGATATTAGCCATGGGCTTAGCGTACATGGCCTTTATAATGTTTAGGAATGTTCCCATTACCCCAATTTTTTCTAGTGTTTTGAGCATGAAGGGATGCTGTATTTTATCAAATGCTTTTTCTGCATCTATTGAAATAATCATGTGATTCTTAACTTTAAGTCTGTTGATATGGTGAATGACATTTATTGATTTCCAAATGTTGAACCAACCTTGCATCCCTGGGATAAAACCCACTTGATCGTGGTGCACTATCTTTTTAATATATATTTGTATGCGATTTGCTAAAATTTTGTTGAGAATTTTTGCATCGATGTTCATTAAGGATATTGGTCTGAAATTTTCTTTCCTTGATGTGTCTCTGTCTGGTTTAGGTATCAGGGTGATATTGGCTTCATAGAACGAGTTTGGTAGGGTTCCCTCCTCTTCTATTTCATGGAATAGTTTGAGGAGTATTGGAATGAGCTCTTCTTTAAAGGTTTTGTAGAACTCGGCTGAGAACCCATCTGGTCCTGGACTTTTCTTTGTTGGTAGGCTTTTAATGACCTCTTCTATTTCATTGCTTGAAATTGGTTTATTTAAGTTGTGTATGTCCTCCTCGTTCAGTTTAGGTAGTTCATATGTCTCTAGAAATTTGTTGATGTCTTCAAGGTTTTCTGTTTTGTTGGAGTATAGATTTTCAAAATAGCTTCTAATTATGTTTTGTATTTCACTCGTGTCTGTTGTGATGTTTCCTTGTTCATTCCGAATTTTAGTAATTTGAGTTTTCTCCCTCTTTCTCTTTGTTAGTGTGGCTAAGGGTTTATCAATTTTATTTATTTTTTCAAAGAACCAACTATTTATTTTATTAATTTTTCCGATTGTTTCTTTTGTTTCGATTTCGTTGATTTCGGCTCTGATTTTAACTATTTCCTGTCTTCTACTACTTTTGGTATTGGTCTGCTCTTCTTTTTCTAGTGCTTTGAGCTGTAGTGTTAACTCGTTTATTTGTTGATTTCTACTTCTTTTTTGAATGCACCCCATGAAATAAATCTTCCTCTAAGTACTGTTTTCATAGTGTCCCAGAGATTTTGATATGATGTGTCTTTGTTCTCGTTTACTTCTAAGAATTTTTTTATTTCCCTCCTGATGTCTTCTGTTATCCATTCATCATATAATAGTGTATTATTTAGTCTCCAGGTATTGGAGAAGTTTCTGTTTTTTATTCTGTCATTTATTTCTAATTTCAATCCATTATGATCTGATAGAGTACAAGGTAGTATCTCTATCTTCTTGTATTTACTAACAGTAGCTTTGTGGAATAAAATATGGTCTATTTTAGAGAAGGATCCATGTGCTGCTGAGAAGAAAGTGTATTCATTCTTTGTTGGATGGTATATTCTATATATGTCCGTTAAGTCTAAATTGCTGATTGTGTTGTTGAGAACTATAGTTTCTTTATTCAATTTTTGTTTGGACGATCTATCCAGTGGTGAGAGAGGTGTGTTAAAATCGCCTAGTATTATTGTGTTGTGGTCTATTTGATTTCTGGAATTGAGAAGGATTTGTTTGACGTACGTGGATGAGCCAATGTTCGGGGCATAGATATTTATGATTGTTATGTCTTGCTGATTTATGCTTCCCTTAAGCAGCATGTAATGTCCTTCTTTATCCCTTCTGACTAGTTTTGGTTTGAAGTCCACATTATCTGAGATGAGGATGGATACTCCAGCTTTTTTGCTGTGTCCGTGTGCATGGTATGTTTTTCCCCATCCTTTCACCGTTAGTCTATGGGTGTCTCTTTCTATGAGATGAGTCTCTTGCAGGCAGCATATTGTTGGATTTTTCTTTTTAATCCAATCTGCCAGTCTGTGTCTTTTGATTGATGAATTCAGGCCATTAACAATCAGGTTATTATTGTGATATGATTTGTATTCCCAGTCAATTGACTCATATTTGTTTTTGACATGATTTGGTTTCTCCTTTATTTGGCTATTCTTTAGGCTAGCACCTCCTGTTGCTGATTTGCATCATTGTTTTTCATCTCTTCCTCATGGAATATTTTGCTGAGAATGTTCTGTAATGCTGGCTTTCTTTTTGTAAATTCTTTTAGCTTTTGTTTATCATGGAAGGATCTTATTTCATCGTCAAATTTGAAGGTAAGTTTTGCTGGGTATAAGATTCTTGGTTGGCATCCATTTTCTTTCAGGGCTTGGTATATGTTGTTCCAGGCCCTTCTAGCTTTTAGGGTCTGGATTGAAAAATCTGCTGATATTCTTATTGGTTTCCCTCTGAATGTAATTTGATTCTTTTCTCTCGTGGCCTTTAAAATTCTGTCTTTATTTTGTATGTTAGGTATTTTCATAATAATGTGCCTTGGTGTGGATCTGTTGTAATTTTGTATGTTTGGAGTTCTATAAGCCTCTTGTACTTGGATTTCCATTTCATTCTTCAGATTTGGGAAATTTTCTGTTATTATTTCATTGAATAGATTGTTCATTCCTTTGGTTTGTTTCTCTAAGCCTTCTTCAATCCCAATAATTCTCAAATTTGGCCTTTTCATGATATCCCATAGTTCTTGGAGATTCTGTTCATGATTTCTTACCATCTTCTCTGTTTGTTCAACTTTGTTTTCAAGGTTAAATATTTTGTCTTCAATGTCTGAGGTTCTGTCTTCCAGGTGTTCTATCCTATTGGTTATGCTTTCTATGGAGTTTTTAACTTGGTTTATTGTTTCCTTCATTTCAAGGATTTCAGTTTGGTTTTTTTTCAGTATCTCTAACTCTTTATTGAAATGATCTCTTGCTTCCCGTATTTGGTCTTTTATCTGTTGATTGGTGCGATCATTTAATGCCTGCATTTGCTCTTTCATCTCCTCCTTCAATGCCTGCATTTGCTCTTTCATCTCCTCATTAGCTTCCCTGATCGTTTTAATTACGTACATTCTGAACTCCCTTTCTGACATTTCTTCTGCTGTGCTGTCATTGGGTTTTTTTGATGTAGTATCTAGGTTTGTTTGGGACATTTTCTTCCCTTGTTTTCTCATAATGGTCAGTTGTCAGTGGGACCCTGAGATATTGCAGTTTTCCACTATTGGCTTATAGTGTCCCAGTAGATTTCCAGTGTATCACCTCCCAGCCTTCAGTAGCCTGATGTCTTGGAGGAATCTGATAAAGCTGCTCATTCGAAGAATACTGCCCCTAGCCCCCTACTGTTTCCACGTTTTGGAACTGGCTCTGTGCGGAAATGCTCTCACTGTGGGCCTGCACCGTGCAGCTGGCCGTGTGGGAAGAGCCCACTGCCGGAGTGTGGAAGACTACCTTGGGAAGACTCAAGCTGCCCTGCCCGGCTCTGCTAAGCCACCTCTATCTGGGCCTGCCACCCGGGCTGAGCTTTACCCAGTGGGCAGAGTCACCCGTGGCTCTATTTCAGTCCGAGTCTCTCTATGCCTCCCCCTCTTAGCTCCTGGGTTCTGGAGCGACTGGGGGTGCAGTCTCCCTCTAGGCCGCCATCTTGGATCTCCCCGTGAAGAGAGCCCGCAGCTGGAGTGGGCAGAGCCGCCTGAAGAGGTCTCTGGCTGCCCTGCCCTTATCCCTGAGGCTGATTGCAGATCGAGGCTCTCCGCTGGTTCTTTGCAGGAGTACACTGCACTGCAGCGGCTCCGGGACTCGGAGCCTGCTCTGTTCAGAAAGGCTCTCACTAGCGGGCCAGTTCCGTTCCGAGAACCTGGAGAAGCTGGCTGTGTGGGCGGGGCCCACCGCTGGAGTGCGCAGGACTGCCTGTGGATGACTCTAGCTGCCCTGCCCGGCTCCGATAAGCCACCTCTATCTGGGCCTGCTACCCGGGCCGAGCTTTACCCAGTGGGCAGACTCACCCGTGGCTCCACTTCAGTCCGAGTCTCTCAATGCCTCCCCTTCTTAACTCCTGGGTTCTGGAGCGACTGGGGGTGCAGTCTCCCTCTAGGCCGCCATCTTGGATCGCCCCGTGAAGAGAACCCGCATCCAGAGTGGGCAGAGCCGCCTGAAGAGGTCTCCGGCTGCCCTGCCCTTATCCCTGAGGCTGATTGCAGATCGAGGCTCTCCGCTGGTTCTTTGCAGGAGTACACTGCACTGCAGCGGCTCCGGGACTCGGAGCCTGCTCTGTTCAGAAAGGCTCTCACTAGCGGGCCAGTTCCGTTCCGAGAACCTGGAGAATCTGGCTGTGTGGCCGGTGCCCACCGCCGAAGTGCGCAGGACTGCCTGTGGATGACTCTAGCTGCCCTGCCCGGCTCTGATAAGCCACCTCTATCTGGGCCTGCTACCCGGGCCGAGCTTTACCCAGTGGGCAGACTCACCCGTGGCTCCACTTCAGTCCGAGTCTCTCAATGCCTCCCCTTCTTAACTCCTGGGTTCTGGAGCGACTGGAGGTGCATTCTCCCTCTAGGCCGCCATCTTGGATCACCCCAAATTATGGCATTTGTAGGTGAATGGACAGAGTTGGAGAATATCATGCCATCAGGGGTCTGGTAGAAGACCTTCTCCTCCTCCTCCTCCTCGCAGCCTTGTTCTCCTTGTCCTCTTCTTTTCAAGGCTTCCAGGGGTAGTAAAGGCCTTTGCCTGTGATTGTGGGCAAATGTGGGTGAGCAGGGTGCAGGTGTGGGGGCTCTGCTGGCTCCCACTGGCTCCAGCGGGATCCGGCTGGCTCCAGCTGGCTGAGAGCCTGGGCAGAGGCTGCCACTTTTCTCAGCACAAGTCCTGGGTAACAGTTTCGCCTAGTGGAACAGGATTAGGCTGGAGAACAAGCACCCCATGAGGCCTGGATTCCCACAGGTCATAGTGACTGCCACCATCAGGTCGCCCAAGCTGGGGTCTGAAATGTCCTTCTTTATCCCTTCTGGCTAACATTGGCTTGAAGTCCACATTATCTGAAAAGAGGATGGATACTCCAGCTTTTTTGCTGAGTCCATGTGCATGGTATGATTTTTCCCATCCTTTCACCTTTAGTCTTTGGGTATCTCTTTCTATGAGGTGAGTCTCTTGCAGGCAACATATTGTTGGATCTTTCTTTTTAATCCAATCTGCCAGTCTATGTCTCTTGATTGAAGAATTCAGGCCATTAACATTCAGGGTTATTATTGAGATATTATTTGTATTCCCAGTCATTTGGTTCATATTTAAAATTTTTGACACATCTTGGTTCCTCCTTTATTTGACAGTTCCTTTAGGATAATTCCTCCCTTTTTTGATTTGCTTCTCTGTGTTTTATCTCTTCCTCATGAAATATTTTGCTGAGAATGTTCTGTAATGCTGGCTTTCTTTTGTAAATTCTTTTAGCTTTTGTTTATCATGGAATGATTTTATTTCACCGTCAAATTTGAAGGTAAGTTTTGCTGGGTATAAGATTCTTGGTTGGCATCCATTTTCTTTAAGAGTTTGAAAAATGGTTTTCCAGGCCCTTCTAGCTTTTAGGGTCTGGATTGAAAAATCTGCTGATATCTGTATTGGTTTCCCCCAAAATGTAATTTGGTTCTTTTCTCTCACAGCCTTTAAAATTCTCTCTTTATTTTGTATGTTAGGTATTTTCATTATAATATGCCTTGGTGTGGGTCTATTGTCATTTTGTGAATTTGGAGTCCTATAAGCCTCTTGGACTTGATTTTCCATTTCATTCTTCAGATCTGGGAAATTTTCTGATGTTATTTAATTGAATAGATTGTTCATTCCTTTGTTTTTTTTCTCTCAGCCTTCCTCAATCCCAATAATTCTCAAATTTGGCATTTTCATGATATCCCATAATTCTTGGAGATTCTGTTCATGATTTCTTACCATCTTCTCTGTTTGTTCAACTTTGTTTTTGAGGTTAAATATTTTGTCTTCAATATCTGAAGTTCTGTCTTCCAGGTGTTCTATCCTATTGGTTATGCTATCTATGGAGTTCTTAATTTGGTTTATTGTTTCCTTCATTTCAAGGATTTCTGTTTGGATTTTTCAATATCTCTAACTCTTTGTTGAAATGATCTTTTGCTTCCTGAATTTGCTCTGTTAACTGTCGATTGGTGCGATCATTCAATGCCTGCATTTGCTCTTTCATCTCATCGTTTCCTTCCCTAATCATTTTAATTATGTACATTCTGAACTCCCTTTCTGTCATTTCTTCTGCCATGCTGTAGTTGGATTTTATTGATGTAACATCTAGATTCGTTTGGGGCATTTTCTTCCCTTGTTTTCTCATATTGTTCAGGAATCAGTGGGTCATTAAGATATTGCAGATTTCCTCTATTGACTTATAATGTCCCTGAAGATTGCTAGTATATCCCCTCTTATCCTTCAGTAGTCCTGAAGTCTTGGAGGAGGTTGATAATGCAGAGCTCCACGAAGAAGCTGCCTCTCTAGGGGTGGTGACCCTCAGGTGGCGTATATTCCCTGCTAGTGGGCAGAGGTGCCTCCACTTGTTGACCAATGGTCATCCAAAGCAGAACTAGACTGTGGGCTGAGGCAAGGCCTGTTTGTGCCTGTGTCTCTGGTTTTACCGTCCCTGTGGGAAAACCTCCCCCGGCAGGGAAGACTCACTTGGTGGGGACGTCTCGCTGGTCAGTTGCCCTCCTAGAGGTTCCCCTCAATCTACAACTACCACCTGGGCTGGGCTGTCTTCCTCTGCAACATTACCAGGGGCCCAGACCTACCTCCTGGGCCTGGGAGCCTCACCCTTCGCAGGTGAGTCTCCTTAGGCTGCCTCTCCCAGAGAATCTGCCCGCAGTCCTGGAAACTTCGCTCCGCCCCTAGGCGTGTCTCTGTGCGGCTCTTCCAGCAAGAAGCTGCCTAGCTCCTGGGACCCTGCTCTGCACCTAATCACCTGGCTATGCGGCCCCTCCTCTGAGCCGCCACCTGGAGCCCCATACAATAGCTCCAATACCCAGAGACCTGCCACACACCTCCTCCTCCGGACAGCAGCCTGGTTTCTGATGCAGTCACTAGGAGTCCAAGCAACTCACTTCACATCTCCTCCTCCCACCAACCACTTGTAGCCCTAGGCAGTCACTCAGAGTCCAAGTGACCTGCCCTGTTCCTCCTCCTCCTCCTCGGGGTAGCCCCCTGGGTGTTCAGGAGTGGTGGCTCTAAGACCAAGTGACCCACCACGCTCCTCCTCCAGGCAGGCCACCGGTGTTCTGGAGCGGTCGTTCTGAGTTCAAACAGCTCACCACGCAGCTCCTTCTCTGGCAACTGCCTGTGGCTCTGATGCAGTCACTCCTAGACCAAGCGAACAGCTGCGCTTCTCCTCTTCCTCCGGGCAACCCCCCAGTGTTCAGAAGTGGTCGTTCTGAGTCCAAAACAGCTCGCCACACAGCTCCTCCTCAGGCAGCCGCCTGGAGCCCCAGTGGTTGCTCCGAGTCCAAGCACTGTGCTGAGCCACCTCCTCTACGATGATCCCAGTTGCCCGTGTTTACCGATCCTCTGGGGGGAGGGGCGTCTTGCTGGGCAACTCTACTTCACAAAGTTCCCTGTGTTCCAGGGCTACCGCCCCATCCGGGACACCTCCCCAATGGGAGAGACTCACCCGACATCTTTGAGTTGGTCCCAAGCCTCTCACTATCTCCTCTTTTGAATCTTGTGTCCTGGAGCAACGTGAAATGCAGCCGCCCTCTAGTCTGCCATCTTGAAAACCCTGTGTTCTTTCTCTTGACCAGACTAGTGCCAGCCTGGCACAAGGTCCTATGGAAAATTTCCACCAGTCCTCTTAGCAGCCCTGGGAAGATGCTGACTAAAAGTCAATGGATAATCAAAGAACCTGCTGATGGCTCAAGGAACACACAGCATCACGTGGAATAACTCCAGATTGGAACATGCACCATACTGAAGGGGCTAAGATGAAAAGTTTGCAAGATGAATATTCAAAGAGGTAGAGCAAGGACATTGTGTTGGCACTGAAAGCTCAAGGCTGTTGAAGCTGAAAGCCTACTTCAATGAAGATATATTCTAAAACTATACAGCCATCATCGTCCACCCTCAAATTCCACGATGTGTCTTCAGGTTCAACATACTCTACAAATACAGAAAATCATACTTGCCAGTTTATTCTGTAAGCATCCATCCTTACAGACCAAATTCCCCTTGCAAGGACCTCAAAGGCCTTGCAAACTCATGGCTCTGTCTTGTTGCTCTCAAGGGAAAACTTATTAGATATATGCTGAGTCATAGCTTTTCTGGCACAAGAACCATGAGAAAGGACTTTCTTAAAGCACAGCAAGTATACCCATGATCTACAGTTTAAACGAGTTGAATTTGGAATATGCAGCACTGAACCCAAGTCTCAAAATAAACCTGCACCACAACATCACGAATGTAAACAGAAAGAACTCTGCTAAAAGGAAAAAGTGAAGACCCAAAACTGAATATCAAAACAGGAGTGGTTCAAGAATATCTGAATGTGAGATCAGACTTACCTAGCAGGAAACATATACCACAGGATTTTTCAAATTGTTAAATGCTTTTCATTTCTTGACTTGCTTCTACCCACCAACAACCTGCAACATGCCTAATGGCTCTTGTTTCCTTCATTTGGTGTGAGTTCTTGCAATGAATTTTTTTTTCCCCTTGCCCTACAAAAAACAATCCAAGGATTCCCAGATCCCTGGTAAACATGAGAAGAACATATGCTTTTCCCGCTTCTGCAGTGTATCTACTGGGGACATCCATCAAAATTAACAAGTCTCTACAAGTGTTCCCTTCCTTTTGACACTGGAACTCCAATGATAGTGGGAGAGTAGGTGGTAAATTCCCCCTTTCTCCTGAATACTATCTACACCAACTAACATGGATTCAGCCCCAAATCCTTCCATTTTTCATCAAGTCATAAGCAAGGGAATACAAAACAAAACTGACTAGGAAATCTGGTACAGGGGTGGGTGTCTTTTGTCTTCACATGTTGGTTTTGCAGTTAACCTTGTGGTTCACATGGCAAGTGCTCAGGTGTGGAAGTCCCCTTCACTGGCAGTCTGGGAGTGTGTCCAAAAAGCCTCAAAATTGGCAAGGGCCTTGTGAGGGATCAATTTGAATTTTGTGCCACTGCAACTTGGTGCACATTGCCAATGAGGAGAATTTGCTGGGAAAATAAGGTAATAGCATACTCGTGAGTGAGTGGTAAGGTCTGAAATGATGAGAGTTGAATGATGGGAAGGAATAAGTAGTCTTAAGAAATGCAGGTGACTGGGGATGCACTGCTTCCTTTGAGTGCAGCTCCTGAATCAAAGGTATCAATGGAATTTGCTGGCAGGTGAAATTGATAGTTTGTGAAAAGGGTTGATTCCGTTGAATAAGAGAGGACAAAAAGAAAAAGGCCAAGAGGATAGGAGATTTCCACCCTCCTAAGTATCTTTTCTTGTTTTTTTTTCTTTTCTTTTCTTTTCTTTTCTTTTCTTTTTTTTTTTTTTTTTTTTGGCATTTTACTTTGGAAACTTCTACCCAGTCGACTATAGTGCAAAATGCATAAGCCAATGCTGGGTCTGGATCTTGCCTATCATCTCAGGTAGGGGTGAGTAGAGGAAGGTGTTTGTCCTGGGAAAGTCCAGTTTCCTTCAATGAGGGAATGCCTCATCAACTTAGCCAGACGATGTCAGAAAATAGAAACAGGCAAATGCAAGTGGTGATGACTGTTGAGGTCTGGGTCTCCAGTACCCATATTTTCTGGCAAAAAAACAAACATTCCTCATCCAATTTCAATCTTCCTCTTGGTATGTTTGTAGATTTCACTCTCAGGATTTGTAACAGTGAGATAAGGGCTGAAATTCATATCCCTGATATCTCAATGATTCAGTTGCCTTCAGTTACACTCAGGCAATGCCTCAGTTGGTTATCAGTGCTCCTGTGATGTGAAAGCAAATATGGATGATCTCCTCTCTCCAGGTGGAAGGAGCAGGCATCAAGGATTTCAGGTGTGAATGGCTAGGGGATGCCAGGTTCCAGTTGGAGGACAGTTGGTTTCTCGCCCCAGAGGGTTTTTCAGAACCTTGAGCTACATGGAGTTTGAGGAGTGGATCCCATGACCTGGTGCCCGCCCCGCAGATTCTGCCTGAGATCACAGAGGAAAGACCTAACAGCACCATGGCCTCTCAGTTCCCATGGCAACCAGAGAAGCTTCTGCTCCTGGCTGCTTCAGACCAAGATTGAAGTGAAGCACCAGGTCAGTTGCAGTGGTCAGGGGAAAGAAAATGGGAGTGAGTGCCAGGGAACTGAGGTTTTCCAAAATGTGATTCTAATCACAGCCAAGAGAGCAGAGCCCCATGGTTCATGGATCCCTCCAGGAACATGCAGGACAAGGAACTCCTCTAAAGCCTGAAAACTCACACTAAACTTCATGTCCGCTAGGTGTCGATGCACTCATTTGACCACACCAGGCATCACAAAAGCAGGCAGTTATCCCCCACCATTTCCAGTGGGCCTGGTTGGGTGGAGGTGCACTTGGGGCCACATGGATCACCAAGCTGAGCACAGGCTCCAGCGCTATTTCCTTTGACTGGAAACACCCAGAATATCCTAGTCAGAAAACTAGCCTAGGGTCCTAGCAACCACAGAGAATGATGACTGGTGAGAGCTCATGACAGTGGAGACTGCAGTGAGCATGGTGGCTTAAGTGATATTTGAATTGGGAGACTTCACACACAATCTTGAGGGTTGCTCCTTTTTTCCTAGAAAGTTCAGCCAGGTGCCATCTGGAACCTGGGAAGTGGGTCTTCTAGGTGAAGGTGGATGCATCTTCTGAAGGCTTATGTGGTGTCATGGGAGTCATTCACTCAGGATGTCCCATGGAGGATAGATTGCTGCTGAAATGCCAGGAGAGATATTCTGTACTCACTATACCTGTAAGGCCACACTTCCTTGGCCATGACCTTACAACAAAGATGCACTCAGAAATTTACCTGCTGAGAAATTCCAGGGACACCTCAACTCAGGTTGAGATGCAGAAATGACTGGCCTCTCTCTGTCTGCACATGTGTTCTTTCTCTTGACCAGACTAGTGCCAGCCTGGCACAAGGTCCTGTGGAAAATTTCCACCAGTCCTCTTAGCAGCCCCAGGAGGATGCCAACTACAAGTCAGTGGATCAGAGAAGAGCCTGATGATGGCATGAGGAACACAGCGTCATGTGGAATAACTCCAGATCTGAACATGCATTGTGCTGACAGAGCTATGATGAAAAGTTTCCAAGACCAATATCCAAAGAGGGAGGGCAAGGACATTGTGTTGACACTGAAAGCACAATGCTGTTGATGCTGAAAGCCTACTTCAATGAAGAGATATTCTAAAACAATACAGCTATCATCGTCCACCCTCAAATTCCACCACATGTCTTCAGGTTCAACATACTCTACAAATACAGAAAGTAGTACTTGCCAGTTAATTCTTTAAGCATCCATTATTACAGACCCAAATTCCCCTTGGAAGGACCTCAGAGTCCTGCAAACTCATGGCTCTGTCTTGTTAATCTCAAAGGACAGCTGATTTGACATGCCGATTCATAGCTTTTCTGGCCCAAGAATAATGAGAAAAGACTTTCTTTAAAACACAGCACGTATACCCATGAGCTAGTATTTTAACAAGTTGAATTTGGAATTGCAGCATTGAACCCAGCTTCCAAAGCAAAGACTGCACCACAACATCACCAATGTGAGCAGAAGCAGCTCTGCTGAAAGGAAAACATGAAGACCCGACCTGGGCAAAACCTGAATATCAATACAGGACTGTTTCAAGAATACCTGAATGTGGGATGGGACTGGCTGAGCAGCAAACTTGTAACACAGGCATTTGCAAATCATCAAATGCTTTTCATTTCTTGACTTGCTTCTACCCACCACCAACCTGCAACATGCCTGATATCTCTGTTTTTTTTCTTTTGGTGTGAGTACTTGCAATGAATTTTTTTTCTCCTTACACTACAAAGCACATTCCAAAAATTCCCAGATCCATGATAAACATCAGAACAATATATATTTTTCCCACATCTACAGTGCATCTATTGATGACATTCATCAAAATTAACAAGAGTTTACAGAAGTGCTCCATTCCTTTTGATACTGAAACTCTGGTAATAGTGGGATAGTAAGTGTTAAATTCCCCCATTGCTCCTGAATGCTCTCAGCTGTAACTACTATGGATTCAACCCCAAATCCTACCATTTTTTATCAAGCCATATTCCAGCCAATGCACAGTAAAACTTACTAAAAATATCAGGGCCAAGTTCAGTTGTCCTTTGTCTTCATATTTTGGTATTCCAGTTGACCTTGTTGTTCACATGGAAATTCCTCTGGTGTGGAAGTTTCCTTCATTGGCAGTCTGGGATTTTTTCCAGAAAGCGTCAGAACTAACAAGAGCCAGTAGGTGTCATTTTGAATTTTCTGCCACTGCAACCTTGTGCACATTGTCTATCAGGAGAAGTTTGCTGGAAAAAGATGGGCATATGCACATTGTCTATCAGGAGAAGTTTGCTGGAAAAAGATGGGCATAGCATACTCGAGTGAGAAATAACTTCTGTACTCATGTGATTTGAAAGATGTGAATGAACACATCCTCTTAAGAAATGCAGGTGAATGGGGATGCAGTGCTGCCTTCAAGGGCAGCTCCCAGCTGAAAGGTGTCAATGGAAATTGCTTGCAGGTAAAACTGGTAGTTCTTAAACCATGTTAATTACAATGAATAAAAGATTAGCGTGATGGAAGGTTGGCTCTCTCAGAAGTGTGTTTTCTTGTTTTTTTATTTTTTGTTGTTGTTGTGTTTTGTTTTTTGTTTTGTTTTATCCACAGTGCTGGGGATTTGAACCCCATTCTTTCCATTTGCAAAGCAAGCACCTACTGGATGGGCTATATCATTAGTACAGGGATAGCTCCTTTAAGGTACATGACTTGATCCCCTCAGGTTCTGTGTCTGTGAAGTTCTATGCAGAGAAGCATCCCTTAACAAAGCCAATCAATGACTAAGAATATCTTAATTTTCCTTTTCACAACAATCTTCCAAATTACCATTTTTGCATGTGAAGAACCACAGTTTAAGTATTTGTACTGAGGGAAAAATTATCCCACTTTTAATTAAGGAGGATACTGATTGTAGGTGATCCCTAAGTAGAAAATTATATCAGTGATCCATGGAGGACAGGGCATGAGGAGAAGCAGGACTATGTGGGTATTAGAATATGCTCAGCTTGTTAGTATGAAAGGAGATTTTGGCGATCATTCCCCATTGCCTCCCCAGCCATTACATTCACAATCTACTGACACCTTCCTTGATTTCTTTTTCTTACTTTTCTTTTTGGCATTTTACTTGGAAAATTCTAACTAGCAGAGTACTGTGCAAAATGCATAAGCCAGTGCTGGTTGTGGATCTTCCCTAACATCTCAGGTATGGGTGAGGCAGAGAAACGTGTTCCTCTGGGCAAAGCCAGTTTTCTTCAATGAGGGAATGCCTCATCAACTTAGCCAGATGATGTCAGGAAATATAAACAGGCAAAGGCAAGTGGTGATGGCTCTTGGTGTCTTGGTTCCCAGGACCCCTATTTGCTGGTAAAAAGGAAATATTCCTCATCTAATTTCAATCTTGATCTCAGTATGTTTGTAGGCTTTAATCTCAAGATTTGTTACAGTGAAATAAGGGCTGAAATTCATATCCTTGATCTCCCAATGATTCAATTGCACCAGTTCCACTGAGGACAATGCCTCACTTGGTTACCAGTGCTCCTGTGACTTGAGAGCAAAAATGTGAGATCTCCTGTAATTCAGGTGGAAGGGGCAGGCATCTGGGTGGTCAGGTGTGAATGACTAGGTAATTCCAGGGTCCTGTTGGAGAACAGTTGGTTTCTCTCTCCAGAGAGCTTTACCAAGTTTGGGCAACATGGAGTTTGAGGAGTGGCTCTTGTGACCTGGAACCCACACTGCAGATTCTTCATGAGGTCACAGAGAAAAGGCTTGACAGCACCATGGCATCACAGTTCCCATGGCAAACAGAGACTCTTCTGCTGTGTAGAGAAAAATGGAGTCTTGTTTAAGAGTGCTTTCAAAAAGTGAATTCAGGGTAAGGAGTAAACAACTTGCATGAGAAACTTAGTGGTCTAGGCAGTGCCCATGTTCAAGGACTGATAAGCTCTCTACCCAGAAACATTAAAAAATAAAAAAAACTTAAAGACATCTGTTTTCTACTCTCAAGGCCTGGCTCCTGGCCAGATCCAGGTCTGGAGACCAAATCTACTGATGGCACTGAGCCCAGTGGTTCCAGACAATAACTTTATATGTTTATTCCAGTGTATTTAAGAGAGAGGAGAAGAACTCAAAGGTGTCAAAACTGCTTTCTTTGGTTATGTATGCTGTGAAATGCCCATGATATCTCTCCAGTTCTGAGTTGGTATGCTACCTGGGATGGTTCTTCTTTTGTATATACTTTATGTCTTAGTAAATACTATCTTTTCATATACAGCTTGTGGTGGTGATACATTCAGCAGATCAGCCCATATAAATTATAAGACTGTGCACACCAACGGGAAATATGTTCCTAGACAAATTTGCATAGTCGGCAAGATCCACTGGGGTGCCAAAGCAATGCCACTGTTTAAGAAAAAGGACCAGTTAGATGTGTCATATGTGATGTTCCTGGATGGGAAGATGCTCAGTTAGCTCCTTGGCTCTGGTATGGGCCATAGGGACTGGTTTGGGGGAACATTGGGATTTTAAATTACAAATGGCTGATCCCCCTCAAGTGATTGAGGTTTTGCAGACTATGCTGGTAGATAAAGACAAAAAATTTACTGCTATTCCTCATATAGAATGGGTTCTGTTGTCTGCCTGTCAAAAAAAGTGCTTGCAGACACAAGATTTATTGTGGGAAAAACTAGCTATGGATTAGGAGCTCACTGAACTACAAAGTATAATGACTTTGCTGCTATGTCAGAATTTCATTTTGGGAGATCAGGCTCGAAATTATCAGAATGTAGCCAAGAAGGCTACAGTGTGGAATGCTAAATATAAATATAAAAAACAGAAGGGTAAGGTAAATGTGAAGAAAGTATATGCTGTATTGCTACTGCTAAGGCTGATTGGTATCCTGATACATGGATGTGGACATTTGTCATGATACTGAGGATGATGATGATGTGAACTGGTATACTTTGGATGATGTGATTCATAATGATGATGAGCAGAAATATCCTCCAGTTTTGCAGGCAAAACCTTTATCTAGGAGACGAAAAAGTGCAGTACAATGGGAGGTGAGAGTTTTATATTGTACATGAAGACTTTACACAGCAAGAAATAAATGATATGTTAACAAAGTTTACCCAGAGGTCTAATGAGAAATTGTTGGACTGGATGATTAGAATAACTGATGCTGGTGCTGGTAGTATTCAAATTGGTCAACAAGATGCTTTAAAATTTACAACTGTATCTACTGATCCTTTTGTCCAAACAGCAATACGTGATCAGCAGTATACTCAAGATATGACCTTATTAGCTTTAGCAGCTAGAGGATGTATTGGACAATGTCCCTCTAATTCTTCATGGCCCATGGAAACTAAACCATGGTACACTTTGAGAGATGGAATTTATATATTGAAGGGAGAAACAATGAAGACAGCTAGTATGATAGAAGCCGCTGACCAGTATTTGACTGGATCTTTAACTGCCCCACAGCATAATGCAGTGGTTAGGACTGCTTTCCCTGCTTATAAAAATTTGATCATTACTTTACTGCTTGCTGAAATGGGCAACGCTATTGAACAGATTCAGGAAAAAATGGCTGAGTTATGATATATGGGGGAATGGAATTCACCAAAGCAAAAAGATCCTGGAAGAAATGATTCAAAGAATAATGGAGGTAACTGTGTTTCTAGGAAAGAGATGTTTCAAGCATTATTAAAAGTAGGAGTTAAACCTAAAAAGTTAGATGGAATACCAACAAAGGATATGTGACAGATGTACAAGGACAGAGTAAAACGGTTTAATCAAGTAGAGGTAAAGAAAGAAAATGATTCTACTCTTGATCAAAAAATTAACACTTTCCTCTCAGATTCAGGACTGTACCCCTTTGCAGATTTGCAAAAACTGGAATAGAGATTGGCCCAACCTCCAGTATCCAGGATAAAAATAGTTTGAAAAGATTATAGACCTCATGTTCCTATAATAATTTTTTGAAAAATGGATCCTTAACCATGCCAATGCTCTGGTGGATACTGGAGCAGAGGCCTCCTTAATCTTTGGAAACCCTAATAAATTTAAAGGGGCCCCCATAACAATATCAGGACTGGGAGGAACAGAAATTCATGCCAAACAAACTAAAATATGGATAAGTATTGGAAACTTACCTAAACAAAAATATTCTATTGTAATAGTCCCCATCCGTGAATATGTAATTGGAACAGATATACTTCAAAGAATCTCATTAAAATTGACAGGTGAAATATACAACTTTGCTATTAGAACAATATTTAAAGTAAACTCTTCTGCTGTTATACTGGGGAAGGTACAAATGCCTCCATTAAAACTGCCTGAACCTACTAAAATGATCACATGTAAGCAATATCATATTCCAGGGGGCCATAAAGAAATTGGGGATTATATACAAAAATATGTTCAGGCTGGGGTAATGGTACTGATAACTACAGAATGAAATAATCCTATTTGAACAGTGTGAAAATCTGATGAAACTTGAAGGATAACGGTGGATTATAGAGAATTAAGTAAAGTAACTCCTCCTTTACAAGCTGCTGTTCCAGATACCATTAACTTCATAGAACTTATACAATCACATCCTTACCAGGTATGCAACTACATAGTATGCAGTTTTAGATTTAGCTAATGCTTTCCTCACTATTCCTATAGATCCTACTCAATGGGAATACTTTGCCTTTACATGACAAGGGAGACAATATACTTTTACCCACTTACCTCAAGAATATAAACATAGCCCTACCATTAGTCATAGAATTGTAGCTGAACATCTAGATGACTTTACTAAGGATTGTTCTATTTTGTTAACCCACTATATTGATGATATATTAATACAAGGACAGAATAAAAAACAAGTATAAACCTGCTTGGAACAATTATTAGATCATTTACAACAAAGGGAGTGGAAAATTAACCCAGATAAAATTCAGGATCCTTCACAAACTGTTAAATTTTTAGGAATTATTTGAAAAATGGTACATCACTCAATATTACCCAAGACTTGTCAAAAAATACTAAATTTTCCAACTCCAACAAATAAAAAAGAAGCACAGAAATTTATTAGATTATTTGGGTTTTGGAGAAATCATATCCCTCATTTAGGACAAATACTTTATCCATTATATAAAGCAACATGGAAAAAGTATGAATTTGATTGAGGTAATAAACCAGAGCATGCATTTCAGGCAGCTAAGATTGTTATTAAACCAGCTATGGATCTTTGGTCAGTGCAGGAAGGGACCCTATAATTAATGGTAACAGTAGATGATGACTATACAAATTGGAGTCTCTGGGAAATGCAACAGAGGAAAAGAGTTCCTCTAGGATTCTGGTCAAGAAAATTACCTGAAGCTGGAATACAATATACTCCTTTTGAGCAACTATTATTGGCTGTTTCTTGGGCATTGGTGGATACTGAGCATTTAACAATAAATCATGATGTGGTTATATGATGTCATATTCCTATCATGACTTGGATAATGAGTAACCCTATATCTCATAAAATTGGACATGCTCAGGAATCAAACCTTATAAAATGAAAATGGAACATACAAAATAGAGCCAAAGCAGGACCTGCAGGTATATTACAATTACATAAACTTATAGCAAATTTGCCTGATGCACAATTACCTGAAGTATCTAGTAAAAAACTTGTAAAACAACCTCCTGTTAAATATAATAAAGGATATGATAATTAACACCTACACAAGAAGAACATGCATGGTTTACAGATGGATCAGCCAAATATACAGGAAATGAATGTTATTGGAGGGCCACAGCTTTTAACCCATCTAATAAAAAGATATTAGAAAAACAGGGTAAGGGACAAAGTAGTCAATATGCTGAATTATATGCAGCTTTCCTGGCTTTAAAATATAAAGAGGGAAAGAAATGTCATTTGTTTACAGATTCCTGGGCTATAACAAATGGATTAACTACTTGGTTACCTAAATGGTATAAAAATGATTAAAAAATAAGGGATAAACAATTATGGGGAACAGAAATATAAAAAAATATTTAAAAATACTTAAATGTACTAATGCATCTGTGTTTCATGTAGATGCCCATTCTCGGAGAGACACCCCAGAATGTGAGTATAATAAAATGGTGGACAATCTGGCTAAAATAACCATTTTAGAAGAAAACACCTCCCAGTCTAAAAAAGATAAAATTATCCAGTTGGCTAAATGGGTTCATCAAAAGACAGGACATACCAGACCTGCTGCTATGTACAGGTGAGCATGTGAATGAGGAATATATATTCCATTATCTAAACTTAAGGAAACAGTTATGCAATGTCCCATTTGCCAATTGGATAAAGCTTGGTCAGTACCTCCCATTGTCACTGGAGAATTAAGTAGAGAAACTCATCCAGCTCAGATTTGGCAAATAGATTATATAGGACCTCTGCCTATATCTAGAAGATATAGATATATTTATACTTGTGTAGATACATATTCTGGGGTGTTAGTAGATTGTGCATATAGAGATGGTACACAAAGGAAGACTATTAGAACTTTAGACATAATAAATTTATATTATGAAACACCTTTACAAATCCAAAGTGAAAATGGCTCTCATTTTAAAGAAAAATTAATACAATTACACTGCCAAGAAAACAGTATTGAATGGATATTTCATATTGGTTTTTATCCACAGGCTGCA
This sequence comes from Sciurus carolinensis, assembly GCF_902686445.1. Lineage (NCBI taxonomy): Eukaryota > Metazoa > Chordata > Mammalia > Rodentia > Sciuridae > Sciurus > Sciurus carolinensis. Next base: position 305,937 of record NW_025920138.1, on the reverse strand, counting down.
GGGATGATGGAATCAATAAATGGTCTTTTGAAGAAAAAACTAAGAAAACTGGGAAATGATCAATATGGACAGTGGAAAGAATTTATTTGCAACTTTAAAACAATTAAATAATCAAATATTTACCAAATCAGGAACTCCCTTGTCTCAAATGATGACTCCATATTTACAAATTTGGGAAGCTGAAATTTCTCATATAAAATGGTGGGCCTTACATCCTAAAGCCAAACTTCCCTGGCAAGGCACTCCTGCTTCTGCTGGTTATGATTTGTATAGTGTAAAAGATGTTCTTATCCCTCCAAATCAAACTCAAGTAATACCAATAGGTCTACAGATTAAAATCCTTCCCCAACACTTTGGGCAGATTGCTGCTTGATCTAGCCTGGCCATACAAGGAATCCAAATCATGGCTGGGGTAATTGACTCTGATTATCAAGTAAAAATTAAAGTTATATTACATAATGTATCCCCTGACCCATTTCAAGTTAAAGCTGAAATGCAAGTTGCTCAAATAATTATAATACCTTGTATAATACACAATCATTGGACTCAAATAAAACAATCTAGTATGGATAGCAATAGGAAAAGTTATTTTGGATCGACAGATATTATTGCAGGGACCAAAGTATGGATAAAACAACAAGAAACTGATGTTCTTATAGCTGCAGAAATAATAACACAGGGAAAGGATAATACGGCAATAGTTATGATTCCTGGCCATAAACAACCTAAAATATTACCTACTAACCATCTATTTTTACAGAACTAGGTTATGAGCTGGATCTTCATGACAAGTCCTTTAGTATGGGCCTGGACTCCCTGAATAAAACTTCATGCACCATCAAACAGCTCCTTGATCAGATGGTATTGGAGAAATGACATAGGCAATAGGACACAAGATAATTTTCCCTACTCAGCTAATAAAAAATGTAACTTTACTAATGTGACTGTGAGTGGACAAAACATAACTGCTTGGAAGGAAAAATCATCTGTATATAGATTAATATTCTCCAGTAGTGATGAAATACAAGTAAATACTACCTCTAAAGTATTAAGATGTTATAAATTTTCCACATTAAAATTACAATTCAAATATAAATATCATTTGACACAAGCCATAAATAGAGTATCAATAGTACTAAGTATTTAGCTTTTAATGTAAATACTTCTGCCTTTCTTCTATGCAGTAATAGAATAAATATTAAGGGATGAGGAGTATGGGTTGATTATATATGATATTCTAATAAAAACAAGCCTGAGATTAATGCTCCACAACTAATACAAGTGTCCCATACTTGCAGTAATGTAAGTTTCTTAGCTAATAAGTTATTTATACATTTTAATGTTTCTTTTCCCCCGACTCCCTTGTGTACCCAAAGAGAAAGTCCCTGGTATGATACTTTATTAGGAGGATTAGGATCTGGAATAGGAATTACAAATTCTGTAGACTTAGAAGTATTATCTTCTTGTCTACAAAATGCTGAAAAAAAATATGACTCAAAGTGTAATTTTAAATGCTTAATCGTTGCCTACTATTATTATCCCTCATCAAAATACCTTAACCTATCAAGAGTAAATGTTACAAATACTTAATACTTCCCAAGTAGAACAATATAAAGTAGACTAATATTAATACATGGTTAAATTGGACTAGTTATAGTATTCAAATGTTATTTATTAACCTCCAAAAGGAAAGGGCACAAAGATTAATTCAACAAGGACATAGTAATATCTGGGAATATCTGCTTCCCCCTGGAGCTCGAATGGCTCCCCCCATTGTGGTGGATTGTACCTCTGCTTGGTGTAGTGGAACTTTTCCTATTTGGTAAAAAATTATAGGGTTTTATGTTCTTTTTGTGTTTTACCAATAATCCATAAAAATTATATAATGTTTCCCCAAGTTGAAGAGACTCTTGTTGATGAACAGAATATAGCTTATAAATTAGTAGATTGCATTTCCACCACCCATGGACCCGTATGTCAAGGATTAACCCACATAAAGGAACACTGTTTGTTATGTTACTCTATTAATATTTGTTTATGGACATTTTATCCTCTAAAGAATTTTACCTTACCTTATGAAATTGAACATGAACATATGTGTATGTTAAATAATAATGGTACTGAATTACAATGAATGAATTTTTCCTCTCCTTCTGTGAGATGTTTAAAAGATGTGGAGATCTTGTATTGGGCTGGAGAAACATTCTATTTATCCCCTGATGTTAATAAAGAATTTAATATTTCTTGGATTTCTACCCCCCTACCAATGCCAAATATTTATATTTACTTATCCCTACCTACTATCTTAACACATTCAAGTTTACTAAATCAATATCTACAGCATAATAAATGTTCTCTAGCAGAGCACCAAATAGCCACAACTATTGTTTCCAATAAGTTAACAGATTTGTCAAATGTAATAACTGAGAACACTAATCATAATTGGTCTGATTTTGAGTTTTCTAGTGCTAGTGCTTCTACATACTTTTCAGCTGTGTTTTCTATGATGTTCTATATCATTGGAATTTTAATCATATTATGTATATGTAATTGTCAAATGTATTATTGAATCAAATGTATTGTGCAAAGATAATGACTTCCTTTACTTACTCTCCTAAACAATCCTAGGGCTGAAATGTATAGAAAAATGGAGTCTTGTTGAAGAGTGCTTTCAAAAAGTGAAGTCAGGGCAAGGAATAAACAACTTGCATGAGAAACTTAGAGGTCTGGCAGTGCCCCATTCAAGGACAGATAAGCTCTCTGTCCAAGAACATTAAAAAAAAAATAAAAGAACTTAAATACATCTGGTTTCTGCTCTCAAAGCCTGGCTCCTGGCCAGATCCAGGTCTGGAGACCAAATCTACTGATGGCACTGAGCCCAGTGGCTCCAGACAATAACTTTATATATTTACTCCAGTGTATTTAAGAGAGATGAGAAGAGCTCAAAGGTGACAAGACTGTTTTCTTTGGTTATGTATGCTGCAAAATGCCCATGATATCTCTCTGGTGCTGAGTTGGTATGCTACCTGGGATACTTTTACTTTTGTGTATACTTTATATGTCTAAATAAATACTATCTTTTTCTATGTAGCTTGTGGTGGTACATTCAGCCCATATAAATTATAAGTCAGTGCATATAAGCAACGAGAAATACATTCCCAGACACGAGGCAGGATTGCAGGTTTGAAGCCAGACTCAGCAACTTAGCAAGGACCTAAGCAGCTTAGCTAGACCCTGCCTCAAAATAAAAATTAAACAAAAAAACAGAGGGACTAGGAATGTGACTCGGGTTCAATCCCTGGTACCAAAACAAATAAATAAATAGAGGCAACTGATTAGCAACATAGCAGAAGAAAGCCTACCTTGAACTGTATATAAATTTATCCCAGAGGCTCAAAAAGTTAGCATTAAAGAAAAAAAGAAGAAGATGGTGAGTTGTAATATTGGAGACAACTTTAGGTACTACAATATCAAACTCAAAATCATAAAAATGGTAAAAGTTGATACCTTCAGTTTTTCTACCTCTCATCCCCTTGGCAAATTGCTGTTTTTAACTTAAGAGAATAATATACACAGTTGATTTATATGTTAAATTATTTCAAGTTTTTATAAAACCTGGCTTTCCACAGACTAAACAATTGGCTTTCATTTCTGTTTTACATTTTCACTCTAAAAGGATTTAAAACATGCAAACATAGTAACCGTCCATGACACTGTTCACACAGATAAATCTTTGACTATCACCCTTGAGTATCTGGTAAGCATTTAAAAAACACTCAGTATTTTATTTTTCTTTAGTAATAGAAAATTAGACTTTTTAATAGCCCCAGGACCATTGTTTATTTATTGGTATTCAAATAGATTAGGTGGTGCATTCTGTATCTTTCCTTGACAATTTTCTTTAAAAAATTAAATACTATTAAATTAATCAGTCAAGCATTCTGAAAACTGTGTTATCATGTAGTAAAATGTTGTGCTTTTCCAGGGTAAAGACCTAAAACAGTACATGGATGACTATGGGAACATCATGAGTATGCACAATGTGAATGTATGTTTATTGTGTAATGTTAAAGTGTAAACAAAATGAGCTAGATTGCACACTAAAATATACCAACCTCATAACCAATCTTTGGAATTTTTTGTTTGACTTATTTACCAAACTTCTGTTTTTTATACTACAGCTTTCCTGGGATCATACCTTTTTGTAAAACTGCTTCATTTAAAAAGTCTCCTAAAATATTTTTGATATTTTATTTCACATTATAACTGATTATCCTACATGTGTATAATATACCTGCAGGTATATTTTGCTTTCTGAAAAAATACAAATGATGGGTACATTTTGCAAAAGGCCACCTTTAAATGGTGAACTCCCCTAATATATTTAAAAGGGTATTACATTATATAATAACAGTGACATTTTTGGGTTATGAATTATGAATAAGTGTTATAAGCAAGGCTGGAAACATATAGGTATTGTGATTTCTTTGTTTGAAGTAACTATCTGTATTGTTAGAAGGAATAGTAAGATAATTGTGTTTTTGTAATACATCTAAGAATTCAAATAATGCTGAAGAAGTTTGCTCTAATAATCAGATACAGAAGAAACCCAGAAGTTATTAGATAAATAGAAGCAATTGACATACTTGTATTCTTATAGACATCTTTGTTCTGAGTGGTATATTTTACATTTACAAAGATTTTATTTGTATAAAATTCAACAGTTTATAAAACCTATTTTGAAAATGGACTGCCCTATCTTGTGTGTTTGAGACCTTTATAATTCTGTAGATAGTAAATAGTAACTTCAAACTTACATTTTTTTATAGTGAATTTGGTAAATATGAAGGAAAGCCAGTTTCTGTTATTGAAAGAGAGGTCTAACCATATGGCTAGCACATTGCTAAGAATTTTAGAATGAGGCTTTAAAAGTATTTCCATATACATTTTATGTGAATTATTTTCATCATAGTTTATATTTTCCTTTGCGAGGTGTTGTGAAGGCTATTTGTAGATCTCCATTTTTAAAATTCTGTTTTTTCTGTTTTTATATTAGCACTAATTTTACAGAGGTTTGTGAAGTCTTTTAAGTCAGGTCTAAATAGTTTGAAAATAATTTTTGTTTGTTAAAATTGCATTTAATGTTTTCCAAATGTAAAATTTAACAGGAATATGCTGAAAGGTAGCTGTGTTCACCACTGAAACCCCAATGCAACACAACAGGAGTATATTAAAGTAGTAACTTTAGAGTTTTCAAAACATAAATAAATAGGTGGAGTCTGAAGACTTCAGAGTTTATAATTCATTCAGACCAGACATGGTGGTGCAAGCCCACCACCCAGCTACTTGGGAAACTGAGGTAGGTGGATCACAAACTTGAGGTCAGTTTGAGCAATTTAATGGTACCCTGTCTCAGAATTAAAATGCAAAAGAATTGGGGACATAGCTCTGATGTAGAGTGCTCCTGAGTTCAATCCCTACTACACTGCTCCAAAAAATCACCAGAGGCATTCCTGCCATTAATCACCTGTTGCCTTGGATTATTCTTGGTATTTAGATGTCATTTTTCATCTTCAAGTAAACCGAAGTTATTTCTTGAGTCTTCAGTAATTTAAGTTCTTTTTGGTAACCCCAGAAAATCAAGATGTGTTCCAAATCTCTCTTTTTACCACAATACACTAAATACTTCTATCATTAGTTTTGTAGGAATTTCTTTTTTCAGAGCACTAGAGTGCATTACCCCATTTTGAATCACAGCTTATTTTGAAACTGAGTAGGAGTTGCTAAAATTAAAGTATCCAGGAGGTAGGTGTTAAAAACTGATTGAGTTATTTTTATAACTGGTAATTTGCCAAGTTATGCAGCCCCATTCTCTCTGATACCTGAGACTTTCCATAAAGCCACCAAGTCCAATGTCACATTTAAAGGTACTGACCCAGAACAGATTGTTTTATAAGAGAGTAATTGCCTGTGTTTGTTTGACATACTGGAATTTTATAATCAATCTATAAGCTTTAGTAGTATAGAGGATACATCTGTTTAAGCTGGTTTCTCTAACAAATGAACTACTACTATGAAAACAAAAGTTTGTTATATTTATAATATTTATTTTTATAGACACTGTTGACACAAATGATAGATGCTTCAAATTGAACAATAAACTAAAATTGAGAAAACAACTCAAAATGGAAAAGGCATTGTTCTTAAAATGATGTAGTTTCTTTTTTTTTTTCTTTTACTCTTCTAGGCCAGTTGCTTTACCATATTATGCTAATACCAAAGTATCTCTTGATATCTGTAAGACTAATTTTTAATTATTTGCTTTTGTAGCTGTTTCTATAACAAATTCTACATGGGTAAATTATTGCCACTGAAGAATGGTGTTGCATCAAGACTTGAAACCACAGAACCTTCTCATTAATGAAAAAGGGGATTTAATGCTAGCAGATTTTGGGATGGAATAAATAAATATTTATAAATTCCTCCACATGATTAGGTATAAAAGAAAAACCATTGTCACAATGTGTTATCACTTTCATGTGAGTTTGAAAATTTTCTCTGAGCACACTGAAAAATAATTGACAGAATTTTGTGGGTGGAATACATTGGTTGTTAGCAGCAAAAACTAAAAAGTGTGGGTTCCCATGTGTGGCCCATGAACCCCATGTTTTGGATAGCCTTTCAGGGAGTGTCCAGAGGTTTAAAATATATTTTCAGAAGTGCACTAAATGTTATTTTTTTCCCTGTGTTAATATTTGCACTTTTGATCCAGAAGCAATAAGGATAAAACTACTGTTTCCTGGTATGCATTCAGGCAGTGCCACCAAAGTATATCATGGTATTCTTTGCCACTGCAAAATCTTAGAGAAAAAGTATCAGTTACACTTAAAATATTTTGCCAAGCAGTAAAATGCATTAATTTAATTAAATTTCCATCCTTGAGTTAATGACTTGTATTTTTGTGTTGTATATGTATGATGAAGTGGGAATTATATAAAAATGCATGGACTGCACACAGAAATACTCTAGTTATCTCAAGGAAAAGTTTTTGGGTGATTATTTGGCTACAAGCTGAACTAGACCTCCCCTTTTTTTTTCAAGAAACTTTATTTTTTCTAGGAAAATTGACCAACAAACTGTGGTTATTCAGACTTAGATATTTGGCAGATTTTTCTTGAAATTAATGAATTAATTTGTCACTTCAAGGAAATCATTTACAGTTATTTCTTGCCAATACTAAAATTCAGGTTTACAAATACACTTATATTTTGAATTTTTGTATCTGATGCTTTAAGCTTAATATGTTTCCACTACTTAGAAACTTTTCTTATGAGGTCAGTTGTAATATTAACAAATAGAGGGTTTTTTAAATTTTGAATAAATATGAACAATTTTAATCTATAACTCAAGAATAAATATTTTTCCAATTATCAGCACCTCATATTATAGAATCATGCATGGTAAAAGATTCACTTAAATTGCAAGACTGACCAGAAAATTTTAACAAAATTATGAATAGTTTATGCATATAATTTGTTATCATATATTCTTGAAGAAAGAACTTAATCTAATTTTAATATATCAAAGAATACTAACTACAGTAATTAGAAAATACTATTAAAATATTTTTCCTCTTTTCCAACTTCATATCAGTGAGATTTGATTTTCTTCATATAGCTATATATATTATGATATGTTGTGATATGGAGTAAAGCAACATATAACAACAGGGAGAGAGCAAATTCAAATATAGAATATAGCTGTCTTCTAGCAAAATAAATTCTGAACAATTTATTGAAATGTTAAAAAGACCATTCTTAACTATTTTTTTGGAAAAAAAATTCATAAAAATGTTATTCATGCTAATATGAGAGGTGTTTTAATGCATAATTAAATGTTTCAATTTTTCTCATATTGTATGGCAAACAACAGCAGTAATCCACATAAGTAAAAATACTTGGGATCATTAATGATTTTTAAGAATTTAAAACGTGTTCCAAGACCAAATAATTTAAAATCCACCTCTGAAATATGGTCCCTTTATATGCTTGCCGCCATGACTGCATTTATTATGTGCTTAGTAATTAATTGGTAGTTATTTACTTATATAATTTTAGGTAATCTGATTTTAAGGAACTTGAAAGTAAAGCAAAATTAGATGTTCTTTATGTTTTGAGTAAATAGTTTCTACTAGAAGAAAAAATTTGTAGATTAGCTTTGTAATTTTTGTTTCTCTCAGAATACTTTGATAGAACTTAGTTTTCAAAAACCCATGCCATTTTCCAAAATTTCATTTTAATTTTTCACAAATTATTTCAATAGATTAATTTTTGGAAAATTTCACTAAATTTTATGAGTATTTCAGGTAATTACTCAGTAATAGATTAATAATTACTTTTTAAATGGTGAATTTGTCTTTGGCAATTTGTATACTTCTACTCTCTCAGTATTTTATTATTTGTTTTTAGCAGACATTCCTATTTGTATTTTCTTCCTTAAAAAGGAAATGAGTGGGCCAACTATGTTTAAACAAAAAATGACAAGTTATTTACATAAGCTTCCAAAGATTATAGTATTTTTAAAGAGTTTATGTTGTTATTTCCGTCTTAATTTTTCCCACCCCTTCTCTCATTGTCAAACTGCATTTATTGCTCTTTCACGTAATCACAAAATTAATGACTATGACAGAAACATTCATGAGTATCTGAAATGCAAAAGGAATGTCAAGGAACAACAAAAATCCACTTTTGTCTGGGAACACACTGAGTGTTTTAAATTTTGCCTCTAACTTATTTAAAGGAAACAAAGAAAATTTTATATTCTTACAGGTCACTAGGAAATTCTGATTATTCCCAGGTGCACTGATGCATGCCTGCAAACCCAGTTGTTGGGGAGACAGAAACAGAAAGATTGCAAATTAAATAACAACCTCTGAAAGGTAGCAAAACTCTTAAACAATTTAGCAAGACACTGATTCAAAATAATAGCTCACTTTTAAAAAGGCCCTGGGTTAAATCTACAGTACCAAAAAAGAAGAAAGAAAGAAACAAAAAAGAGAGAAAAGAAATTCTGATTGTTCCAAGAGATAATACAATCAATGTTGTTGCTTTTGCTATTTATTTTATTGCATAGTAAATACACTTAAGGTTTCAACTAAGTGAGGGTCAATTCAGTTTGAGTCTTTACATTTGCAAACTGAAAGGTGTCAGTGAAAATGGATTGCATGTGAAACGGATGCTCTTTTCCAGTGCTGATTCATTTTGTGAGGAGTGGAGGAGAGAAAAGAAAGAGGGGAGAGGATTCTTAATTGATTTATTTTGTTTGTTTCACATTTCTGCAATCTACAAGTGCTTAGGACACGAACCCAGGTCTTGAGTTTGAGAGTCAGGCACTCTATGTGATAGGCTATATCGCCAGCACATGACCGGCCTCTGAGTTAAAACACTTGATCACCTACAGTCCTACTTTATGCAAATGTATGCAGGCAAGAAATCATGACCAAGCCAAACAATGACTGAGGAATTCTTAATTCTCTTGTTCACAAAAATCCAGTAATAATCTTTTTTGCATGTCAACACTTTAGACTAGCAGTGTGTCTTGAGGGAAAGATTTTTTTGCTCTTCAGTTGAGGAGGAAAACGAATGTAGCTGATGCCTGAGCAAAAATTTTTTATTAGGGATCCAAGGACACCAGGAGCAGGGGCAGAGGCAGGACTATTTGGGATTGAGAATGTGCTCAATTGGTGACTATGAATGTAGATATGGGGAATCATTAACACACACATACCAAGCCATTATATTCACAATCTACTGGCAATTTCCTTGATCCTATTTTTTTCTTAATTTTCTTTTTGTCATTTTTTTTTTTGCTTGAAAAATTCTAAACAGCAGAGAGCTCTGCATAATGGAAAAGCCAGTTCAAAAGATGGATCTTGCCCATCCTCTCAGGAAAGAGTGAGGAGGAGGAAGTTGTTCCTCCTGTGTTAGGCCTGTTTCCATCAGTGAGAGTGTGCTTCAGTAATTTAGCCAGATGCTGTTAGGGATATAAACAGGCAAATGTGAGTGGTGATGCCTCATCTGTTCTGGGGTCCCAGAAGCAAAACATGGTGTCAAAAGAAAACATTCATCATCTAATTTCAATCTTCTGCTCATTATGCTTTCAGTTATTCCTCTCAAGATTCATTACAGAGAGATAAGTGGCATAAAGTCATATCATTCTTACTTCATTCATTCAGTTGAATTCAATTACACTTAGAAAAACACATCAATTACTTACCACTTCTCCTGTGACATGACAACCATTCATGTGAGATCTCCTCTAAACAAAGGGGAGGGAGCAGGCATTGGGCAGCTAGGTTGTGAAGGGCAAGGGGCTTCTAGGCTCTGGTAGAAGACACTTCGTTGCACACCCCAGGGGTTTTTTGAGGCCTTGTACAATATGAAATTTGACGAGTGGCTCACGTGACATGGCCTGCACCGCAGATTCCAACTGAGGTCACAGAGGAGCAGCCAGAGAACACAGTGGCATCACGGTTCCCATGACAACCAGAGACCATTCCTCTCCTAGCCGCTTCAAGCCAACATTCAAGAAAAGCACCAGCTCAGCTATCAGGGTAAGAGGACAGACAAAGGGAGGGGCTGCCAAGGTCCTGCATTTTTAAAGAAGTAATACTATCCTTGTTGCCTAGTCAACCAGAAACCATGCTGTAAGCGGTATGCAGCCCAGTGGGCAAAAAATCCCTCCATGTTCAGGCAAGTCAAGGGATCCCACTGAAACCTGACAGCTTGATCTTCCACACAGGACTGCTAGGTGGTGCTGTGCTCTGTGCCCTGCACCCTTCATGCTGAGAGCCTGCTCACCTGGCTCCTGGTGCAGGCTATAAGCCCCCACAAGTTCCAGTGGAAAAAGTTGGGACGCAGGCATGCCTGAGAGGACGTAGCTCAACAAGCTTAGCACCGGCACCAGTGGATTTGCCCTCTGACCACACTCCTCCAGGACTGGTAAAGCCCAGGTCTCCCTCAGAGGCATAAAACTACCCTAGAGGCCTAGCAGCCACACAGAGTGATGGGTGGTGAGTGCTCAGCTAGGTAGATCATGAAGAGCAGCGCCATGGCTTAAGTGATCATTGAATTGGGACACATCACATTCCATCTGTTGGGTTTCCCCTACTAAACTACAAAGTCTGGAAAGGAGACAGCTGTTACGTGGGATGTCCATGTTCCATGTGAAGGTGTGTGGCTCCTCTGGTGGCTCATGAAGAGAGGAGGGAATCATTCACTCAGCATGTTGGACGGAGGACAGGATGAACCTAACAAGCAAGGAGAGTTGTATGCTCACTCCAACTGCCAGGCCCCTCCTCCTTGGTTGCTGCATTAAGACTAGGCTGTACCCAGATATTTACCTGCTGGGATTTCTCCAGGGGCACATCAAAACTCCTTAAGACACAGAAAAGTCTGTCTAATCTATATTCACACAATGGTTCGTCTTCTTGACCAGACAAATGCCCCTCTGTCACAAGGGCCTGTGGGATATTGCCAGGAGTTCTCTAACCAGACCCTGGAGGCAGCAGACTACAAGCTGGTGAATGAAGTAACAGCCTGGTGATGGCGCGATGAGCACAGTTTCACAGGGCATAACACCAGGTTTGAACAAAGACCATGCTGAACTTGGAATTGGGCATAGCTTCCAAGCTGAATATTCAAAAGAGGACAGTAAGGATGTTTGGGGGCAAGAAAAGCTGGAGGTTGTTCATGCTGGTAAACAACATTGGAGAACAGACACTATGAAACTCGCCATTGTTTATGGTCAACCCACAAACTCCACAACATATATTCAGACTCACCATAAACTACAAAAACAGGAAGTAGTTATTGCCCTTTCATTCATTATGCAACCATGAACACCTACCCTAATTTCCCTTGAAAGTACATCAATGCCCTTGAAATTCCTGTCTCTTTTCTGTAGCTCCCAAGGGACAGTCGCATATACGTATGTTGATTCCTATTTTTTCTGGCAAAAGAACCATGAGCAAAGGCTTTCTTAACATCAGAGGACCTACCCCACGACCTGCAATTTAAACCAGTTGATCCTGTGATATGGAACTCTAATGCCCAGTTCTCCGAATGAAGAGTGCACCACAATCTCAGAAATTCAATCCCCAAAAGGTCTATGAATATTCAAGTTGGAGGACCCTATTTTGGCAAAACCTGAATATCAAAACCGAAGTGGTTTCATAATAGCCAACATTATAATTCAGTTACTGAGAAGAAAAAGCGTTCCTCAAGCATATGAAAATTGTCAAATCCGTTTTCTTTCTTCACTTGTTTATATCCACTGCCAACGTGCCATATGCTTAATGTCTCTGTTTTTCTTCTTCATGTGTGAATGCTTGCAAAGAGTGGTTCCTGTGTCATTCCTTGCCATCCAAAACACAATGCATTAATTCCCAGATCCCTGGTGAACATGAGAGAAACTAGCAACCTGAGTTGTTGTTATGCTTCACCCAATTCTACACTGCATCTCTGAGGGGGTCCATCCATTTTAACAAGGGTCTAAAAGTGGGCTCCATTGTTCTTGAAACTGGAACTCCAATAGTATTGGTTGAGTGGTTTGTGAAGCCCCCATGACCCTCCTGAATGCTCTCCATAGAGGCTAACATTGATTCAGCCCCAAATCCTAATTTATTCATCAAGAAGTCACATGCAAGTCGCCGGAAAGCCAACTGTCAGAGAAATTCCAGGAACAAGTGCAGCGGTCTTTTGTGTTTACCTCTTGGTTTTCCAGTTGACATTGAGGTTCACGTGGAATGTGCTCAGGTGTAGAAGTCCCCCCCATTGGCAGAAAGAATGGGAGTGTTTCCAAGAAGCCTGGAGAGTTCCAGGTTCAAGTGCAGGTGTCACTTTGAATTTCCTGCCACTGAAATCTGGTGAACAATGTGAAGTGGAAGAAGGTTATGAAGAATAATTCACATAAGCATGCTCATGAGAGACCGGTGATATCTGTCCTAAGGAGAGTAGAGTGCGGTCGTGGAAGTAGTACTCTGAATAAATGCAGATGAGTGGGCGTGACGGCTCTCTTGGAGCAGACTTGCAATCTGAAAGGTGCCACTAGAAATGGGTTGCATGTGAAACGGGTGCTGTTTTCCAGTGTTGATTCATTTTGTGAGGAATGGAGGGGAGAAAAGAAAGAGGGGAGAAAATTATGAATTGGTTTCTTTTGTTTGTTTGGAATTTCCACAATCTACCAGTGCTGGGAACTCAAACAGGTGTCTCAAGTTGAGAGGCAGGCACTCTAAGTGTTGGGCTATATCTCCAGCACAGAACTGGCCTCTGAGTTACAACACTTGATCACCTACAGTCCTAAATTGTGCAAATGTATGCAGGCAAGCAATCATGACCAAGCCAAACAATGCCTGAGGAATTCTTAATTCTCTTATTCACAATAATCTGGTAAGGAACTATTTTTTACCCTAGACTAGCAGTGTATCCTGAGGGAAATATTTTTTCCCTCTTCAATCAAGGAGGAAAATGGATGTAGCTGATGCTTGAGCAGAAAATTTTTATTAGGAATCTGAGGACTCCAGGAGCAGGGGAAGAGGCAATACTATTTGGGATTGAGAATGTGCTCAATTGGTGACTATGAATGTAGATTTTGGAGATCATTCACACACGCATACCAAGCCATTATATTCGCAATCTACTGACACTTTCCTCGATCCTATTTTTTTCTTTATTTTCCTTTTGTCTTCTTTTTTTTGAAAAATTCTAAACAGCAGAGAGCTGTGCATAATGGAAAAGCCAGTTCAGGAGATGGATCTTGCCCATCCTCTCAGGAAAGGGTGAGGCAGAGGAAGTTGTTCCTCCTGTGTTATGCCTGTTTCCATCAGTGAGAGTGTGCTTCAGTAATTTAGTCAGAAGCTGTTGGGGATATAAACAGGCAAATGCGAGTAGTGATGCCTCATGTGGTCTGGGGTCCCAGAAGCGAAACGTGGTGTCAAAAAGAAAACATTCCTCGTCGAATGTCAATCTTCTGCTCGTTATGATTTTATTTATTTCTCTCAAGATTCATTACAGAGAGATAAGTGGCAGAAAGTCATATCCTTTTTTCTTCATTCATTCAGGTGCATTCAATTGCACTCAAAAATGCATCAACTGCTTACCGGTTCTCCTGTGACATGACAACCATTCATGAGAGATCTCCTCTAATCAAAGGGGAGGGAGCAGGTATTGGGGAGCTAGGTTGTGAAGGGCGCAGGGCTTCTAGGCTCTGGTAGGAGAAGGCTCTTGGTTGCACTCCCCAGAGGTTTTGTGAAGACTTGGGCAATATGAACTTTGATGAGTGGCTCACATGACATGGCCTGCACCGCAGATTGCACGTAAGGTCACAGAGGAGTGGCCTGAGAACACAGTGGCATCACGGTTCCCATGACAACCAGAGACCATTCCGCTCCTAGGCGCTTTAAGCCAACATTCAAGATAAGCACCAGCTCTGCTGTGAGGGTAAGAGGATAGACAAAGGGAGCAGCTGCCAAGGACCTGTATTTTTAAAGAAGCAATACTATGCTTGTTGCCTGGTCAAGGAGAAACAAGGCTGTAAGCTCTATGCAGCCCCATTGGCAATAAATCCCTCCATTTCCAGTCAAGTCATGGGTTCCCACTGAAGCCTGACATCTTGTCCTTCCTCCTGGGCCCGCTAGTTGGCGCCGTGCTCTGTGGCCCACACCATTCATGCTGACAGCCCACTCACCTGGCTCCTGGTGCAGGCTATAAGCCCCCACAAGTTCCAGTGGAAAAAGTTGGGACGCAGGCGTGCCTGAGAGGACGTAGCTCAACAAGCTTAGCACCGGCACCAGTGGATTTGCCCTCTGACCACACTCCTCCAGAACTGGGAAAACCTGGGTCTTCTTCACAGGTAGGAAACTACCCTAGAGGCCTAGCAGCCACACAGAGTGATGGGTGGTGAGTGCTCAGCTCAGTAGATCATGAAGAGCAGTGCCATGGCTTAAGTGATCATTGAATTGGGACACATCACATTCCATCTGTTGGGTTTCCCCTACTAAACTACAAAGTCTGGAAAGGAGACAGCTGTTACATGGAATGTCCGTGTTCCATGTGAATGTGTGTTGCTCCTCTGGTGGCTCATGAAGAGAGGAGGGAATCATTCACTCAGCATGTTGGATGGAGGAGAGGACAAAACTAGCAAGCAAGGAGAATTGTGTGCTCACTCCAACTGCCAGGCCCCTCCTCCTTGGCTGCTGCATTAAGATTAGGCTGAACCCAGATACTTACCTGCTGGAATTTCTCCAGGGGCACATGAAATTTCCTCAAGATGCAGAAATGTCTGTCCAATCTGTATTCACTCAATGGTTTGCCTTCTTGTCCAGACAAATGCCCCTCTGTCACAAGGGCCTGTGGGATAATTGCCAGGAGTCTTCTAACCAGCCCGGGAGGGAATCAACTACAAGCTGGTGAATGAAATAACAGCCTGGTGTTGGCATGATTAGCACAGTTTCACAGGGCATAACACCAGTTTTGAACAAAGACCATGCTGAACGTGGAATGGGGCAATGTTTCCAAGCTGAATATTCAAAAGGGGACAGTAGGGACGTTTGGGGGCAAGAAAAGCTGGAGGTTGTTCATGCTTGAGAAGAGACATTGGAGAAGAGACACTATGAAACTTGCCATTGTTTATGGTCAACCCACAAAGTCCACGAAATATATTCAGATTCATCATACACTACAAATGCAGGAAGTAGTTATTGCCCTTTCATTCTGTATATTCACCCAAGTATACCCATCTTGTTGGCAGAATGAATACTTTACAGTCTAATTTTATTTGCTACAATGTCTAGAGCATTATATCTGTTGTTCAAGACCTCCTAGCTTCTGCTGAGGCTTCTTTGAGAGCTGCTGTTTTGTAGTCAATTTGGGGCAGGAGAGATGGGCTAGTAGTAAATTAAAATAATCATTTGTATATAGTTACACAGAGGAGGGGGAATGTTGCCTTTGTATCAAATCCCAAAATTTACTTTATAATCTTCCATTTTTTGGCAAGTTGATATCTGCTAGATACCTGAAACAAAATTCTAATTTTCTGTCAGAATCCCATTGAATTCTTGGTATTACTTAAATACAGTGTGTTCAGGGCCATTTTTTTATTTGTTTTTTGATACCAGAGATTGATCCCAGTGGTGCTTCACCACTAATTCACATCTCTAGACCTTTTTGACACTTTGAGATGGGGCCTTAGTAATTTGCTTAGTGTCTTGATTTATTGCTTAGGACCTTACTACATAGCTAAGGCTACTTTTGAACTCCTGATCCTTGTTAGCATGATCAGTTCAGTGTGTTCACTTTTCAGAAAGAAGAGCCTTGCCATTATGTTTGCCAGTGATATTTAGAAATAAAATAAGTACACTATGCATCTTCATGGGTGGTTTATGGGACATGCTTTTCTGTGAGGGGAGGGCTGGTACCCAGAATTGAACCAAGGTCTACTTTGCCATGGGGCTGTATACCTAGTTCTTTTTAATTTTCCTTTTGAAACAGTCTTGGTAAACTGTTGGCTTTTGATTTGCTGGTTCTCCTACTTCAATTACCCAGGTAGCATGAGTCACTTTACCTGACTAGGACACTATTTCTTTTTCTTTTTCTTTTTCTTTTTTCTTTTTTGGTACCAGAGATTGAACCTGAGGGTATTTAAACACTGAGCAACATCCCCAGTCCTTTTTATTTATTTTTATTTTGAGAAAGGGTCTTTCTAAGTTGCTCAGGACCTGACTAAGTAGCTGAGGCAAGCTTTGAGTTCACGATCCTTCTGACACAGCCTCCAAAACCTCTGGGATTGTAAGCATGTACCACAATATTTGGCTAGGACCTTTTCTTTTTAAAAAAATCAGTTACTGATCAACCTTTATTTTATACATTAATTTATATGTAGTTCTGAGAATTGAACCCAGTGCCTCACACATGCAAGGCAAGTGATCTACCACTGAGCCACAACCTCAACCCCAGGACATATTCATAATGAGTATTTGACTACAAGACATACCTCTTTTTAAAAAATGTTATTAATCAAAGAAAAGAAACCTACTCTTTTGAGAACTGGCTACTATTTTAGACTGCATATTTTCTGAAATATTTTAGTATTATTTATTAAAGCTTAGTTTGTAACCTGGTGAAATGCTTATAATATCTAATTGTTTTCAAGTAGTATGTATTGTTTCATTTAATAACATTCCCTTTTACAATAGTAACTTTGACAGGTAGTAAAGAAGAAAAAATAGAAACTGTTGAATATCTTCTTCATCAGACTTACTTGATAAAATACTTGAGGGCATCATAATAGACATTGAAGAGATTGCAGGTAGCAAGGACTACCACAATCTGATATTGCATATACCCATGTTTTCATTAATAACTTTGACAGAAATTCTGTATATTTTTGATAAATGCCTGATAATTGCTTTCATCACATTATTTAGTTATGTAGTTTTTTGTTTGTTAGCATAAAATTATTTTAAATAAAGAGAAATGTAGAATTTTTCTAAAAAAGTACCTGCAAGAATAGAGAATTCTGAGCCCATAAGATTTTTAAAATATTTAATTTTTAAAAAATTTTCAAAAATTAATTCATATCATTTCCCTTAATATTTAAATATAAAATTATTATATGAAGCAGCA
The DNA here is from genome assembly GCF_902686445.1 of Sciurus carolinensis. NCBI lineage: Eukaryota > Metazoa > Chordata > Mammalia > Rodentia > Sciuridae > Sciurus > Sciurus carolinensis. Next base: position 288,256 of record NW_025920138.1, on the reverse strand, counting down.
ATTCTGTTCCCAGGGTTATACTCAAAAACTTTGAAACAGTTTTACAAAGTCTTGTTAATGTTATTTGCCATTTATAACTAAATATCTTATTTTTGGTACCAGGGATTGAACCCAGGGGCACTTACACACTGACATACATCCTCAGCCTTTTTTATATTTTATTTCAAGACAGGGTCTTGCTGAGTTACTTAGAGACTGACTAGGTTGCTGTGTTTGACTTTGAACTTGTGATTCTTCTGCCTCTGCCTCTTGAATCACTGGGATTATAGGGATGGACCACTGCACCTCACCTAAATAACTTTGAAATATTATATTTTAGGAATGTTTCTGCTTGGTAATAGATCCATGATTATTTAAAGATTCTTTATATTAAAATATTAAAATAGGGACATTAATTTTGTAGCCTCTGTATAAATGATACTTAAGTTCTTTTGTTTAATTCACTAATTGATACACTTTTCTGGCTCTCTCTCAATAGGAATGTAAGTTCATTTAGGCAAGGATTATATCTTTTATATTCTATAGGATGTTTAGTCATAAAGCACATATTAGGTAGTGAATTCATGAAAGAATGGATGTAAACAATTTTGAGATAGTTAAAGTTAGCAAATGAATAAAACCATTACATTAGTTTTGTGATGATCTAATTTCTATTATATGAGTGACAGATATTAGATAAATTAAAGTATTTTTAATATTTTTATAAATATTTTTCATAGAAATTATTTTAACTCTACTGGTTTGCATGAAGAGTCCTAGACATGAGTTTATATGTAATGACCTCTCTTACAACTTTAGTTTTCTGCCTTGCTTTCTCAATCCTTCCCCTGTGATCCTGAATCTTGGGCAGGTGATGGAACAATTTTCAAATACTGTGAACTACAGAGCCTGTGGTGAAGACTGGCAGGCCTCCATCATCTCACAGCACTCATTCCTTCCTCCACCAGTACACAGGGTCTTTCAAGAAATGCCCATTGAAGAGACCCCACAGTTTTACTGGAGGAAGCCTTGATTCCATCATGGAAATGCCCAGATGAAAGCAGATTTAGTAATTTGATTATTCATCTATTTTATCAAACTTTCTGATTGTAGAATGTGCATGTTGTTAGGTTTTAGCTTGCCAGCCTTTATTATCTACTTTCACTTTGCCAGTTAAAAAAAACAAGTTAAGAGTAGAAAGAATATCAGAAAGATGGAACATTTTAGAGGGGGTATTTTTGATAATACAGAGAAGTAATATTTGAATACCTGTCCATCGGAAAGGAACCAAATCCCATAAGAAGGACATGCAGAATTTCAAAATGATTGACAGCTTAGGGTGGTGCTTAATTTAGGATCATACCTCATTAATGCTTGAAATCATCACTATAGATTTGTACAGTAATTAGATTATCACCTCAGTTGTTACTCTTTTATTATTGTGTCCTTTTAAATATCCAGGAAAATACATAGCTTAAAGTTTCTATTTATTTTATGCCTACTTCCCTGATCATTTTTGGTGGTGTCTATTTTTTAAATTTTCAAAATACTTTTTAGTTGCAGATGGGCACAATCCCTTTATTTTATTTATTTATTTTCATGTGGTAAGAAATGAACCCAAGTGCCTCACATACGCTGGGCACACACTTTACCACTGAGTCACAACCATAACCCTGGTGATTTTCTTTCTAGATTCATGTTTGATTTGACTTTTGCAACATGTTATGTTTTTAAACATAACAATTCAGAATTTATTGAACAGTTTTTGAGTACCAAAATTGAACTCAGGGTCAATCAATCACTGAGCCACAATCCCAGTCCTATTTTATACTCTACTTAGAGACAGGGTCTCACAGAGTTGCTTAGTGCCTCATTTTTGGTGAGACTGGCTTTGAACTCATCATCCTCCTGCCTCAGCATTACAGGTGTGTGCCACCACACCCAGCTAAACAGAACAATTTTTTTGTTTCATTAGAAAATTGTATTTACTAAAGTTTCTGAGCATTTTTGTACTGCTTACATTCTTTCTTGACATGACAGATTATTTCCTGATTTTTTCATGAAATTTTGGAATATGAAGAAGTGCAGTTTTTATCTGTGTGTAATGTGTATAACCTTTACCTGTTTAGGTGTAACCCTATGGTATGCTGTGCTGCAGTCAGCTCACACTGAGAGATGATTTTCAAATTTTTAGCAATTTTCCTGCTAAACATGGCCATTATTAATATTTAATCATATAAACTTATAATTAAGGTAAATTCAGAAACAAAAATAATGAATATGCAAAAGTAATTATTTCTGATTATTCTGTTGATTTTTACTATAGTTATCTATGCAGTAAGAGTTACTTCTGTGGTATATTTATTGCAAAGTACCGTGTAATGGTGTGCTACTGTATGTTCTTCCAATTTTTACACATTCCATGTCACGTTGGTAGTGTGAAGTCTGCTATGGAGGACTGTTGCCTAAGGAAATCAGAAAACACTACAGGTCAGGGCTTGACTGATTGTTGATTGTCTAATCCAGGGGATTCTTAGTACATTTTTACGTTGTGTGGACTATAGTCTCTGTTGCATATTCTTTAATTTGATTAGTAACATTTAAAATGCAAAAACAAAATAAACAAAAAAAAAACAAAAACAAGTTTAGTTCAGGAACTATACAAAAGCATTTATTCTTGTACTGCAATCTTGGTCTAGATTTAAGAAAGCAATGTTGAAAGTGTTAGGAAATGAGATGAAATTTAAATTTACTGGATCTATAGCTATTATGTAGTGAATGGCACAAAAATTGAGCAAGTAAGTGTTCTTCTGGTTCTCAAAAACAACGACAGCAAAGAAACATCTTACCCCACTGGGAAATTAGTTAAGTTTTGACATAAACCTGCATTGTTTTCATTTTTCTTGATGGGATCAAAATTACCAATGAGCAGTTGTGTTTGAATCATACTTGTTTGTTAATAACATAATTACTTCTTTGTGTCAGGTAGAAGTCAAGTTTTTATTCATAGTCTGAGACTAACAAACTTACCTCATAATTCTTTTGCAAGAGACTGGTGTTTCCGGGAGGGCTCAGTTGCAGTTTAGACACCCAAGGCTTCACCTTTTATCCCAGTGTGCACCAAAACCCAAGTACTTTCCCACCAATATCAGCAACCCCTACCAAGAAAATGACAGTCAGTCTATGCTTAAGAGCTCTTGACTTTCAGTTCTCTCTTAGTTAGATTTTCTTCCTGAGTATTGCTTATACATCCTTACAACCACCTTTACATATTTAAGCATTATATTTTGATCTACATTTCACTGAGGTAGGAAAATTTTCAAATGTTGCTAGAAATGTAAGGCATGTTTTAATTCTCTAACATTTCATTTTTTAAGTGTTACAGAAAAAAATTGTAATGGTAGATGTATCTGATATCAAATTTTAAGAGATTAGGAAACAATCATCAATACAATGATTTTTGGTGACAAGTTAATTTTTTGTCTAGATGTCAACAAAAAATTTCTCCAGAATCTCTTTATATTAGAAGTGTATTCCATTATCATTTGCAACTGCTTATGAATAGGAATCAAACTTTTTTTAGTATTAAATTCCAAGACAGAAATACAGAAATAAGGTAAATTTTAATATTGATTTGGTAAGAAACCCTTGAGTTCAATTTTTAAATAGCTATTTTTAAATAACTATTACTAAAGAACTATTATTCTTTAACTTTTTAAATGTATAGTTCCAGGTTATAATTTTTATTCAACTCTGGATAATGACTTGAATGAAATTTCTTTCATAATGTTTCACAATCCAAAAGTGTAAAAGAATTATTTAGTATTTCCTATTTGAAGACATTTGAGTTAGTGTTTTGATCTCTTAACTGCACATATATGCATCTGACTCTAAAAGACTGTTATGCTCTGATTTTTGTATGTTGGTTTTCTATATTTCACCTGCAATGATAATTACACAGTAGGATAAAATAAATATTCAGTAAGTTAAACATTGTCTCATTTTCCAATACAGATATTGTTCACAAATATCAAAAAATGGAATCAGATGTTGGCAGTGACCAAGCTTCTGGGAAATCACCTGATGAAGTCCAGTCACCTACAGATGTTTGTCTCAGAAATCATAAACATAGATGGATCTCAATAGAGGTTACACTTTAAAAAAAATATATATATATACATTTATATGTGTGTTTTTGTATATAAATAAACACAAACACACACACATATATGTACATGTGTGTAGATATATATATGTATATATATATATCAAGCAAATAAAGCAATTTGAAAATTTTCATGAAGAGCTGTTATAATTATATCAGTGAGTTGTATTTTTAAAATTTTCTTTTTACTAATTATTATTCCAATGCAAGTACACATTAATCATAGTATTCTATATTCTACACAATACAGAATATTTATTTTTAGTTCCCTGTTGAGGAAAAGTGATTTTTTAAAAAATCCCAGAAATCTGGACTGACATCATTCTAGAGGGCCTTAGCACAGTCCTCTTTTCAGAAAATGTAATTTCAGTTATATCTCTGAGATTCATTTGGATAATTCATATTCAGATTTTAAGAGAGAAAAATAAAATAGACACCACCATTTTTTCCCTTGTTTTATAAGTATCAGTATCAGTTCCTTTGTGGTTCATGGCACCTAGAAATCCCTATGTAGTGAATTATTTCTCCATGTAAGTTATGCAACATATTTTCTTTTTTATCAATGGAATATTATAACTTTGAAAAAATTATGACTTTTATTATTTCAGTGAAATCACTAAAAATAGAAGTTTGTTTATTTCTTGTAACTGTAAAGACAATGAAGATTAGAGTGTCTGTCCTGCTTGTTGATTATATTTTTATTGTTAAAAGATTGTTTCTGAGTGAATTAAGGAAAACAATATCAGTGTTCTCTATAATAAATTAACACTTTCAATTCTTGAGATCAACATGATATTTGTGTAATTAAATGGATATATCAAAACAATAATATAATTGTCCTTAGTTTCCTTTATAATACATGTGATTTTACCACAGGTGTAAAAGTTGTTGGCATTCGGGTCTATATGTAGATTGCCTAATTCTTTCATTGAATTATATATTTTCCCCCCAGAGGTGACATGCTTAGATCATATATTTATTTTTAGTTTAATTCATTTTAGTATCTATAACAATTTATTTTTTCATTCCTCCCTTTGCACATATACACATGATCTATTTATCTTTCATCATGGCCTAACTGATGATTTCAACTTTACAATGCTGAAAAATTAATACACATTTATAAGAACTCATATTTCACATTATGAATATTGACCTTTTCCCTGACTGGCAATATGTAGTATGATACTACTTTGTGATGCAGTATCACAGCTCCCAGTTAGTCATGAAGCCACAGGACTAAATTAAAGTACTCTACAGAGTTCTCTGTTGCTAAAATATGATATTCAGTGAGTTAGTTATATTTAAGTGCATTTCCAACTTAATGATATTTTCATCTTAGAATTGGTTTATCAGGGCATAACCTGACATAACCTCATGGTAAGTTGAAGAGCATGTAATCTTATTCAAGAATATTTTTGGAATTTTTTTTGTTTATTGTTCTAGATGAGTTTTAGGCATTTCATTGTTTTTGGCAAAAATAATCTTGGTATTTGATTTGGGTTATATGAAATATTAAATTAATATGATGACAACCACTATTGTTGCATTGTTTAATCTAACCATTTGGAATATGGTGTATATCTGTATTTAAGTCTTTTATCTCAGTAAATATTTACACAGTTCTTTTCTTATTTCTTTTGTTTTTCATGTTTTATTATACAAGGATTTCTTTTTATAGAATTCACATTTCTTGATGTGATGATAGAGGCAAGTTTCTCCTTGAAGTTTGTCTCAGCTCACATTCTACAGTTAAATGAAATAGAACAACTTTTACTTCTATTAACAGTCAAAAGAAAATGTTTTAATTTTATTTCACATGTTGTATTTAAAATAATAATATCTACTTGTTTAAGTATTTATATTGATCAAATGTTGTACCTGCCTGTTCCTACCATATGGTGTAATAATTCAAAGTAAATCCAAGTTAAATTTACTAATGAAATGACCCCAAAATAACTGAGTCCAATTTGTCTTATGTCATTTCTGTAAAACAGCATCATATACCATTGCTTACAGTAGTAAATATTTTGCCTTCAATATATTATATATAATCAATGTAGGTAACTTTTAAACTTCAGTTAACTTCAGCTAATTATTGCTACAAAATACTACTCTAAAGTACATGAATCAAAAGTCAAATGCCCTGTCTTTTTGTTTTGATTACTTTTTTTCTTTTTGTAGAATTTAAAGAAATGGTTATCCCTACCTGCAGATATCAGAATACCTGATGGGTATCTGGAAAATTTGCTGCTCAACAGTCTACCATTTCATCAACCATTGAGCTGGAGGTCTCATAGACATATCTTAGTAAATTTTTGGTATCTTACATAATCAGATCTGCTTTTTCTATTATCTGAATGTAAACCTTTTAATTTTGGCAGTTATGGGAATTGACACAAATTTGCACAAGCCAGGCAAGCTCTGTCAATTAGTTAAAACCCCAGCACTTAACTTAATATTATGTAAACCTGAGATTTATCATTTTCCATTCTTTAGGGTTTATTGGAACACTTAATATGCTTGCATATTGGAATGGGATTTAAGCTATGTTATATTTTATTTTTGGTAAATTTTATTGATAAATGCTACATATGCAGAATATATACTACATATATCTTCTTAGAGGTACTGTACTAGATACAATGAACATTTGTCTATATACATGGATTATCCAGTGAAGTACCCAAACCATCACCCTACAACTCACTGAGTTTCTGTAGTGCTAACATACCTGTATGAGTAGTATGCAGGTGAATAAAATTTTTAAAATCCCAGAAAGCCCCTTCTCTTACCTTTTGTTTCACTTAATACTCCTCACCTGTGGCCATGATCCCTGTCTCTTTTATACCAAAGATTAGTTTTACCTCCATGCATCATACTATTTTGACCATATTATTTTATATTATATTTTAATACCTGGAACTTTCTTATTTTCATAAGTACACATTCATAATTACCTTTAAAATGGTTAATATTTCTATTCTGATTATTATTGAAACCAATAAACTTTGTGTAATTTATTGTAGAAAAATATTTTCAAAAATTTTCAGACATGGAAATGTATATTATTTATACAGATTGTATGTATGTACATACACATATGTACTAAATGCTTTGAATCTTGATATATATGAAAGTGTACAGTATGCATTTTTTTGTGGTTGGTTCCTTGTGCTGTATTAAGTTTGTGAGTTTTATTTATGTTGTTGCATATAGTGATATTCCATTTATTTTGTTGCATGCTGTTTTACTGTATAAGTTTAATTTTTTAGTGTATTACACTTTTTCAATTTTGTTGATGGTCATTTTGCTTCTATTCTACTTTTTACTGTTATCAGACAGTGCTAAAACCATTCCTGTGAATTTTTGTGCTTAACATATGTAACACTTCATACCTAGGAGTGGAATTATTGGATCATATAGTGTGTGTATATATATATATATACATATATATATATATATTCAGTCTTCCTAGAAAATATAAAAAGATTCCACAGTAGTTTTACTAATTTATACATCCAACACCACTGTATGATAATTCTGATTGGTCTTTTTTCCCATTTTTAAGTCTTTTTCTTTTTTAATTTTAACTTTTCTGGTAAAATAGTGGTCTCATTGTGATTTTATTTTGCATTTCATTGTCTAAGTTAAACACTTTTAAATATGTTTGTTGGCCATTTAGGTATCCTCTTTTGTAGATTAATTGCCCAAGTCTGTTGTCTGTTTCCTACCAGTTTTTGTACCTTTTCCTTACTGATTTGTAGGGATTCTTTACATTCCACATAAAGAAACTTTGTTAGCTTTATGTTTTGCAAACATCTTCTAGAATGTAGTAATTGTCCTAGCACTTGTTGTTGAAAGCACAGCATTTCTGGTGCACTGTGATCTTTGTCATAAGTTCAGATAATTGCATATTATGTCTTTTGGATGACTAGAGTCCTCTACTAGGGATACATATAAAGTGTTGTAATAAATAAAATTGGCAAAAAGTAAGTGGTCTGCAAATCGTAAGTCTTCAGAGAAGGAAGCACTTGAGATGGTCCTTGAAAGATCGGTAAGAATTTGTCAATTTGAAAATGAGTCTATGAATGAAGAGCATTCTAAGCAGAGGACATTTTATGCAATAAACCCAGAGATAGGAATGTGTACGTTATGTTAGGAAAATTGTAACAGATAAGAAGGGTCTATATGTAATAATTTATTTTAGAAAAAGGATTTGAAGGGATAGAATTAAACAGAATATAAAAAGCATGAGATATCCATTCAAGGAATCCGAAACTCCCATGTAATAAAAAGTGTTTATTTAAACAAGGGCTGATATGATCACATTTTTCTTTCAAATAATAGCTTCAGGAAAAGTAGAGACAATTAACTATAGGGAGAGAGAGAGAAGAGGAATGTAGATGAATTAGAAATTTATTCCAAATTAGGTATGGTGTGACCATCATATGGAAATATAAAGTAGAACACAGACCCTAGAGGTAATGCTGAGAGAAGATAGACAGGAACTGGTACCCAGCTAAACTTTGTGTCTCAGGGAGGAACAATTGATGATGACTTCTGTGGTTCTTATGGTTATTTATCTCCTTTCCTTATATTATATCATGGGATTTTTTTTTATTCACAAAAGCTTCTGTTTTAATTAGATATTCTAAAGTGAATAATTACTTTATTCTCTATATACTCTGAGGACATTGACAAAGTGTATCCAACTCGATTTTGGTACACGTGCATGATCATCATAGTTTCTCACATCACTGCTTAAAACATTTTAAAATATATTTTGTCACTTGATTTTCTGGTCAAAAGTTTTCTTTGGCTATCAATTTTTATAAAATATTTGTACTTAGATGAATTCTTAATTATGTTTGTTCTGATTAGGAGGGAAAGAATGATTTAATACCATTTGATAGCTTTTTGGGGGAATTACCAAACCCAGGGTACTAAATAAGTGCTTTACCAATGAGCTCCATTCCCAACCCTTACAATGCAGTTCTCAGAGCTATCATTTAAAAACAGTTGTCTCTTGCAGTCTACATGTAACCCTATTATGAATGCTTAATGATTAGGGTTTTTATTATTGTCTGTTCCTATCCATTCCCCAAGCTTTTTGTTTTTGAAATGGCTTATAAGTCTCAGATTAATCATGCCAGCTATATTTTGGTTTCTATTCATACATTCTTTTCTTATCATTTACATTATTAAGCAGATCATTTTTAATATGTATTCAAAAATCATTCTTCAAAATGAGAAATATTTGCCTTGTGTTTATATTTGAAGGTGGGAAGTAGGCAAATGAATGGGATAGTGGAAAAGGGGTGGGAAAAGAAAATTATTTTTCACAAAACTTAGAATTCAAATTTATATAGATGCCATATTCACTATGTATCTAAAATTAGATTTTCAAGTTTACATAGATGCCACATTCATTATGTATCTAAAATTACATTTTTTTCCTCAGTGAGGTCTATTTTTCAATATATCACTCTGAAACTTAGACTTTATGTTTGAAGAACAAGGGTGAGGTTAGGAAAGGATGGAAAGCAGTTGAGTAAAAACAAATATTCTTCACATGTATTATTAAGAGTTCAAATTTCCATGAATAACATACTCTTCATCTTAGATGGGAAATAAGAAAATAAATCCTAGAATTCATTTTTACTGGAGGAAGTGACAAGGAATGCTGATGGAATCTATAAATCCATGGTCATCTACTGCAAGTGGGCCCTCAGTTTTGCATATTGCACTGTCTTGCTCTAAGCAAGGAGCTGATCTCTTCTACATAACAGAACAAATGCTGTAAACCTGAAACTCCCCCATTTTATGAATAACAGTCATGAAAATGAGTCTACACTTACTCTGTTGTTTTCAATCATGTTGTGCTTTTGTACCATCTGCTCAGGGTTATTGGAATATCTGTTATACCTATAAAACTCTTTTATATTCAGTCTCCCTTTCTTAACTTCATCCTTCCCATTAACTTTCTACTTAAACTTTTAATTTTAGATTAGCAGAGAAATTAGAAAGTAAATACAGTTATTTTACCATATACCAAGTTATTCCTATTAGAATGTTAGTTTAATACATTTTGTAAATTACTATTTACTAAACTCCACAATTTATTCAATTTTTACTAGTTTTTTACTACCAAACATTTTTTTCTCAGTATCCCATCCAGGATACCATGTTGTATTTAGCAATCATATCTCATATTAAAGATGCCAGTTACTGAATTGGGAAGTGCTATGCAATACTTATATATGATTGATAATAAATGAAGTGTTCTCTTAACACAGTTAAATATTAAGCTAATGGAAAATCTTATATGATGATAGTCAGAATTTATCAGAGTGTCATTGAATTTCCAATAATAGCATACCCAGTAGAAGTTTTATGAGACTTTTAGGTGTAACATCAATAGAATGAAAGCCTAAATATGAACATTTGTCATTATATTAAAAAGAGATTAGGTACATTAAAAGTGCTTATTTCTTTTCTTTGTGTGGATTCCTCATTCCTATGCTGATAATTTTTGTTAAAAAAAAAAAAGGCCAGTAGAATTGAGGTTTTTCTGTCTCTTTTCTGTCTCCACATGTCAAGGAGCAAAACCCATTTCTGTGAAATAGAGCAATTCAGTAATTCGCACAGGGAGGGAAATGGGTGTTTGAAGTAACCTCCTGCTGTTCACAGTGTTTTTCAATACATACTCACCTTTAACATGACACCTGTTTCTGTCTCAGGATATTCTTCACTTGTTCTAAAGCTAAATTGGAAATATATCTCCAGCTTAATACAGTTTGATGACTGTGTACAGTTTGCATGAATTATGTTACTAGAAACAAAGTCACCTAGAAATCTCTTGTTGCACTTGCTACTATAACCTTTTTACACTGAATAATAGGAAGACCAATTACAAGTTGTAATTTATCTTATGTATGTATATTTTTAGTGTTCATATGCGTTTGCTGTAAGATCTATCTGAACAGGACTTTGCTTGGGCTGTTAAAAAGTGAAGTATTTTCTTAGAACAATGAAATATCAGAAAAATGACCATCTTTTGTCTGGAAAGCAGAATTAAGGGAGTTTTTATATTATATTAAAATATAAAGCTCATTGTTATTTTTTAGCTGTTATTTGTGTTTTTATGCAACTTTTAAAGTTTCAAAATATTCAAAATAAGGTGCAACTCATTCTAGATTTTGAACTCATGAATGCAGGGATCATGTCATTCTTCTTCACTGTATGCTCAACACCTAACACTGTGCTTGGTAAATGTTAAATAAATGAGTTTTGTCTCCCTTCCTCTAAATAATTTCCACTGGAGAGCATGTAAATAAGCTAGTGATTATATCTACTGTTAATCTTGTGTTCAACAGACAGAAGTGCAAGCAAATTTTTCTAAAAATTCTATTTAAAAATGTTTTAATTCTACTAAATACTATTCAGGTGTGCTCTTTAAATCCTTAAGGTTGGAAATTATTAACATGGGTATTGCAGTATGCTTTACTCTTTGCATTAGGATATGATAGTTCACTAATGTTTGAATTCACTGATAGTTCACTTTTGTTTGAATTCTCCACTTTATTGCATGAGTGGAATTCAGTCATGCTGTCTCTATTAGAAACTGATTATTCAAATTTAACTTCATAATTACACTATGATAATTATGTTTTTCTTTATATATAATTTTATTTTTAATTGGCACATCATTTTATATATTTTTTGTATACTGACATTTCAATATATTTATATAGGTGTGCTGAACAGATGAGAGTAACTGGCATATCTGTTGCCTTAAATATTCATTATTTCTTTGTTTTGGGAACATTCACAACCCACTCCACTAGCTGAAATACAGTTAATTATTGCCAACCTGTTACTCTTTAAAAAATTTTTTTTAGCATTTTTGATGTCATTAAATTTTATTCTCTGAAATGTGGTTCCTTGTAGTCTTAATTTTTTTATGTATCCTTTATAAGTCATTCCTTACACCATATAGTAAATTTTCATCTTTAAAACAATTTATAGTCAGTACACATATGTAATCTATTTTTTTCATTTGCATAATCTTTAAAGCAAACTCCATTGTTTTTGTCATGATTACCAATAGACCAATGTGTACTTCATGTTAAGGGTATTCTCATATTCACTTAATGTACACTAATGAGTAAGAAAATTTCCCTATTATTGAGAAGAAAAGGTTTCTAGGTCACAGTCATGTCTTCTCATGTACTCTCATTGTTATAGACAATGACTTTATATATCTTTTTCATGGATACTTATTATTTTGTTCATATTGGCTTATGTTTTTTTTTTTCAAATTAGTATTATTTTCTCTCAGTAAAAGATGACCCAAAACTTAAAATTCAAGTTGCATGTGCAATAGTTTTATGATTGTAAATTTAAACACTGAATTCCACAGATAGGTATAAGAAAATAATGTCATTTTATCAAAGTTTTGTTAACCTTGTGAACCTCACTTTTTATATAAAGTGAAAAATTATTAGAATCAGACTGTCATGTACCAGAGAGTGGGCTGTTGGCCTCATTATCCATAATGAAGTAAAAAATCTTTGTTTCTGGAAAGTGTTGCATCTTGTAGTTTTGCTTCATTATTCTGCACAGCTATTGGTAGTAGAAAGCAAGAATAAGTTACATACAAGACAGTACCTGGGTAGGTAGTATATGATGATTCTAAAACTTCATTTCTCTAATTTAATGTTTTTCATAAAAAAACATCATATACATAAAGTGAAAAGGTAACAACAAAAACAAAAAGAAGCTCTTCAGTCATATAGTAATATACTCCCTATGACTACTTTTAGTTTATCAAAATTGAATTAAGCACTTCTTAGTTTGACCTGCAGTTTTCCACATCATTTTATCTTGGTGTATGCCATTGTAACAAAAAGATAAAATTAATTTCTTTGTGGGACTTCTACTTTTGGCCATTCAAGTTTGCAAAATTTACTGTTTTGTCTAAAGTGGTAAGTGATGCCAAGTCTAATTATCAAGTATCAGTTTTATTTTATTTGACAGCTTCAGAAAAATTTTTATATTTGATTCTCTAGAATTGGAGTACAATGCAATATTTCAATAATTTAATATGATTTGTATACCTATGAAAATTGAAGTTATGCATTATATCCTTTAACTTGCTATTTATTTAAGGACATTAGCATCATCTATGCAAGAAGTGAATCATTTTTAGATTATTATTGTATCTTCTACTTTTGCAAATGGATTCTAGAAAACATTTTTAAGAAAATTCTTATTCTTGGCTTCTGTTTACAATTTTTTTTTGTTTTCTCAGTTTCTATTTTCCACATGTTTGTATTGTTTTTCCAAATCTTTGGTGTTAAGGTTCCTTACTTTTTAAAAATTTCTTCTAAAATACACATTGGATATATTGGGTTTCTGTGACATATTTTGATATATTTCACCTAACCCATTTAATGACTCAATACAAAATAAGCAAAGAGTTTAAGATTAAACAGAAAGAGTTTGGGAAATCACTTTTAAAGCTTTTAAGGAGGGGAAAATGAGACTTACATTACTGGTTTTGTGTTTGCATGTTTCCTGATCTATAGTAGAATGTATATTGGTTTTCTTTTTCATTGTATTTTGATTGGAGAACCTGAAACAAATTGCATTTTGTTGGTTTCAAGTCTCCATAGGAATTCAAAGATCAATCAGAAAATTATTTTCTGATTTAGCTAAAAGGAAAATCAAATAGTAATTTTTACAAGATTCTTTAGTATCTTAAAATATAAGTCTGTGGTAGTTTAAAATTCAGGGTCTTAAAATAGAACAAGGCATTCACTGCAGACTATTATCCAATCCATATGTAAGGTAGGTTGACTACTTCCATTATGAATACTGATGCTTTTTACCCTTTTAAATATTCCAATATCAAATATATTTTGAAACTTGGTCAATGTTCAACAATTTGTAACCAACTGTTTCTATTCTTAAACACTGTAGAATTGGAGAGTTTTAGATGTTGAGGAAGAGATAAAATTTTAAGAATACATACTCAAATTATCATGGTTTTACTTGCAGTCAGAAATTGGATTTGGGAAAATGGAAAGTTGCATAAAATTGGAAAAGTTTTGAAAGGTATGCAAACTCTTATTTGAAAATGTAAGACTTTCTCATTCATCATGTTAACTGTATGGTTTTGCCAACTGTACAAAATTGTGAGCATGACTGTCTAAAAAGTTATATCTTGCTATGAAAAGGTAACAAAATTAGGAGGATTGACACTTTCAATTTTTTAAAGTATCTTATCAGTTTGAGAGAAAATGTGTATTTTTAATAGTCTTAAAATCTTTTATTAAAACACAAAATATTTTGCTTTCTTGGTAACACAACAGGCATCTGTTTAGCCTCCTATAAATCTCCTGTCTGTGCTGTCATGGGAAATTGCATGAGTTAAAATTTCTGAAAAATAACTTTAGAAATAAAAACATTTCATTGAAGGGTAAGAAATCCTTCAAATATGTTTTTTTCTTGAACTTGTCACTACCTGTAATGCTACTAATTTAGAAACATTCTATCTTCCACAGTAATAAAGTGCAAGATTATAATAAGTAAAAAGTAATAAATAAAGAGTAAGAAATAAAAAAGATAAAAGTAATAAATAATAAACAGCAGGAAGGAAAATAAAAGAGAGTTGATAGGGAAGCTTCTTTTCTTTTTAAAAGAATTAATGTATAAAGATTTTTAAAAGTTTGGAAACCTGGGTAAAACATATTTAACAGTTTAATTATTCTTTCATTTAATGTGCTCAGTACCCTTCAGTATTCATATACAATTACAGGAAAAGCACCTTTGATATTAATAATATTGATTCAAATCTTAATTTAAAATAAAGCCTACAAGTAAATTAAATTATTGCTTTATACTTTTAAGACATTTTTTGGTTTTTAGAAACATGGTAACTATGTGTATTTAACTGAAAGTCATCTTTGCCATGAGAAAATCTAATACTGGACATTGTGGAGTTTTCTTTGCTAGATGGAATTTAGCATGCTTAGAAATTAGAAATTCAGTTAGGACTTTTTATTGTTCTTCATTGTTACCCTCTTATGATACTCTTGACTTGTTCTTCCAAAACATGTTTTATAGGGCACATATGCAACAGTTTATAAAGGAAGAAGTAAGCTGACAGAGAATTTGGTGGCATTGAAAGAAATCTGTTTGGAACACGAAGAAGGAAACACCCAGTACAGCTATAAGAGAAGGTATATTTATTTAGAATATTTTAAAACCAAAGCTGTGTAAGAGTAATTTTAATAAATAAAAGCAGATAGAAATAATAAGTGACTGGAAGATATAATTAGACATTTAAAAATTATTTCTGAAACTGACATTCAGTAGAAAGAAATTAATATTCTTAATGTATAGTGAAGTACTATGAAGTCATTAAAAGTACTGACAGATAAATATCTGATAAGGAAATTATACATATTGATACATGGGAAGCATGGTAACTATAAATTAGCTGTGTATATTAACTATAATAAATAAATGAATTGTATATAAACATGTCATGATACCATTTTATTTAAAAAATGAATTATTCAAAATTTGTTTGATTCAGAAATGTAGTAAATGCCTTCAATCCTGGTGGCTCTGGAGGCCAAGACAGGATGTCAGGTTTGAAGCCAGTCTCAGCAATTTAGCTAGGACCTAAGCAACTTAGCTAGACCCTGCCTCAAAACAAAAATTAAAGAGAAAGCAGAGGGGCTAGGGATGTGGCTCAGGTTCAATCCCTGGTATCAAAACAAATAAATAAGTAGATAATGTTTGAGACAACTGATTAGTAACATAGCAGAAGAAAGCTTACCTTCAACTGTATATAAATGAATCTCAGAGGTTCAAAAAGTTAACATTAAAGAAAAAAAAAAAGCATAGGATGGTGAGTTGTAATATTAGAGACACACTTAGGCACTATAATATCAAACTCAAAATCCCAAAATTGGTAAAAGTTGATACCTTCAGTTTTTCTACCTCTCATCCCCTTGGCAAACTGCTGTTTTTAACTTAAGAGAGTTTTATAACATTTGGTTTATATGTTAAGCTTACTTCAAATTTTTATAAAATCTCACCTCCCACAGAATGAACAATAGGCTTTCATTTCTGTTTTACACTTTTACTATTAAAGGTTTTAAAACATGCAAACATAATAACCATACATGACATTGTCCACCCAGATTAATCTTTGATTCTGGTCCTTGAGTATCTGGTAAGCATTTCAAATATACTCAGTATTTTAGTTTTCTTTAGTAATAGAAATTTAGACTTTTTAACAGCCCCAGGGCTATTGTTATTTATTTATTGGTATTTAATAGATTAGGTGGTGCATTCTGTAACTTTTCCTGACCAAAATTTTTCTTTAAAAAATTAATTACTATTAAGTTAATCAGCCATTCATTCTGAAAACTGTGTTATCACATAGTAAAAGGCTGTGATTTTTCAGAATAATGACCTAAAACAATACCTGGATGACTGTGGGAACATCATGAATATGCCCAATATAAATCTATGTTTATTGTGTAATGTTAAAGTGTAAAGAAAATGAGCTAGATTGCACACTGAAATATACCAACCTCATAACCAATCTTTGGAATATTCTGTTTGACTTATTTACTCAACTTCTGTTGACTATACTACAGCTTTCCTGGGATCATACTTTTGTAAAACTGTTTCATTTAAAAAAAAATCTTCTAAAAATATTTTTGATATTTTATTTCACATTATAACTGATTGTCCTACATGTGTACAATAAATCTGCAGGTATATTTTATTTTCTGAAAAAAAATCTAAATGATGGGGACATTTTGCAAAAGGCCAACTTTAAATGGTGAACACCCCTAATATATTTAAAATTGTTTTAAATTATGTAATGACTTTTTGGGTTATGAATTATGAATAAGGGTTGTAAGTAAGGCCAGAAACATGTAGGTATTGTGATTGTTTTGCTTGAAGTAACTATTTGGTTTGTCAGATGGAATAGTAAGATAACTGTGTTTTTGTAATACGTCTAAAAATTCAAATATTGCTAAAGAAGTTTGCTATAATAATTAGATACAGAAGAAAACCAGAAGTTATTAGTTAAATAAAAGCACATGACTTACTTGTGTTCTTATAGACTTCTTTGTTCTGAGTGGTATATTTTACATTTTCAAAGATTTTATTTGTCCAAAGTTCAACAGTTTATAGAAACCTATTTTAAAAATAGACTGGCCCATCTTGTGTATTTGAGACCTTTATAATTCTGTAGATAGTAAATTAGTAACTTCAAACTTGCATTTTTTTTAAAGTGCATTTGGTAACTATAAAGAAAAGTCAGTTTCTTTTATTGAAAGAGAGGTCTGAATATATGGCGAGTACATTGCTATGAATTTTATAACAAGGCTTTAAATATATTTCCATATACATTTCATGAGAATTATTTTCTTCATAGTTTATATTTTCCTTTGCAAGTTGTTGTGAAGGCTATTTGTAGATCTCAGTTTTTAAAATTCTGTTTTTTTCTGCTTTTATATTAGCACTAATTTGGAAAGAAAATAGTCTTTAATTATCATAATTTGACAGAGGTTTGAGAAGTCTTTTAAGTAAGTCTAAATAATTGAAAAAGATTTTATTGTTTGTTAAAAGTGCATTTAATGTTTTACAAATGTAAAATTTAACAGGAATATATTGAAAGAAAGCTGTGCTCAACACTGAAACCCCAATGCAACCCAACAGTAGTATATTAAAGTAGTAACTTTAGATTTTTTCAAAAAACATAAATAAACATGTGGAGTCTGAAGACTTCATAAATTATAGTTTATTCAGACCAGGCATGGTGGTGCATGTCCACAACACAGCTACTTGAGAAACTGAGGTAGGAGTATCTCAAATTTGAGACAAGACTGAGCAATTCTATGAGACCCTGTCTCATAATTAAAATGCAAGAGTTGGGTGCATAACTCTGATGTAGAGTGCTCCTGAGTTCAATACCTACTACACCCCCTCCAAAAAACCACCAGAGGCATTCCTGTCTTTAATCACGTGATGCCTCAGCTTATTCTTGCTACTCAAATGTTCTTTTTCATCTACAAGTGAACCAAAGGTACCTCTTGAGTCTTCAGTACTTAAAGTTCTTTTTGGTAACCCCAGAAAATCAGGATGTGTCCCACATCTCCCTTTACACCACAATACACAAAACACCCCTACTATTAGCCTTGTAGGAATTGCTTTTTTCAGGGTACTAGAGCACATTATCCTTTTTTTTATCATTAGTATTCTTTATTTTATTATTTTTTTTTATTGTAAACAAATGGGATACATGTTGTTTCTCTGTACATGGCGTAAAGGCATACCATTTGTGTAATCATAAATTTACATAGGGTAATGTTGTTTGATTCATTCTGCCATTTTTCCCTTCCCCCCTCCCCTCCCACCCCTCCCCTCCATCTATACAGTCCTTCCTTCCTCCATTCTTGCCCCCCTCACTAACCCTAACTCTAACCCTAACACTAACCCCTCCCACCCCCCATTATGTATCACCATCCACTTATTAGCGATATCATTTGTCCTTTGGTTTTTTGAGATTGGCTTATCTCACTTAGCAGGATATTCTCCAATTTCATCCATTTGCCTGCAAATGCCATAATTTTATCCTTCTTTATGGCTGAGTAATATTCCATTGTGTGTGTATATATATATATATATATATATATATATATATATATATATATATATACCACAGTTTCTTTATCCATTCATCAATTGAAGGGCATCTAGGTTGGTTCCACAATCTGGCTATTGTGAACTGAGCAGCTATGAACATTGATGTGGCTGTATCTCTGTAATATGCTGATTTTAAGTCCTTTGGGTATAGGCCAAGGAGTGGGATAGCTGGTTCAAATGGTGGTTCCATTTCAACTTTTATAAGGAGTCTCCATACTGCTTTCCAGAGTGGCTGCACTAATTTGCAGCCCCACCAGCAATGTATGAGTGTACCTTTCTCCCCACATCCTCAGCAACACCTGTTGTTGCTTGTATTCTTGATAATCACCATTCTAATTGGAATCTTAGGGTGGTTTTGATTTGCTGGGTAGGAATTGCTAAATGTATACTGTCCAGGAGGTAGGTGTTAAAAACTGATTGAGCTATTTTTATAACCAGTAATTTGCCAGGGTATGCAGCCCCATTCTCTCTGATACCTGAGACTTTACATACAGTCACCAAGTCCAATGCCATATATAAATGTGCTGACCCAGATCAGATTGTTTTTTAAGTGAGTAAGTGCCTGTGTTTGATTGACATACTGGAATTTTATAATCAATCTATAAACTTTAGTAGTATAGAGGATACATCTATTTAAGCTGATTTCTCTAATAAATGAACTATTAAAATGAAAACAAAATTTTGTTCTATTTATTATATTTATTTTGAGAGACACTATTGACAAAATTGATAGATGCTTCAAATTGAACAATGAACTGAAATTGATAAAACAACTCAAAATGGAAAAGTCATTGTCATTAAAATGATATAATTTCTTGTTGTTTTTCTTTTACTATTCTAGACCAGTTGCTTTTCTACTTACAAGAGCTTATGCTAATACCAAAGTATATCTTGATATCTGTAAGACTAATTTTTCCATATTTGCTTTTGTAGCTGTTTCTATACCAAATTCTACATGGGTTAACTTATTGCCACAGAAGAATGGTGTTGCATCGAGACTTGAAACCACATAACCTTCTCATTAATAGAAAAAGGGGATTTAAAGCTACCAAAATTTGGTATGGCATGATTAAATGATTAAAGGTGGTTAGGTATAAAAGAACAACCATTTTCATAATGTGTTATCACTTTCATGTGAGTTTGGAAATTTTCTCTGAGACCACTGAACAATATTTGACAGAATTTTGTGGGTGGTTTATGTTGGTTGTTAGCAAAAAATACTAAAGGCATGGGTTCACAGGTATCGCCCATGGACCCCAGGTTTCTGATACCCTTTCAGGGAGTGTCCAGAGGTAAAAATATATTTACAGAAGAGCACTAAATGTTATTTTATTTTTTCCCTGTGTTAATATTTGGACTGTTGAGCCAGAAGCAATAAGAATAAAACTCCTCTTTCCTGGTATACCTTCAGACAGTGCCACCAAACTGTATCATGGTATTCTTCACCTCTGCACATTCTTAGAGAAAAAATATCAGTTACACTTAAAATATTTTGACAAGCAGTAAAATGCATTAATTTCATTAAATTTCCATCCTTGAGTAAGTGAATAGTATTTTTGGGTTGTATATGTATGATCAAATGGGAATTATATAAAAACACATGAATTGCACACAGAATTATTACAGTTATTGCAAGGAAAAGTTTTTGGGTGATTATTTGGCTACAAGCTGAACTAGCCCCCCCTACTTTTTTAAGGAGCATTATTTTTATCTAGAAAAAATGACCAACAGACAAACTACGGTTATTCAGACTTAGATATTTGGCAGATTTTTCTTGATATTAATGAATTAAGCTTGTCACTTCAAGGAAATCAACTGTAGGTATTTCTTACCAATACTATAATTCAGGTTTACAAACACAAATTAGATTTTGAATTTTTGGATCTGCTACTTTAATTTAATGACTTCCCACTACTTAGAATCTTTACTGATGAGGTCAGTTGTGATATTCACAAACAGAGGAAATTTAATAAAATTTTGAATAAATATATATATTTAACTCAAGAATAAAAATTTTTCCAATTATCAGTACCTCATATTATAGAATCATGCATGGTAAAAGATTCATTTAAAGTACAAGATGAACCAGTGAATTTTTACAAAAGTATGAATAGTTTATGGATATAATTTAAGTTACCATATAACCTTGAAGAAAGAACTTAATGTAATTCTGATATATCAAAGAACACTATCTACAATAATGAAAAAATACTATTAAGTGTTTCTCCTCTTTTATAACTTCATATCCGTGAGATTTGATTTTCTTCATAAAACTATATATATTATAATATGTTGTGATATGGAGTAAAGCAACATATCACAACAGAGAAAGCAAAATCAAAATATAGAATACAGCTGTCTTCTATCAAAATAGACTGTAAACAATTTATTAAAATGCTAAAAAAGATCATTCTTAACTAAGTTTTTTAGAAAAAATTTTTCATAAACATTTTATTTATGCTAACATAAGAGGTTTTTTAAATTTATTTTTATTGTAAACAAATGGGATACATGTTTCTGTTTGTACATGGAGTAACAGCATACCATTTGTGGAATCATACATTTACATAGGGTAATGATATTTGATTCATTCTGTTATTTTTTCCTTCCCCCACCCCTCCCTCTTTTTCCTCTATACAGTCCCTCCTTCCTCCATTCTTGCCCCACTCCCACCCCCCATTATGTGTCATCATCTGCTTATCAGGGAGATCATTTGTCCTTTGTTTTTTTTAGATTGGCTTATCTCACTTAGCATGATATTCTCCAATTTCATCCATTTGCCTACAAATGCCATAATTTTATTATTCTTTGTAGCTGAGTAATATTCCATTATATATATATATATATATATATATATATATATATATATATCACAGTTTCTTTATCCATTTATCAATTGAAGGACATCTAGGTTGGTTCCACAACCTAGCTATTGTAAACTGAGTAGTTATGAACATTGATGTGGCTGTATCTCTGTAGTATGTTGATTTTAAGTACTTTGGGTATAGGCCAAGGAGTGAGATAACTGGGTCAAAAGGTGGGTCCTTTCCAAGTTTTCTAATGTATCTCCACACTGCTTTCCAGAGTGTCTGCACTAATTTGCATCTCCACCAGCAATGTATGAGTGTACCTTTTTCCCCACATCCATGATAGATGTTTTTAATGCATAACTAAATATTTTAATTTTTCTCATATTTTATGGCAAACATCAGCACTAATCTATATAAGTAAAAAATACTTGGGATCCTTAATAATTTTTAAGAACTTAAAATGAGTTTCAAGACCCAAGAATTTAAAATCCACCTCTGAAAGGGGGTCCCTTTATTTGCTTGCCACCATGACTGCATTTATTATATGCTTAGTAATTTAATTGGTAGTTATTTACTTATATCATTTTAGGTAATCTGATTTTAAGGGAATTGAAAGTAAAAAAAAAAACTAGATTTTTTTTTGTTTTCAGTAAATTGTTTCTACTAGAAGAAAAAACATTGTAGATTAGCTTTGAAATTTTAGTTACTCTCAGAATATTGTGATAGAACATAGGTTTTAAAAACCAATGCAGTTTTCTAAAATTGAATTTTTAACTTTTCACAAAGTATTACAATTGTTTCACTTTTGGAAAGTTTCAGTGAATTTATAAGTATGAGTATTTCAGCTTATTACTCAGTAATGGATTAAAAATTTACTTTTTAAATGATGAATTTGTCTTTGGCAATTTGGATACTTCTACTCACTTAGTATTTTGCTATTTGAAGCCTAAATTCCTATTTGTATTTCCTTCCTTAAAAAGAAAATGAGTGGGCCACCTATGTATAAACAAAAAATTAAGTTCTTTACATAAGCTCGCATAGATTATGCAGTCTTTTAAAAATAATTTATATTGTTTTTTCCCTTTTAATTGTCCCCACCCCTCCTTCTCTCTTCATCAAACTGCATTTACTGCTCTTTGGCCTAATCACAAAATGAATGGCTATGACAGAGAAACATTCATGAGTATTTGAAATGCCAAAGGAATGTCAAGGACCATCAAAAATCCACTTTTACCGGGGAATACTCTGAGTGCTTTAAATTTTGCCTTAACTTCTTTAAAGGAAACAAAGAAAATTTTATCTTCTTACAGACCAGTAAGAAATTCTGATTACTGCCAGGTGCACTAAAGCATGCCTGCAATCCCAGTTGTTTGGGAAACAGAGACAGAATGATTGCAAATGCAAGAACAGTCTCAGAATGTTAGCAAAGCCCTTAAACAATTTAGCAAGATCCTGACTCAAAATAATAACACACTTGTAAAGTTGCCTTGGGTTTAATCTCCAATACCAAAAAAAGAAGAAAAGAAAAAAACAAAAGAGAGAGAAAAGAAATTCTGATTTCCATGCAATAATAAAATCAACTTTGTTGCTTTTGTTATTTATTTATTTTATTGCATAGTAAATATACTTGGGGCTTCAAGTAAGTGAGGGTCAATTCAGTTAAAGTTTTTATACTGTAAGTTGTTCTTGATCCTTCTGAAAATTCTACCCTTTTTTCATGACCAGTGAAAGTCAGAGGTCTAGGAATTACCATATAGTCATTTTCATTAATGATAAAAATTAGCTTGTGTAGAATTGATACCCCCATTTACTGGTGATGAGTTCTGCTCCTTCTAATGTTGAAGTTTGAATACTAGAGAAGCATGCAAAGGCAAGCATATTAAGCAGGTTTTATTTAAAGGGAATAATACAGAATTCTCTGGGGATGGAGAAGGGGGCCACGAATGATGTTCTAAAGTTCCAAGAAGTGAGTGCACCCTACATCTTTTATAGGTTAAGGTCTCTTTTGTTCTTCAGTTCTCTCCCCCCTTATCTCTCCTTCCTGCCTAGTGACTAGGCCTGGTTTTGCAGGTGAGATGTAATATGTGAGAAGCTGATGGGGCAGGGGGAGGGCCACAATGATTCAGCCAGGCAAGGACTCAGGAGGCATTAATTATCAGCTCCTTGCCTGCAGTCCTTGATAAGGGCAGGTAAATTTGGTAATCAATGAGCTCAGAAGATCCTTAACATTCCATTCTCCCAGGGGCAGTCTCCACCTTCCAGAGGCAGATAGCTTTCATGGCCTTCATTTTTTCAATTTGACCAGATCTCCTATTTCTACACTAACTGCCTGACTCCAATTCTAGCTTCAGAATCATGTGACATTGAGTTAGTTGAGATTGAGAGATTGTATATTTCATTTCATACCAATACAAAAATTCTGATTGTAGACCAGGAACCTATTTGTACAAGGATGCTAGTTCATGATCTTCTCAGGAGTAGGAGAGTAAAGTATTGGGGCAACTACAACTGGCAACTTGCAAAGCTATAGGATAAGCAAATTTATAGCTCTGTACTTTACCTCCTTATAACTCAGTCTTAGCATCTGAAAGATAAATCAGAAAGCTACCTTCCATCATATTAATTACCAAAAATTATAGAAAATAATTTACTGTACTCATTTCTCAAAGTTGTGAGATTAATAGTTAAATTGTTAATAAATAAAATTGTGTCAGCATTGTTCCAGTTACTGTTAGCCATGATTTAACTTTCTGGTATTGCTTATGCAATTTTTATGCAATGTAATAATGTATTGATTTAAGTTTTTTGATAATATTTTATATTTTAATCAGATATATAAAGTTCAGTGTCATATGAAGTTACATTTAATAGTAATCACAGCCTAAAAAATTCTATTGTTTGAAATAAAATATATGGTAAAAAGAAGTTTATTTTCTTAATCTACCTTTCAAAAGTGCTCCTTCAAGTGATCAGGATTTAGAGGCTTAGAGATGATAATAACACTAGTGCTAATGACAGATAAATTGGAAACTCTAGTCTTCATTTCTGGATAATTAGTGTATTCCATATTAAATTGACAAAGAAATGGCAAATATTTTGCATCATTTATAGCAAATAATAATACTCAAAAGCAATGAGTTCTCTTTTAGTCTAAACTTATCCATGTAACAAGAAGAATACACAATACATTGTAATTTCTATTCCATGGAAAACTTTTCTGAATGGATTTCTGCAGGGAAATTGTCAGTAAAACTCAACTGGATTGTAGACTAATGACTTCAGGATATTTAATAAAAAAGTGGTATAGCAATAAATGTTAGAATTAGGTTAAAGGCGACAAAACCTTATAACTCTGGCAAGTAAAATTGTATATCTCAGTGTCACTGACCTATTTTGGATTGATTTGATTTCAGTTAGAAAATAATTTTGGCACTATGACTGATGGATAAAAGGAAAACATCTTTAGCTTAGATTAAGATAAACTAAACATCTACACCTTATACCACATACATTCAGCAAATAAAAGTAGGTAAAAATGTGTGGCCTCATAATTACTGTATTTAGATGAATTATATAATGATATCCTGACCCAAGACCACATGTAGTCAGCAGAATTCATAAAACCAATTTTGTTGAAGTTTCAATAAACCATGGAGTAGCCATCTCAGTATCCCTGTGAATGGAGTCATGGTGAGGATAGGAACTAAGAAATACTCTATATTATTAATGGATTTCAGTATATTTTTTTGTTTTCTTTTCCCTAGAAAGGACTAGTGAGATCAATGTCAGTTCCCACAAGACTTACTCAAGTGATGTTGTCACACTATGTTATCAGCCACCTGATGTGCTTCTTGGTTCTGCAGAGTACTCAACACAGATTGACAAGTGGTAAATATATACAGATACAAACTTACTACATTTATAATTTTGAGATCATAGCTGATAACACAGGGAGTACTAATAGTCATCTTTAAAAAGTTGTTATTTTAAAGAGCCACAGCATAAACAGTGAATAAGAGATCTGGCATGGTATCAAGATTATCTATGTTTAAATATCAATTTCATCATCCAAATCACTGGCCTGTGCCTTAGATTCCACATTTAAGTAAATAGGAATATTTCACAATAACTACTTTAATTTTCTGTACATAATGTTAAGACCAAATTAATTAACACATTAAAAAAACTTAGAAAATATTGATTGACACAGTAATTGAAAGCAAAATTATTTTATTATTATTTAATATTCATTAAAATCTACCAATTTTAAGTTGTTCTAAAAACAATAATCAAAATATCATAACCAGAAAAAGTAAGCTCTGACAAAAATTTAGAACAACACTTATACATGATAAGTAACTTATAAATAGTTGCTGTCAATTACTGAAATTATGTCATCTAATGAAATAAAAGATAGACTTAGGGACCTGACTCATCTTGCAAACAGTAGTGAATATGGTGTGTTCTCCAGTGTCAACCAAGGGGGCAGGGCCATACCATCCCAGGTAGTGTTAAGAAAGGGGGTATATGGGGGAGAGATGCTTGTGCATATTTAAGCATAAAAGGGCATTTTGTAAATCTGATTAAGTTGAACTATTTTATGCATAAACTGGACTAAACAAATCTGTTCCCTTCTTGAGTAGATATACCTGTAACAATTTATTTTCAATGTTTGTTTCTTCACAAACTGAATGAATTCCTACCCTACCTACAAGAATACATTATAAAATGTGTGACTAGCAATTCTCTGTGACCCTTTCTGGCACTGTAGAGGTACTGAAACTGTCAGTCTGGGTCTCCTTTTTCTATTATTTTCTTCTGCCTCTCCTCCTCTACATGCACACCAGTCATCCTGTATCAGACAGAGATGGAGACATTTTTGATCTCACCAATGAAAGCCAGAGTTAGGTCAGCCTGGAAGTGAGATTGGGGAGACTAGTAACCTCTGTCACCAAACCTGGTGGTTCACATTCTCCTTCAAAAAAATAGCCTAAAGGAAGAACAATGGTTCAAGTTTTTTTCTTCTTCATCACTTCTCCTTTCTCAGTACAGAGCAGTTGATAGAATTTAAGATTCAAATGATCAAGGGATCATTCTCAAACACATTCCACTCTCTCAAACTCAACCTCAATAATTATATGTACTCCATTACATATATGTATTTAAAGTGTTTTTTGATGTGCCATATTTAAGGGTAGGTGACAAGATACATTTCCAAACTTGTTTCCATATGGAAAAAGTAAAGTTTGGGTCATTCCAAGTAAATCGAAGAAAAACAACATAATAACTCTAAACACCTCTCATCACAAAGTATTTATTCCACAAAAATATTATCACAGTAAAAATGATCCATATATGAAAGTGAATGAAGATTGCAATCACAGATAAGACATGTACAGAGACCAATGCTCAGTTTGTATAGTTCTAAAAGACTTCAGCCATAGCACTTTAACACTGATCAAGCAAACATTAAAAGAAGGTGGGTGTTTGCTGCCCTTTGGAGCCTATTTGGACTAATGTACTTATTTTAAGAACACACACAACATGAGGCAGCACTCTGAGAATTATTCTCCATTTCTACAGTTGTCCCTGCATAGAGCATTTTCATCTATCAAAAATTTTAATATCCCATATCTAGTAAGTGCATCTAGAGTGTAGTTAAAGTATTTTGAGGAAGAAAGATACCAATAATAATATTTCTGTTCATTTGAATATTTCCAATCAGCATTTAATTTTAAACATATATTAAATTTTTAGTTGAAATTCTTGCCCATTGACTTGTTAGTTTCTCTGTAAGAATCTTGTGTTTTGTATGTGTTCTTTTATTCTACAGTTTTTTTAAAAAAATTAGTTGTCAATAGACCTCTTTTTTATTTATTTATATGTGGTGCTGAACCCAGTGCCTCACACATGCTAGGGAAGTGCTCTACTTCCATACGGAGTTATACACTGAGTTATAACCATAGTCCTTATTCTACAATTTTTAAAGATATTTCTTTTCCTAACTGTTTTGAACAAGTAGTTATTTACAGGTAGACCTCGGGAAAATGAAATTGGAATGCCCATCACTGTTCTACCTTCAATGAGTTCAGTGGCCCTAGACAACACGCAGCTTATTTTGCAAACTTGTCCTATTCAAGAAACAGGTGGAGGGAAGCATTTCCAAAGTCCCCTTTTAGCTTCTAGCCCACACATTTCACTTTCAGTAATTTCCAGTTCCCTGAACCAGCTCCTTTTATTTTAGTAAAGACTTAACTTCTATGAGAGAGTACCAGTAGTGTCTGTTTGTGGATTTTGGAGCCAATCCCATAACTTTGCAGTTACAGCATACTGGAGTTGTTGATTTTTTTTTTCTAAAAACCTGTGTCTCCACAAAAGAGAGAAGCTTGATTCCAATTGAAAATCTGAATTTCTAACTAAACCTAATTTTAGTTTCTGAAAATTCAAGTAATATGCTTTCAGAAAGTTCAATTTTTAGCCTTTTCATAATCCTTGCCATTTAATGCCTGGTTTGGATCAGCTATTTAGTCACATTCCAAGTTGGTTTCTGTTACTTTGTAGTTAAAGATTTCAGTTAACCTAATCTTCAATGGGTACTTTCAAGTTCATTTATCTACTTTGGAACATTCCTGCTTCATATATAGGTTTGGTGCCACTGTAATGGTGCCTCATAGTTTTTTTTTTTTTCTTTTACAGAACAGAAAATGTTTTATCACTCTTCTAAACTACACTACGCAAAGGAATCCCTTTGTTGTATCTGCAGTTAGTTCCACAGTGATGTGATTCCTGAAGAATTTTTGCCAGGTTTTCTTCCAATGTTACCATCAAGTTAGTAAAATATAAAGCAGTTTGTCATGTCTCAGTTTCCATAAGCAATGCCTTCATTACCTAGTTTGATATTTATATTATAGTACATTTTTTGATCCTTCAAAAATTGTGACTATCCTCACTAAAGTCCTAAAAAATCACTTCATTTTTGTTTGAGTTCATCACCAGTGACTTTCAAAATATTAGATTTTTAAATGTTAATTATGGTTGCAGGTATTTAGAGAAACCCAACTTCTATTGATACAGTAAATATATCAGGTAGGTGTGATTTTTTTATAGGAAGAATCAGGACTTATCTTTTGAAATAATATGCTCAACTGGAAAGTATAGCAGTCTGGATGCTATGGACTGGTGACTATCCATTTCAGATTTTTGTTAGGGAGGAGAAAAGATATGAATATTTATGTGGCTTCAAAGTTTAAAAAATGCTCTTCAGAATATTTTCTTTTATGAATGTTTATTGTCTAAATATGGCTTACTTTACTCTTATAAAAATGTTATGTGGATATTACATTTATTAACTTTAATTCAAAAGAGATTCTTAGGCAATTCTTTTACAAATGAAAGCTGAAAGGAAAAAGTGATATGAATATGCTTTCATATTTTACCCATTGGGAAAAATAATAAAATTTTACTAGGGAGTTCTTTGGTAGTAATTTTTGTCTTTCAAATATTTTCTCTTAATACCAAAAATATACAAGTCTTTTTCAAAATTGAATGCAAAGGAAGGCAAAGCTGGTTATAGTGTGTATACAAGTATAGTTCAGCATATGCAGAATTAAAGAGGAAAAAGGTTCACATCCTTACTAGTTCCACTGAAAACATTAAGAAAATTTCTTCACTGTCAACAGTGTTCAATGCTTAAGAGCGGAGAGCAGATAAAAACAAAAACATTAAAATTCACTTAATGCAAAATGGATTTTCATATATACTTGAATATATAAAAACAGCTTTTACAATGCCAACAAAAATGTAGACAATCCATTTTCTGAAAAGTGCAAACCAAATGGACAGAAGGTTTTACAATATCCTTTTTTTAATGATTCACACAACATTACCCTATGTAAATTTATGATTATGCAAATGGTATGCCTTTACTCCATGTACAAACAGAGAAACAACATGTATCCCATTTGTTTTCAAGAAAAAAAAAAAAAAAACCTTCTTTTGACACAGGTAAACTAGCCCAGGGGAACAAACTTGATCAGTTAGTGAGGCTTTAATTTTAGCCAGACTGCATCAGAATTTTTTGAGGTCAAAGAAAGCAGTACTGGAGAAGCAGCTCTTTCCAGACGTGATTGGCACTGACATGTGACTATTAAGCAGTGTGGGAAACTGAAGGGGGGCAAGAAAATTAAAATAATGATTACAAATTCCCTGGGAAAAAATGGGGTTTCTTACATTTCCAAACAGACCATAGTAGTTTGGCTCTCTCATCACCACTGTGATGGATCGATTTCCAATCCATTTTATAGAATGATTTACAGATGACATTTGCAAGATTCCTTAGAGCAAAGAAGAATGAAGCCCATATAAAGTACTTAATTGTTCTATATGACAGACTACTAGAAAAGGTACATAATTTAGATGTTACTAAAGCATATTAAAATACTGTTTTTAAAAGGTTCTAGGCTATCTAGGAATGCCGATCTGCTTTAAATATTGAGAAAAAATATTTAAATCAAACTCTCCATAAATCCATAATTTCTAATACTATATTTTGGAATTTGTCTTCAGTTTTCCAAAGCACTACAAAGATGTTTCTCAGTAAACTAAAAATGAGGATTGTTTATCTTAAAATATTTAGAAGAAATATCTCCTCTAGAGTTAAAAATGTATTTTTAAAATATTTTTATTCATTCTACTTAGTTACACATGACAGCAGAATGCATTTAATTTTATTGTGCACAAATAGTTTATTTTTTTTGTTTTAGTTGTCAATGGACCTTTATTTGTTCATGTGTGGTATTGAGAATTGAACCCAGTGCCCCAAACATGCTATACAAGCCCTCTACAACTGAACTCTAAATCCCAGCTCCTGAAAAAATATTTTCAATGATAAATATATCAAATTTATTAGAAAGATGACTAAGAAAAAAAACTTAGTCTAGAGTTATTTTCTGTATTTCTAACAACTAAGATGAAAAATAGCAAGATTAAAAGGTGTACATTTTAGTGACAAATGTCAGTTCTGAAGTAAATTCATCATCTGTGCTCCCAACTGAAAACTATGAAGTAAAGGCCTCCTGTTAATATCTGACTGCATCTAGATGTTTTATTGCCTAGGATCATATGTGTCAAAATGATTTCCTACACTGTCATGTAGCTTAATTCCTATTTAGTTCAGAGTAAGTTTAAATATCAAACTTCAGGACTAAATATCAAATTACAAAACCTGGAACCTGTGAGAAGAACAGTAAATATCTGTGGAACAAGTAAATATATTTTTACACCTTTCAGATTATTTTAGTACATTATTTATGTCTGTGCTTTCTTGCTTATCAAGAGTTGTCATTTCAATTGATCTTGGGGTTACAAATGAGGAGGCATTTAAAGTTCTGATTACATAAAAGTCATAGCTAATAAGCAGCAACACCTAATTTTAAGCTCTGACTAGAATTTATCTGTACTAAACTGCCCAATGTCTTACTTTGGCAAGGGTTAGAGACTGTCTTAATTACTGGTTCAATTTATTCAGTGGTTAATGGTATTTTCAATGTTCTATTTTCTTTTCTGGTACTTTAAAATTTTAATTTTTTCTAAAATGTTATCTACCTCAACTCTGTTTTCAAATTCTTCATATATACATTTTAGTCTTTTATTTATGCTTTCAACCACTATTCCCATTGACTTAGAGTCAGCAATGGAGGAGAGCAGTCCTTGAATTTTCATTGTTAGAAGTTTTTTAATATTATGTTTGGGGTTTTTGTCCATGTTGTTGATATTTTTAATAGAATCCCCTTTCTGGGACTAGGGTTGTGGTTCAGAGGTACAGTGCTTGCCTAGCATGTGTGAGGCACTGGGTTTGATTCTCAGCACCACATATAAATAAATGAATAAAATAAAGGTCCATTAACATCTAAAAAATATTTTTTAAACATGAATTCCCTTTGGTTTCATTAGTCTAGTCTGTTGTTCTAAAAAGATCACTGACTTCTGCCTCTAATTCTTTATTTGGGTACACTTAATTGTCACAGTTCTCATTTAGCCTAGTTTTACTGGCATGTTTCTCAGTTCTTTTTATTAGCTCTTCACTACAGCCTCCAGTTTTTCCTTCACATAATAAGTGTTTAATAGAAATTGTAGTGATAAAAGTACTAATTAAATGATTATAAGAGATCCTACAGGTGGTCCAAAATTAACTAACTTTGGGGACATATGTCTGCCAGAAGTCCCAGTCAAAGCTGAAGCTCAGTGCTCCAGGTCAGACCACACTTGTTTCTGGACTTTATTCCCTCCCATTTCCTGTCCTTCAGCATCTAATCTGTAGAGTATGAATGGTCAAATCAACCCTGTGGCATCAGAAGGATGTTTGGGATGGCTGACCTGAGATAACCTGGGGCAACTTTAAGAAACCAATAGAAAAATGCACTTGATAGAAAGGCAGATCAGTTCCTGACTGAGGGCAGTATGTTGTGTGGGGTGTGAGGGATGGGAGGCAGGGGAGAGGGATCATGGTCCTTTTTATGTTGCAGCATAGACCAGACTTTTGTCCTCGGTCTACTTTTCTCCATAGCCATACCTGAACCTGACAACCGTTTTCATTTTTGGCATTCCCAGTCACTGCTTCTTTTCCAAGAGAACTCCTCTTCTCTGATGCTCTAAGTCAGTGAGAGCAGTGGTTGGGAATGCAAACTAAATTTTAATCAGGCTGTGACACTGAGTAGTGTGTAATCTTGGGTAACTGGGCAATATTTCTGTGCCTTAGTTTCCTCAACATTAAACTAGAACTACTGCTAGCATTAAATGAAAAGCCATGATGAGTCGCCCAGACTGGCACACAGTAGCAAGTCTTCAATTCATATTAGTTATTGTTACTAAAATATTGCCAGTCTCATAGTCAATCAGTTTGCCTCTTCCTCATTTTCACTACCTGCTTATTTCTCAAACCAAACTCAAGTTCTCCTCAATCTTGCCTCTGAAATGTCTTCAAAATTGATTCCTATGTCCACTCTCCCTTAAGTGTTTGAAGTACTGTAAAATTTTCTCCTTTCTGTTCCTTCCACTTTCTATTGAGTTCTTCCTTCACATGGATATCACTCTTGAAGGTGTAAAAACACATTAAGGTGGAACTCTTCAAGACCCACCTCCTTTTCAGAATTCATATATCACCAGGTTTCTTCCTGAATAGGATTTCCCTCTCCAAGTTAGGCAGATCTATTAAGTTCTGAAATATGCTTTGCTCTCTATCAAAATCCTGTCCCTTCTCCAGCTCAGCTCAGGCAGCACTTCTTCCTCAGAATCTGTCCACTCCCTGGATGCAAAGAACCACTCATTCCCTGTGCACTTTTTTTACTCACCTATTACTTCACATGTTGTATATCTCTTACAGTTCCTACTTAAGAACATTGCAGATATTTGATGGCTTAGATTTGTCAAACTAAAAATTTCAGCAATCTCAAGTGCAAATTTAAACTAGCTCCACTGAGTTTCAACATGTATCTGTACCTAATGGATGCATTAAAATTTGATAAAATTCTATTCAAAAGGTTAGAATGGAACAGACATGTAAGCTCAAAATGCCAAATTATCCAATTAAAAAAGACATTTCACTTTATTTGTAAATTTGGTTCCTTGACATTCAACACTTAGCACCGGGTCTTTGGCATCTCTCTCTTTATTAAATATATCTCAGTTCAAAAGACTACCTCTTCCAGAAATCCTAGTGCCTTTTCTCCTTATTTGGAATTCTTTAATATCTGCTATAGCCTGCTATAATGATTGTAGATGAATGAACAGTTAATATACATGAGTGATTGTGTACAGAAAATCCTCAGCTCTGTCAGTTGTCACTCTCAGGTTTCCAGCCTACCTTTGCAAATATCACAATAGGAAGCCTATAAGCATACTTTAAATTTGTTGTAGATCAAGTCTATTTTGTTTCCTTTACCAGTACATTAATAGCATATGTGGAAGAGGTTTGTTATTTTGAAAGGAGTTTACTCTTATAAGTTTAGTGCAAATGTAATCATAATCTAAATGGTGAAAATCCATCAATTGCAATGTCTAGTTTCAGAAAATCTTCCTCCTCGTATCATATTTTTTGTTTATCATTTTAAAAATTGCTCTGTTCAAATATCTTTTTCATTGGGAGAATAATAATATTTTAAAAGGTGCAAAATTATTTTCCCTTAGATTCATGATCCAACCAAAAAGAGAGAGCCCAAGGCCATATAACCCATCAGTCATTGAGACTGGGTTGTATTTATTTTGGGGGGAGGCTGCACTTTTTTTTTACTGTCAATAAGAAATTTCCTTGTTTAAAAAAATCCAAATGCTGGCATTGTCCAGAAAAAAATAACAGTTTTATTTATAATTCTGCTGAAACTTGTTCACTGAATCATTTTTTACTTGCATTAATGCTTTTCATCCCCACATTTATATTAAAAATTTACACACAAATGAAAATGAAAAAACAGTCAATACCTGATTTCTGTTCCCTATTTTTCCACTCATAATCATATACTTAGGTACATTTTGACCCCATGGGAAAAAATATCTAATGTTCAGAACTACCAATAACAGGAAGAAGGGAAAAAAATTTTTTGAGAATAAAATGTTTCTCATCATAGTGAATTCATAAGCATGTTCTCCATGTATGTGGCGTGCTAGTTGTATGTCTTTTGGCATAAATGTTATGTGTTTGGCATGGTCAGCACACAGGTTGTTGTCTTCAAAAAGGCCAACCAGATAGGCCTCACTTGCCTCCTGCAAAGAACCAATAGCTGTGCTCTGGAAGTGCAGATATGTTTTGAAGTCCTGAGCAATTTCTTGCACCAGACACTGGAAGGGGTGTTTGCAAATCAGAAGTTCAGTGGACTTCTGATAATTTCTAATTTCACAAAGTGCCACAGTACCAAGCCTGTAATGATGAGGTTTCTTCACCCTCCAGTAGAGGGTGCACTCTTGCGAGTGGCTTTTGTAGCCAGTTGTTTCCTGGGTGCTTTACCATGGTTGATTTTCAGGCAGTCTGCTTTGTACAAGTCATGGTAGAAAGATCTCCTTACTTACCCCCACTTCTCCTTTAGCTCAAGCTCAGCGAGCTAGAGGCGGCATTGGTGTTAGAGAGTGATGGCCATGCAGCAGTGACTGTGAACACAATTTGGGGACTGCACTTTGAATGTCACCAAGAGAAATCCAGGACTATTTGGTAAAACTACAATTGAAACTCTCAAGCAAGTAGTCTTTAAATGCAGTAATAAAGCCAGGTACAGTGAAACAGGGCAATAATTCTAATAACTCAGGACTGGGACAAGAGGATCACAAGTTCAAGGCCAGCTTCAGCAACTTAAAAAGACTGTCTCAAAATAAAAAGGGCTGAGGATGCAGCTCAGTGGTAGATCACTCCTGAGCCAATCACCAAAATCACCCCTCACCACACACAGTGCAAATTATTCTGCAGATTTCTAAATGTAAACTAGGAACCCCTGGCCTTCAGTGGTTAAGAAATTATCATCCCTGAACCAAGGACATTATTAGGCACTGGAATTAAATGTTTATGTCAGACCCTATCAAAGACCTAAGGACTCAGTAATATTTATTTTAATACAAAATCCAAGTGACTGGATCCTAATTTTCATATCCTCTTGGTATGTACTTCCCAAGTCCCAGAGATCCTGATAATGTGTAGAAAAACCATGAACATGAACAATACTTATTTTTCAGAATACTGGATGAAAAAATTAGCATAATTTCAGTCATTCCCCAAACCTTTTCTAGTATGTCACCAAGCCATATTTAAATCATGTGGCAGAATTCCCAATAAGGAGGGAAAGGAGAGGTCATTAATTGTTTACATATACTGGCTGAATTCCACAGAAACTCTGGGTCCTGCCCCGGAGCTCAGAGTAGCCATATAAGTCCTTTCTGCTCTACTCATTCCCAGAATTCTGCTGTTCTAACCTTGTACCTTTCAGACAATGAGGCCTTTTATCACCATTTTCCAATAAGACCCCAAATCTCATTGCATACATTATACTTCTGGCACAGAGATCGCACTTGGTATGTATAATTTTAACAAAAGATTAGGATGCACAAGGTAAAGCTTTTTTAAAGTACTAGATTTTCTCATTGCTAATTTTACTTAAAATTATTAATTTTTGCTTGTCTGCCTAAGTTAAAATGGTTAAAAATCAATGTTTTGCTGTGCATGACTAAAGCTTGATTTCATGTGATAGGAATAAAAATGAAGGTAAAGAAAGAAACCTGATTTCTCCTGGGACATAGTCACATCATGATAACCTACCCCAATTCCACTAGTAAGCCAGAGAAGTGAAAGAGCAATGAGAATCTCTTTAGCTTACCATTTTCCAATAAGACCCTAAATCTCATTGTGTACATCATACTTCTGGCACAGTGATGATACTTGGCTTGTATAATTTTGACAAGCAAAACGACCAACTCAAAAGGTTAACACTTTATTTTTTTTGATCCTTACCTTTTGTTGACATATCTTTATGAATTCTTTGGTATTTTTTCATTTAGATAGTCATTGATAATTACTGATATCATCTGTACTCCAGCCAACAATCTAGATGCTGGGAGACACTTTGGGGAACATGATAGAGTTCCAGTCTTGAAGGCCCACAGCCTACTGAAGTTTGTGAGATCAAATAAGTGCTAAATGTCATGGGAGCCCAAGAACTGAAACCAGTTTGAAATGAACCACACTGGGGACACAGGATGCAGGGTGGATGAAACAACACTAGAGTTCAGTAGGGGGAGATTGCACTGTGTCTCACCCTTCTTCATTCCTGTTCCTAGGATCTGTCCTGCTTATACTCACATATCCAAACAATAATAATGTGGGTGGATAAGTAACAATGTTTTGGCATCAAAGAAAAAGATTACAATATCCACATGATAGTAAGTGATACTACTTCAAGATTCTAGCATGCTAGTGAGTAATAAATAATGCTCTCCAAATCCAGAGAATTTGGCAAGATAAAGCAACTAAGTCTTCATTGTTTTTTTATTTATATTTTTAACTTTATAGACTCCATTTTAATTCATTGTACAGAAATGGTGTACAAATTTTCATTTCTATGGTTGTATATAATGCAGATTCATACCATTCATAAAATCATACATGTACATAGTGTAATGATGTCTGACACATTCCACCATTTTTCATACCACTGCTCCCTCCACCCAATCATTTCCCTTTATGTAGTCTAATGTTCCTCAATTCTTCTCTCACTGCCCAACCCTATTATATATTATCATCCACTTATCAGAAAAAACATTCAGCCTTTGGTTTTTTGGGATTGACTTATTTTACTTAGCATGATATTCTCCAATTCCATCCATTTATCTGCAAATGCCATAATATTATTCTTTATGGCTGAATAATATTTCATTGTGTATATATACCATGGTGTCTTTTCTGTTCATCTGTTAAATGGCATATAGGTCGGTTCTACAACCTAACTATTGTGAATTAAGCTGCTATAATATTGATGTGACTTCATTACTGTAGTATGCTAGTTTGAACTCCTTTGGGTATAACCCAAGGTGTAGGACAGCTGGGTCAAAAGGTGGGTCCATTCCAAGTTTTCTGAGGAATCTCTATACTGCTTTCCAGAGGGGCTGTAATAATTTGCAACTCCACCAGTAATGTATTAGTGTACTTTTTTCCCCACATCCATGCCAAAATCTATTATTGTTTGTGGTTATTGAAAATAGTAATTCTTATTGGAGTAAGATGAAATCTTACAGATGTTTTATTTTGCATTTCTATAATTACTAGAGATTTTGAACACTTTTTAATATATTTATTAGACACCCGTATCTCTTCTGTAAAGAGTCTGTCCAGTTCTTTGGTCCCTTTTTGATTGAGTTTTTTTGTACTTTTGGTGTAAAGTTTTGTAAGTTCTTTATAAATTTTGGAGATTAGTGCTCTATCTGAAGTGTGTATGGAAAAGATTTTCTCTCATTCTGTAGGCTCTCTTTTCACATTATTCATTCTTTTCTTTGCTGCGAACAAGCTTTTTAGTTTGAATCCATCCCATATATTGATTCTTGCTTTGATTTCTTGTACTTTGGGAGTCATGTTAAGGAAGTCTGTTCCTAAGCCAATATGATGAAAATTTGGTCCTACTTCTTCTATTAGGTGCAGGGTCACTGGTAGAATAACTAAGTCTTTGACCCATTTTGAGTTGAGTTTTATGCAGGGTGAGAGATAGAGGTTTAATTTCATTTTACTGCATAAATTTATATAAAACTATAGATTTATAGTTTTGCCAGCACCATTTTTTGAAGAGGCTATTTTTTTATCCAGTGTATGTTATTGTCCCCTTGTATAGTATGAGGTAACTGTATTTTCATGGATTTATCCCTGTGTCTTCTATACCATTGGTCTGCCTGTCTATTTTGGTGCCAATATCATGCCATTTTTGCTACTATCGGTCTGTACTATAGTTGAAGACCTGGTATTGTGATACCTTCTGCTTCACTCCTTGTACTCAGGATTGTTTTAGTTAATCTGGATTGTTTACACTTCTATGTGAATTTCATAAATGCTTTCTCTATTTTTATGAGTAATATATTGGGATTTTAATTGGAATTGCATTGAATCCATTTAGTGCCTTTGGTAGTATGGCCATTTTGACAATATTAATTCTGCCTATCCAAGAATATGGAATATATTTTAATCTTCTAAGATTTTCATTAATTTCTTTCTTTAGTGTTCTATATTTTTTATTGTAGCAGTCTTTTACCTCTCCTTTAGATTGATTCCCAAGTGTTTTTATTTTTG
This sequence comes from Sciurus carolinensis, assembly GCF_902686445.1. NCBI lineage: Eukaryota > Metazoa > Chordata > Mammalia > Rodentia > Sciuridae > Sciurus > Sciurus carolinensis. The sequence continues at coordinate 249,753 of NW_025920138.1, read as the reverse complement.
AGGCTATTGTGAAATAGTGGTTTCCCCAATTTCTCTTTCAGAGGATAGATCACTTATGAATGCAAATGCATTAGATTAATGTGTATTGATTTTATATCCTGCTACTTTTCTGAATTCATTTATCAGGTTTAGAAGTTTTCTGGTGGAAATTTTTGGATCCAATAAATATAGAATCATGTTATCAGCAAATAGTGAGAACTTGATTTTATCATTTCATATTCCTTTAATTACTTTGTTCTAACTGCTCTGGCTAGTGTTTCAAGGAAGATTTTGAATAGAAGTTGTGAAAGAAGGCATCCATGTCTTGTTCCAATTTTTAGAGGCAATGCTTTCAGTTTTTCTCCATTAAGAATGTTGTGGAAGGATGGACTGTATGAGGGAAAAGAGGGGTGGGAAGGGTGGGAGGGTAGGGAAAAACCAACAGAATGAATCAAACACTACCCTATGTAAATGTATGATTACACAAACGATATGTCTTTACTCCATGTACAAACAGAGAGTCAACATGTATCCCATTTGTTTACAATAAAAATAAATTTAAAAAAGAATGATGTTGTCTGTGGGCTTAGTATAGAGTCTTTACAATGTTGACTCTACTATATTTATATTTTCTATAGAGATATAGAATGTTCTACTATCTATATTTTCTACTGTTTTGAGCATGAAGGGGTGCTGTATTCTTAACTTTAAGTCTATTAATATGATGAACTTTGTATTAATTTCCAGATGAACTAAACTTCCACCCCTCATATAAACCCCACTTGATCATGGAGCACTATTCTTTTAATATGTTCTTGTATGCAATTTGCCAAAATTTCTTAAAGGATTTTTGCATCTATGTTCAACAGGGATATTGAGCTAATGTTTTCTTTCCTTGATGCGTCTTTGTCTGGTTTTGGTATCAGAGTGAAACTAGCTTCATAGAATGAGTTTGGAAGGGTTCCCTTCTTTTCTATTTCCTGGAATTCATTGAGGAATATTTGTATTAGTTCTTCTTTGAAGGTCTTATAGAATTCAACTGAGAATCCATCTATTCCTGGTATTTTCTTCATTTATAGACTTTTGATGGCTTCTTCTATTTTGGTGCTTCAAATTGATCTGCTTACATTGTGTATATCTTCCTGATTCAGTTTGGGAAGATTGCATGTTTCTAAAAATTTGTCAATGTCTTCAATATTTTCTATTTTGTTGGACTATAGATTTTCAAAGTAGCTTCTAATTATGTTATGTTTTTCAATGGTGTCTGTTATGGTATTTTCTTTTTTATTATGATGTTTAGTAATTTGAGTTTTCTCTCTCCTTCTCTTTGTTAGTATGGCTAAGGGTTTATCTATTTTGTTTATTTTTAATGAAAATCAACTTTTTGTTTTGTTGATTTTTTTGTTTCTTTTGTTTCAATTTCAGTGACTCAGTTCTGATTGTAATTACTTCCTGTCTTCTACTTTTGGCGTTGATCTGTTTTACTTTTTCTAGGGCTTTGAGATGTAATTTTAGGTCCTTTAATTTTTGTCTTTTTATTATTTTAATGTATAAACTCAATGCAATGAACTTTCCTTTTTTTACTGCTTTCAGAGTGTCCCAGAGATTTTGATATGTTGTTTTGTTGCTTTCTTTTACCTCTAAGAAGTTTTTTATTTCTTTCATAATGTCTTCTGTTATCATTGCATCATTCAGTAGCCTATTGTTTAGCCTCCAGGAGTAGTAGAAGTTTATGTTTTTTTATCATTGATTTCTAATTACATTCCATTATGATCTGATAGAACAAAAGATAGTATCTCTTTTTTTTTTTGTATTTACTAATGACTCCTTTGTAGCATAGCATATGGTCTATTTTGGAGAAGAATCCATGAGCTGCTGAAGAGAAAGTGTATTCACTTGATGATGGATGAAATACTCTGTAAATGCCCATTAAGTATATAACATTGATTGTATTATTTAACTCTACAGTTTCTTTGTAATTTTTTTTTTTTGGATTTTCTATCCAGTGGTGAGTGGTGTGTTAAAGTCACCCAGTATTATTGGGTAGTGGTCTATATAATTCTTCAATTTGACAAGAGTTTGTTTGATGTACATGGATGCAACATTGTTTGGGGCATAAATATTTAAAATTGTTATGTCTTGCTGCTTTATTGTTTCCCTAAGCAGCATAAAATGTTCTTATTATCTCTTCTGACTTAGATTTGAATTCCACATTTTCTGATATAAGGATGGAGATCCCTGCATTTTTACTGAGTCCATGCACATGGTTTGTTTTTCTGCATCCTCTCAACTTTAGTTTGTGGATGTCTGTTTCTATGAGACGAGTCTCTTGAAGACAGTATATTGTTGGGTCTTTCTTTTTAATTCAACCTGCCAATGTCTTTTGATAAATGAGTTAGGCCATTAACACTCAGGGTTACTACTTTGATATGATTTGTATTTTTGGTATTTTTGCTTAATTTTGGTTTTTAACTTGAATTAGTTTTTCTTTTGATTGACTTTTCCTTCAGGGCAGTTTCTCCATTTGTGGACTTATATTGTTGCTTTTTACTTCCGCCTCATGAAATATTTTGCTGAGAATGATCTCTACTCCAGGCTTTCTATTTGTATGTTCTTTTAGCTTTTGTTTATTATGGAAAAATTTTATTTCATCATCAAATCTGAAGGTTAATTTTGCTGGTATAAGATTCTTGATTGGCATCCATGCTTTTTAAAAGCTTGAAGTAGGGGCTGGGGATGTAGCTCAGTTGGTACAGTGCTTGCCGCAAATGCACAAGGCCCTGGTTTCAATTCCCATCACTGAAAAAAAAACAAATAAAAAAATAAAAAACAAAAGCTCAAACTATATTTTTCCAGACTCTTCTTGCTTGTAGGGTCTGAGCTGAAAAATCTGCTGATATCTGTATGGTTTCTCCTTACACATAATCTGATGATTTTCTATCATAGCCCTTAAAATACTGACTTTATTTTGCTTGTGAAGCATTTGCATTATAATTTTCCTTGGTGTGAATCTTTTGTCATTTTGTGCACCTGGTATTCTGTAAGCCTCTTGTATTTGATTTTCCATTTCATTCTTCAGGTTTGGGAAATTTTCAGATATTATTTCATTGAAGATGTTCATTTCTTTGGTTTGTATCTCTGTGCCTTCCTCAATCCCAATAGTCCTTAAATGGTCTTTGCATGATGTCCCATAATTCTTGGAGGTTCCATTCATGATTTCTTACATCTTCCTAGTTTGGTGAAATTTATTTCCAAGATTAAATATTATGTCTTCATTGTCTTCCTCAAGATCTAGTACGTTGGTGATGCTATGTATTGAGTTTTTAATTTGGTTTATTATTTCTTTCATTTCAAGTGTTTCTTCTTTTTTTCCAGAATCTCAATCTCTTTACCAAAGTGCTCTTTCCTTTGTATATTTTCTCTTTTAACTATTTATTGGACTGATCATACATTACCTTCATTTGTTCTGTTATATTTTGCTTCATGGATCATTTTAGTTATTTAGATTCTAGACTCATTTTCTGTGATTTCTACTGCCATTCTGTCATTCACTTCCATCCAAAATCTTGCTACACTCTTTTAGCTCCTTCTCAAAGAAAATGCCTAAGTTTGTTAACAATGCTCCTGTGAAATGACAGCAAATCATGAGACAACTACATATTCCAAATGGAACTGGTTGGTATCCAGCCATTTGACATTGAAGGATGTGGAGACTACAGGTTCCTTCAGAAGATGGCACTTGGTTTTTCTCCCCAGGGGCTGGCTTCTAGGTCTTGGGAGCCTTGGGTCCCAATGAGTGCATGTGTGACATCCTGGCCAATATGCAGATCCCTGGTGATGTCACAGAAAGGCAGCCTGACAGAAGCATGATATCACAGTGCCCATGGCAACCAGAGAAGCTTTTGGTCCTGGCCCTTTCTGACAAAGATTCAAGGCAAGCCTGGGCTCAGCTGTGATATTAGGAGGGAAGACCAAGGTAGGCTTCCCCAGGGGCCCTTTATTTTCAAGAAATGTATCCCAACTTGTTCACCCACTGGAAAGGTAGAGGGTGTGTTGGGGGCAAGGCATACCTAACCCAAGTGTTCCAGCTACTTCCTGGGCAAGAAACCCCACTAAAACTGACAGCCCATACTACCCTCCAGGCCTCCTTGATGGTGCCATCCTCATTCAGCATGCACAAATCATGTTGGCCATCTAGTGATATGTATTCTTCTAAAGCCTTTTGGTCCCCACCAGGTCTAGTGGCTAGGAAAGTCATGGAAACATGTTCAATTGCTTGCTCAAGGATCAACCAGCAAGGCATTGGAACCAGCAGAACTGACCTTGCACACAGCTCCTCCAAGCCTGGCTCACCCACTATATTGCTGAGTCATGAAAATGACCTAGGACCCTCACAGACATATGAAGTGATGACTGGTGACAGCTTCAAATATAGGACTGTGGTGCCTCTCCTGGAGCTCGGTGAGTTAGGTGTTGATTGAGTTGAAAAACATCACCAAACTCTTGCAGGGTGTTCCTCTTTTTCTACAATGCTCAAAAAGGTGACAGCTCAAACCTGTGATGTTAAATTTCTATTCTAGGTGGAATTGGGTGTCTGCTGTGATCCCTAGAGAGGAGAGAAGAGACTGAGTCATTTAGCATGTGTGATGGAGGCCAGAAGTCAGCTAACCAAGAAGTAAAGCTCTACTGTGCACACTCCACCTGCCAGGCCCCACTACATTTGCTATTGCCCTGCAATTAGCTTGCCCACCAAAATTTTCTTGGCCTGAGCTTCCAAGGAGACCTTCAACTTACCTTTAAATGCATATATTTATCTGGAAAATATGCCTTGGCATAATGGATCATCCTCTTGAACTCACTTGTGCCTCTCAGATCCAGGCCCTCTGTAATGATGCCAAGGTTCTTTATAGCAGGTCCTGGAGTATGTAGACTACAGGTTAGTGTCACACGCTGGTACAAAGGTGCTCCAAGAAAGTGAATGTGATGGATGAAACAAGCACCTGATAGTGATGTGAGGAGCACAGTTATCCAGTGCATAATATTATCTTGACCCATGCCTCATGCTGCAAGATCAGAATTGTACAACATTTCAAAGTTGAGTATTGAAAATTGAAGCACTATGGACTTTTCTGTACGGCATGAACTACAGAAAATGTGGTTGGAAATGAAAAGATAAATTCAGCGAACACATAATAAAAAAATTTTCATTGCTAATGGTCTGCAAAAATAAACCTATCAACCCCTGACCTTTAAAATAGTATAACAAAACAGCAAGAAGAAATTTAAAGATCAATTGGTAAGCAAAGATAATCACTAACAGTAACTCAATATGCAAAGGACATCAATGCCTTTGCAAATTCATGGCTCTCTCCTGTTGATTGCAATGGATAGCAGATTAGAAGTATGCTGATTTTTCTTGTCCTGCACATGACCTGTGATGTCATGTGTAGGACATTAGGATGAGAAAACACTTTTCTTCCACCACATCAGTAACACCAGAGTACCACAATTTACACAAGTATAGAATTGGAAAGCCAGCTCTGAGTGATAGCTCTCAAAGTAAATAGTTCCCTCATCATCAGAATTTAAAACAATGAATTGCTACTAAAATGCAGAAATGTAGACCTGATATGGTTGAATCCTGAATTTAAAATACAGAAAATTTTAAAGAAAAACAAAAGTTGTTATGAGAGTTATTGTCCAGGAATAATAGATCCTAAAACATTTAAAAATTACAAAATATTTTTTTCTTTTTAATGATTCTATGCACCACAAAGATGCTGCATGCCTAATATCCCTCATTTTCTTCTTTAAATGTGAAGTGTCCAAATAGATGTTCTTGAGTGATGCGTACCCTTGAAAAACCAATTCAAAATTTACACAAAACAATGGGAAAGATGAGACTGCTGCCTCCTAAATGCAATTCTACACAGCATGGTTTCAGAATACCCATCAAAATGCATTCTACTGTGATGTACAATTAATTGTAAGTATTAATAAAAATATACTAAAAATGAGCAAAAACACTGTAAAAAAGTTTCAGTAGAGTTGTGACTGAACCTACAATGAAACATAAAAGCAGGTTTTAAATATCCATCATGGCTCCTGAGTGACATCAGAAGAAACTAAAATATTTATTCAGCACAGACTCTCTCAATTCCTTTAAGGAAAATAATTTATTCCCAAAGCAAAGCAAGACACAATAAAAAAACATAGTGCCAAGAGCAGCTCTCTTTTGTCATCATCTCTAGGTTTCCCAACTGACCCTTAGATTGACTTCCATTGCTTCCAGGTTTACCATTCCCCTCAGTGGGTGTTATACTCCTCCTGTGCTTATTTTGAACAGTCATGTTCCTGTCCTTTGGCTCCCCTAGCATTTTGCAGATGGATCTTATTACACTTCTGGGAGTGGTTGAAGAGCAGAAGGACCGCTGCCACTTGTTGAACATTAGGAGGTACTGTTTCTCTTTCTTATCCAAGATCTTGACCAATGGAGTGAAAATGAGGCTTTCTTTGCCTGGGGGAAACACACAGTCATCTTTAAGTCACTTTCCAGCATGTCCATATATCCATTATTTTCCTCAGTATCCACCTCAGCAGTGGCCATGAAGAATCACTTCAACTAAGATTCTCTACTCCTCTATTTCCATCTTCCACTCAGGGTAAGACACATCAGGTAAGGGGCTATGCTTGGACTGTGTAATGTCCTCTCTGTGCTGGCCCACTCTCTCAGAGCAGGGGCAAGCCTGAGATGTGTGGGTTTGTATTGCATTTTGAAGACAAATCCATTATTTTTTTGTCCTCCCCAGGACTGCTGACAGCTTTGCCACTTGCCTCATTCTTCCTATAGTTGTCCAGTGCCTAGGAGTTGGAGAAGCACAGGGAGCACAGGGAGTTGGTGATATAGGGATCCAATAGCTGTGGTCCACAGCAACCAAACTGGTAAGTGTTTGAAAACAACTGATGACTGCTCATTTCAAATAACCCACCTGGCTTCCTGGGTGGCCTGTTTAAATGTTTAGTCTACCAGTTTGGGGTCCATAGGCCTGGGGGCATCCATGCAAATAATTGCATCAGAAAATTCAGAGGACTTTGATGATAGGAAAGATTTAGATGACTGCCTTTATAGTCATCAAGCAGCAAAAGTAAAAGTTTCCTATATGACCCTTGAGGTCTTACTATGGAGCTCAGCAAAATTGTGCATGATCTGGGTCAGAGTGCTGATCAAAGAGGAAAAAACTATGTGCTCTGGCAATCCCAGGAGGGCACAAGTTCCTAGACAGAGGCCTGGGAGGGGGCCTGGACTCTGGGTGCCCCTGCATATTCCAGCAGGACTGAGATCTGAGCTTGGCACAGGCTTGAGCTGGGGCACAACCATCATGGTAAGGTGAGCAGAATGCTGGCTACAGAGCACAGAACAAAGTAGCCAACAGATACCCAGCAGAATGGGACAGGATCATGGATGGAGCAGGCCAGGGTAGTAATAAAAGAGGGAGGGAGGAAGAGCAATGCAACTGGGAGCCCAGTGGTGAGAAGATGTGGGGAGGGTTGAGAGGGATGGAGTTATGCATGATTTGGCCTGGGGAAGCCTCTAGTAATTTATCATAATGTGGTTAATTTCTTGAAATTGTTAACTACAATTCTAAGCCCTCACAATATATATGATAATTACATTGCAAATTGTGCACACTTAAGAAATATTAATTATAAATTTTATGATGCAATTATGGAAAATATATCACACATAAAAATGTGAAATTAATGACATGACACCAGCAGAAACAAAATAGTATTATAAGACTACACGTGAAACAGATTGTCTTATTAAAAATGAAGTCTAAAGAAGAATCAACTTAATGCTGCCTGGTTTGCTGTGATTAAGAACCAGACTGCCCAGTGAATGCCAAGAACTCCTACAACATGTACACACACTCATGTGAATGTATAGTTAGCTCCCTAATATTTTAAAGATACAACTGAATCTGTGCTCTAGAACAGTTCATAACAAAGTACAATTCATTTGAATATATGATTCAGGAGGCCAGACACTAACACAGTGACTATTTGGCTCAGAAATATATTCCCAGTGACTAATTGTGTTTGGTAGTTATTTAAGTAACTAAAGGAACAAATGAAGGAAATCACAGATAAAAGAGCATACTTTGCAAATTTTGATTAAAGACAAAGGTCTTAGACTGGATACAGTAGCACATTCTGATAATCCCAGTAACCCCATAGGCTAAGTCTGGAGGATCACAAGTTTGAAGGCAACCTCAGCAGCTTAGTGACAAGTTGTCCCAAAATAAAAAGTGAAAAAAAGAGGAAATGGGAATGTAGTTCAGTGATAAAGCACCACTTGGTTCAATGTAATTACACAGAGAAAGAACTAGTGATAAAAGTGTCTTAAGGCATATGAATGTGAAGTACAAGACAAATTCAAAGAATGTGGTAGTTTTTAAAAAAATGAATATGCTGTCTGCTTTAAATCTAATTTCAGACTTTCCTCTGATAACCATAAATAAAGATTATTATTATATATAACATAACTAAGGAGATTCCTTGATGTGTTTCAAAATATGAATTTATTACTATTTTATATAAAAGTACCATGAAAGAATAATTTATTGAAAGATAATAGATATGTGTTTTGTAAACTGAAAATTTCCAGAAGAGTTTTGCAAGTAATCCATCAACTGAAAAAATGAAAAGAAAACTATTACATTTATATTAGCCAAGGCCAGGGAAAATGTCACATATGTTTCAATCATGCCTACAAGCCAAAGAAACAATTTTCTAAAAAAATATGAAAGATAAGATTCCATAACAGGAAAAAGTTTAGTGAAATGTAGTACTTTCTCCTTACAGAAATAAAGAGAAAGTGATTAGAATAATTCTTCTGTAAACAGTATTCAATTTTATTTAAAAATGTTAAAATACATCAGATTGATATCTCCTAAGATATCTTCACACATCCCTTGTAACAAAACCATTCATTAAGTATTTAAAAAAAATGTTCAATTACTTAGAAAATAGTATACTGAGATTCTCTAAACATAACCATAAATCAGTATGAAAGAAAAAAAAACCTAAACTACACTTAGTTGCTCATCATCCAGTATGTAAACCTATATGAAGAAATTTAGCTCTGAATATTCTATCCCTTTGCTTTCATCCATACAAAGCATGCAGATGATGTATTTCTTCCTATCTCATGTTTTAAATGTAAAGCTGTATATGAACTCTCTGCTTCATAATCCAGATTTTCTCTCTTTTTTGTCATGTTTCAAATTTATTTATCTTTGGAAATTGAATAATTATTACAAATCTCTCATTCAGCTAGAGATTATCATTAACTGAAAGATTACCATAGCCTGAAGGTTTTGAAAATTAAATAGCTTGAGAAATTATCTCCTGTATTACAATGAAGATCAGTGATGAGTGACAAATCTAAGAGCAAATGAATTTCTTAACCTTTATATCTATTAGAAAACATTATTTAGGAAATATGTGACATGAGAAAAAAAACCCAAATGATGCATGAGGAAACAGGGTAATTCCTAATAATATGAGTAGGAATATAGTTAGAAAGTAATTTAAAAGGAAAAATAGAACAGAATTCATACAAACAATGCTAGGAAAACACATAACTGAAATTCAAGTTCAAACATTCTGGTGCTATGAAGACATAACTTTTGTTCACCTGGTCTGGTTTCCATACCAAAACTACCCAGAATGGCATTTTAACTGATATTTAAAAGCTTGTAACTATACTTGAACCTCATTAATCTTTTCCTTTTTTTCTGTAATTGAGACTGTTTATTGGTGATTTGTAAACTCTTTTTTTAAACTGAAAAGGAAAAGAGAAAGAAATTTGGAAATGAAAAGCACCATTCCTCATATAAAAATATATATGATCTGCCAGTAGCATATATATTTCTGAATTGGATTGGTAAAAGGAATGGTAGATTTTGTGATTAGCCACCTATAGCCTTTCTCTAGGTCTCTCAAGTTCCCAGCAAAAACATTCATTTACAAGGGAAAGCAAATCCAGATGTTAAGTTATGGCCTTCTCTCAGCAGAGCCAACTGGCTCATAGCTATCTATCACCATGGCCTTCTTTAAAGTCCCTAAATGTCATTGTGATTTTGTGTGAAAATAAGAGAACAAAGCATTATATTGAATTCTTCCCTGCCCCCACTTTTATAACCTTATATTGAAACTTACCTGAAGTTTATCAAGATAATTTAAACATTTTTCTTTTCAAAATAATTTATTAATAAACATCTTTTCTGTAAATACATCAATTGCTTGCTCTTTTCTTATAACAATATATCTTCTAGCACTTTGAGTGATTAATGGTAAGTTCATCTTTCAAAGTCCCTTGTGCTAAACCTTCTGGAAGGAAGCAGACAATAAAATTTGGGGAATCCAATGAATTTTCTAATTTAGATAGCCACTCATCAGAAGTTCCCACCTTGCTTTCAAATAGCTTTATTCTGTCATCATGAGGATTGAAACCCTTGCCTAAGGAAACTGAATTTAAATAGGATATGGCCTCATAATCAAGAATAAATATTTAGCTCTTTTTAAAAAAATTAGATCATTGAAAGAAGATACAACTACTCATAAATGTAGTTTCAACCTTTAAACACAGTCAAACCTCACATAGGAAAATAACAATATAGATCCCAACAGTACTCAAAGGACTTTTACTTGTATGTAGTTTAGAAAGGGACCTTATTTTGCCCATAACAGAAAGAGACAATTAGTCTGCAGCTAGACATGAGACAAAAAAACAAAAAATTCTGCCCCTCCAAGTCTGAGTCACTCTGATGAAACTACATCACCTCACTACATTTCAAGTTTATATAATGTTTTCAAGATTTTCTAATAGGCTACTTTTAGATAGGTTTTAGGATCAAGACAAAACTGAGCAAAAGTTGGAGGTACTGTACATCCCCATACCTCCCACATAAGCATACAGTCAATTTCATTCTTGAGTTTTAAAAAGCAAAAAGAATTTTAAAGCTTTATAGCAAAACTCTGTAAAGTAATAAATATTATTTTAATTTTAATTCCTATTTATAAGTGAGAAAAGTAAATTGCAGGCCATTGATCCTCACTCCCAACCTCTGTTTCCAGATGAAGATCATGGAAACTAACAGTAAAAACTGCCCAGTGTCCTTCAGCTCACCTAAATCACAGGAATATGAGGATTCCCACTACTACTGTAGCTTCTCCTCTCCTACTGTGAAGTAAGCAAAAAAAAAATGATAATCCTAAACCTAATGTAAGAAATTTACAACCCCAATCACATTCAGAGTTTAACCCAACACCTCATTTCATGTGAGACTTTCCAGGGACATTCAGAATCAATTCTTTCAACACCTAGCTACTTTCTCAGTCCTCTGTATTTTGGTCCTTCTTCTTATCCCTTAAATATAATCTTTCATTTCTTATTCAAAGACAATTTTTTCAGTGTTTTAGCCAATTATCACTTTTCTAAGCTGTTGAACTTCACTCACTTCAGTATCCACTACAATTTCACAATCATGACTTTCCAAATTCTAAATCATAACCTCACATATGGTGGTAACTCCACAGCTGTGCGATTCAACTGGTCACAAATGTTGTTTAAATACAAATTTAAGTTAACAAAAATCAATTAAAATTTAAAAATCTAGGTCCAAAATCACACTAGTCATTTTAAAGGACACAACAGACACACTGGCTGCCATGTTGAACAAAATAGATTGTGAAACATTCCAATCTCCCATAAGGCACATGTCTGCTCCACAGCATAAATACTTTCAAATGGAATATGCCTCCATACGCAAGGTCCTTTCTGTATATTCCAGTAAAAGAACATTGCTCCTCCCAGCTTCTTTTATGTTGGCATGCTGTAGGACTTTTCCTCATTCCTCTGCTTGTCTCATTCCAATTTCTCATAAAATGAACTTTTCCACAACACCATTCCTTTACTTGTGGCTTCCAAATCCCTATCACGTCTTCTCATGTAAGTTCCGACTACTAATAAACCTATAAATGTATTTTCAATTGCTTAATTAAAAATATTCAAATAAAACAAAAAATTAAAAACAATAAATCCTTTTCAAAACCAAACTTAACTTCTTCCCTTTACAAAGCTTGATTTTTGAACACAGCTCTTTGTTGTAAATAACAATTCAAATAATGTGCCTCCTCTACTCTTAAACTTCTAGTGGCTTCCTTAAAATCATGAAATGAATATCCCCTGGGATTTGGCCCCATTGTTTTTTCACAATTCAATGAATATCTAACAGCATGCCTAGGACATTTCAGAGGGTAAGGTGCTAGTTGGAATTAAGACTGTTAAGCAGAACATGGCCAGTGCTTCTAGCAAGCAGTCTGGTAGAGAACTAAAAGCAAGCACCCCAACCCCATGAGAAGAACCAGTGATAAAGTCAGAGAAAGACTGAATGCCACCAAATTATTCCTGGAGAAAAAAAATATAATATCATGCTTATAGAACTTGAATAGTTAGCTGAGAGGTGCAGCTAGCATTTCAAGCAGAGAAAAAAAAAAACAATTCAAGGAGGAAGTACAAGCAATTCTTTGTCAGGGGCACAAAAGAATCTACAAAAACCAGCTGTGGAGATGAAGCTGGAGATATACAAAAGGAACAAAATTTTTTTCCCAAGTTTAATTTTAATATTCTATTTTATTAAATAATTTATTTACATTTTTGCAAACAACCAGATACTTTTTAACTTATTAGTTATACATGATAGAATGCATTTATACATTTTGAAATATACACAAAAGAAGTATAGTCTAATGTTTCTTATTATACAAATTTAGGATCACACCATTCATGCAGTTCTACTTGTGCATGAGGTATTAATGACTGTTTCACTCTACTTTCATTCCTACATGCATAAAAATCCCCCTACCTTTATCTCCTCTACCTAATATAAAATAATTTTATTCTTTCTTTTGCTGCCCCACTTTTTGTGATTTAGCATCCACATAACAGAGAAAACATTTGGATTTTGGTTGTTTTGGGTTTGGCTCATTTCACTTAGTATGATATTTTCTAACTCCATCTATTTAGCAACAAATGCCAGAATTTTATTTTTCTTTAAAGCTGAGTAATATTACATGGCATGCTCTCTATATACCATATTTTCTTTATTCATTCATCTCTTGAAGGGCATCTAGATTGTTTCCATGTTTTAGCTATTGTGAATTGACCTGCTATATACATTGGTATGACTGTGGCACTGTAGAGTGCTGATTTTAAGTCCTTTGGGTATAAACATAGGAGTGGGATTGGTGGGTCAAATGGTACTTCCATTCCACATTTTCTGAGAAATCTCCATACTGTTTTCCATTATGGTTGCACAAATTTGCATTCCCACCATCAATGGATGAGTGTGTCTTTTTCACCACATCCTCAAGAACATTTATTATTGCTTGAATTATTGGTAATTGCCATTCTGATTGGAGTGAGAAAAAATCTTAGAGTACATTTTATTTACATTTCTCTAATTGCTAGAGCTATCGAACATTTTTTCAAATATATGTTGAATGATTGTGTATCTTCTTCTGTGAATTGTCTGTTCAGTTCCTTAGTCCATTAATTTATTGGGTTATTTGGTTTTTTGTTGTTAAGTATTTTGAGTTCTCTATATGGCTTAGAGATTAATGCTTTTTCCAAGGTCCATGTGGTAAAGATTTTCTCTTAATCTATAGGCTCTCTCTTCACATTATTGATTGTTACTTTTGCTGAAAAGAAGCTATTTAGATTAAGAAAATCCCATTTATTGATTCTTGATTACCTTCTTGTGCTTTAGGAATCTTTTTAAGAAAATCAGATCCTTGATGGACATGGTGAAGATTTGGGCCTACTTTTTCTTCTGTTAGTCCTAGAGTCTCTGTTTGAGTTCCAAAATTTTTTATCCACAGTGAGTTGAGATTCATGCAGGGTGAGAGATATGGCTTTAATTTCATTTTATTACATGTGATTTTCCAGTTTTACCAGTACCATTTGTTGAATGAGGTATCTTTTCTCAGTGAATATTTTTGGTGCCTTTACCTAACATGAGATGCCTGTTTTATGTGGGTTTGTCTCTGTATTTTCTATTCTGTACCATTGGTCTATATGTCTGTTGTGGTGACAATATCATGTTGGTTTAATTACTATGACTCTGTAGTATAGTTTGAAATCTGGTATTGTGATGCTCCCTGCTCCACTTTTCTTGCTAAGATTTGCTTTGACTCTTCTGGGTCTGTTATTTTTCCAAGTAAATTTCATGATTGCTTTTTCTAATTCTATGAAGAACACCATTGGGGTTTTAGTAGAAATTGCATTAAATTTGTATAATGCTTTTGGTAGTATGGTTATTTTGACAATATTAATTCTGCCTATCCAGGTACATGGGAGGTCTTTCCATCTTCTAAGATCTTCGATTTCTTTCATTAGTGTTCTCTAGTTTTCATTGTACAGGTCTTTTTTTTTTTGGTTGTATTGATATATTGTTCTTTTTATTGCCAACTTCAGACATATCACATTTTAACAATTTGTTCTTAAAAATTCATTTGCTTTGTTTCTGAATTTTGGATATTACAAATAAAACTGCTATAAACATTCATGCACAAGTTTATATGAACATAAGTTTTCATTTCTTTGGGATAAATGCCCAGGAGTGTGACTGCTAGGTTCAAGAGGTTTCATGTTTAGATAAAGCAGCTGAATGGCCTTCTAAAGTGATAGTACCATTTCACATTTCCATTAGTAACAAATGAATGATCCAGTATCTTCATGTCTCAACAGCATTTGGTGTTATCACTAGTTTTTACTTTAACAGCTCTGATAGATGTGTAGTTGTACTTTTATAATCTCTATTTCCCTGATGGCCAATATTAATAAATGTCTTTTCAGGTGTTTATTTGCCAGCTTCATATTCCCTTAAGTGCAATGACTCTTCACATTTTTGCCTATTATCCAATTGGGTTGTTTTCTTTTTTTTTACTGGTGAGTTGTAAGGGTTCAGTAAATATACTGGATACTAGTCCTTTATTTTATATATGATTTGCAGGTATTTTTTCCCACTCACTAGCTTGTCTTTTCATCTTTTTCACATGGCCTTCTCAGCATAAAGTTTTTAATTCACTCAGGTCCAATTTATCAATCTGTCTTGCCGGGGTCCAGCCCTAGCAGGAGTCCATGGGTTTCACACAGGTAAATGGGGCGCAGGGAGACAGTGTTGGTGATGGATAGAGAATGAAAGACACAGACTCTAGTTCTGGTGCAATCAATCCCACTTTATTCTGGGGAAGGCTGGGTTTATATACATTTTTCTTCAGGCTATAATGGCAGTCTTGTGGTTAATATTAAAGAAGTTTCCAAAGCATAGAAATAAAACAACAACCTTACAGTTTATCCTTACCTAATCACAATTGTTTTAAGAATATCTAACTATGTCAATGAGCTAATACAATGTTTATTTCCTTAATATCTAAACTCTATGTGACCTAAGACTATTCTTATTATTCTTGCTGTTAAAGTGATAGACAAGTAATCTCATATGACCATCTCTACTAGGTCCATCTGGTTATTATCTAAATTGCTGAGTTAAGAGTTACAGGAGGACAGTGGTCCCAATGGTTATTGTGTACAAACATTTATTAGAGGGGTGACATATTCTTTGTAGGAAGGAAGAAATGTTGTGAAACCTTATTCTCTTACCTCACCGCCACCCATAAAAAAAAATCATCATTAAAATTTAACCAGTCTGTTGGAGACAAAGGCAGATCTATAACTATTTTCACCAGAGGCTTTCAGGGACTCATTGCATGGTTGCAAAATTATTTTTAATTTTGTTAGTGGTAAAAACCCATTGTTTTTCAGATTGTAGGTAATATTTTCTGGAATTTTTGTTGTATTCCCCTCATCCCCTTAAACAATCCATTCAGACTGAAATGAGTAATATATTATCAGAAAAACACAACAGATAAAACACCATGCTCCTGAGCAAAACATCGGGGAATTCCTTTTAGGATGAGCCTTTGCAATCATCCTCCAGAGACTCTTTGTCAAGCACTGGATGGAATTCTGGACGTCCCTGCACTGTCTTTTTATGGATAATGCTTCTATGGTGAAGTCTAAGTTCTCTTTCTATCTGGCCCTAGATCCTTAAGATTTCTCCCATGTTTGTTTTTGTTTTGATACCAGGGACTGAACCAAGGGGCATTTAATCACTAAGCCACTTCCCCAACCCTTTGTATTTTTGTTTTTTAGAGACAGGGTATTGCTAAGCTGCTAAGGACCTCACTAAATTGCTGAGGCTGGCTTTGAACTTGTGATCTTCCTACCTCAGCCTCCTGAGTCACTGGGATTGCAGGTGTGCACCACCATGCCCAGCTTTCTGCCCAGCTTTCTCCCATGTTTTTTTCCATCAAAGTTTTATAGATTTGTCCTTCACATTTCAATTTGTGATCCATCTCATTCACACTCAATGATGTGAGATTTATAGGTTGAGGTAATATTGTGGCCTATGGATGTTCAATTTCTCTAAAATCATTTGTTGAAAAGGCCACCCTTCCTCCATTGCTTTGGTTTTGTACCTTTGCCCAAATTTAGTTGAGAGTCCATTTACAGGTTCTATCTTCTATTACATTGATCTATGTACCCATCCTTCTGCCAAAACGACATGGTATTGATTACTATATTCACCCACTTTAAGCTTTCATACTGGGTGAAGCAATTCTTCCTATTTTATTTTTCTATGTCAATACTGTTTTAGCTATTCCAGAGTCTGTGCCTTTCCATATACATTTTAAATAACCTTGTCTATTTCTACAAAATATCTTGGTAAGCTTTCTATAGGTAGTGCATTTAGGAATAACTGACACCTTTACTATTTTGAGACTTTCAATTCATTAATGTGGTAAATTTCTCTCCATTTACATATGTCTGCTTTGAGTTCTCTCATTAGCATTTTGTAATCCATATACAAATCCTGTACATTGTATTAATGTATAACAAAGTATTTTATTTTCTTTGGAATTACTACAAATGGTGTTACATTTTAAATTTTGGTTTCTGCATGTAGTTACTATATATAAATGATTGATTTTTGTGTTTCTTTATTCTGAAACCTTGCTAAACTCACTTATTAGACTTTAGGAGCTTTTTTATAGATCTCTTAGGATTTTCTTTATATATGTATATTTATATTTAGTGTAGATGGAGATAATACCTTTATTTTGCTTTTTTAGTTTTATGTGATGCTGGGGATTGAACCCAGGGCACCTCATACATAGTAGCCAAGCACTCTACCACTGATCTACAACCCCAGCCCCCTCTTGGGATTTTCTACATAGATACTCATGTCACCTGCAGATAGGGGTCATTTTATATCTTCTTTTCCAAACTATATGTCTTTTATTTGTTTTTCTTGACTTAAAGCACTGGCTAGAACTTCCAGCTCTGTATGGAATAACATCAGTTAAG
This sequence comes from Sciurus carolinensis, assembly GCF_902686445.1. NCBI lineage: Eukaryota > Metazoa > Chordata > Mammalia > Rodentia > Sciuridae > Sciurus > Sciurus carolinensis. The sequence continues at coordinate 232,277 of NW_025920138.1, read as the reverse complement.
AATGGACACCCTTTCCTTGTTCTGAAATCTTAGGGGAAAGCATTCATCTTTCACCATTAAGAAATTCACAGTGCTCATTTATCAAGATGAGGTAAATTTTTTCCATTCCTAAAAGGCTTAAAAATTTTTATGAGAAATGAATACTGGATTTTGTCAAATGTTTTTCTTCCATTAACTGACATGATTGTATGATCTTTCTCCTTTAATCTGTTAATCTGTGGAATTTATTTTTTAAAAGAGATATTTTGCCAAAAATTCAAACATCTAAAATAAATACTGGATCTGATCAGCCAAATGAGCTACTTCAGTAGTTTTTCAGAGTAAGTTCCTAATGTCTCCTCTTTAGTACTAACAGCCTGACTGAAAAGAAAATTATATCAAGTTTAAATAATGTGCCAAAGTTGAAAATACCAGTAACAGATTTTGGACTGATTCTCAACTTATAAAGAACTATTTACCAGGCAAACATTTACACTGAGCATTGTAGCATAATGGTTAAGAGAACTGCCATTTAGCCTGTGACTTAAGGTAAGTTACTTAATTTCTATGTAATTCTGTCTACAATATGATATGAACAGGAGTACAGACATCTGTGCAAGTGCTGAGGCATAAAAGCCTAACTAAATAGGAAAGGAAGGGAGCAAGGAGGTAAAAAAAAATTAATAAGAATTCATTCAGAAAGAGTCAGAGGTCAGGTAAACAGTATATATTAATAGACTAGATCTCATTCTCAATTTTGATCAGTAGCAGTGTTATTCAAAGTGTGACCCTCTGATTGGCTGGTAGTCTTCAAACTAGGTGTTATAAGTCTACTGAAGACAAGGAGCTTAGGTCAGAATGAAAATCAATGGTGAAAATAAGTGTACAATTTAGTTCAGTTATTTAAGTGGAAAATTTACTTAAAATTTTTTAATTGATAAAAATTGCATGTATTTATTGTGTACAATGTGATGTTTTGAAATGGGTATACATTATGCAATGGCTATGCGCTAACAAATGCATTACTCAGACTTATTTTTTGTGGTGAAAACACTTAATATCTCAGCAGAACTTCAAGGACACATTGATATTAAATATAGTCAACATTATTTTACAATAGATTTCTTGATCTTATTTCTCCTATCTACCTGACAATTCATATCTTTTAGCCATTATCTCACCCCATGCTCTAAAACCCTTGGTACCCACCAAACTACTATCTACTTCTATGCGTTCAATTTTTTTAGATTCCATGAATAAGAGAGATCATGGAGCATTTATCATTCTGTGCCTGGCATATTTCACTTAATAAACTGAATGCCCTCCAGATTGACCTATGTTGTTGGAAATAGCAGGACTGCCTTCTTTTTAAATGGCTGAATTGTGCATATATACCACATTTTGTCCACTCATTCATCTACTGATGAATGCTTAGGTTGATCCCATATCTTGCCAAATGAGAATAAGGCTGCAATGAATATGAGTGTGCAGGTACCTCTTTGACACACTGACTTCATTTCCTTTGCTTTTTCCACTGGAAATACATATTCTCAGCAGTGAGACTGCTGGATCTTATGGTAGTTCTATTTTTTTAAATTTTTTAAGGAATCTTCATTCTGTTTTCCATAAAGGCTGTAATTAATTCACATTATTAACCATGTGTAAGGTTTCCCTTTTCTCCATATCCTCAACCAACACTCAGGGTCATTTTAATAAGTATGAGGTGGTATTTCATTGTAGTCTTGATTTCTCTGATGATTAGTGATATTGAACATTTTTTTTACATACCTGTGACCATTTGTATGCTTTTTGTTTAATTTTGGTTTTTATTTTCTTTTTAAAGTATGTTTATCCAGGATCTTTGTCCAAATTTTGATCAGGTAATTTATTTTCTTGCTACTGAATTTGAGTTCTTTACATTTTGGATAGTAACCCTTTATCAAATGCATGACTTGGAAATATTTCCTCCCATTTCATAGATTGTCTCTTCACTCTGTTAATTGCTTCCTTTGCTGTGTAGCTTTTTAGTCTGATGTAATCTCATCTATTTTACTTTCATTTCCTGTGTTTTTTGGGTCACATCTAAGGAAAACTGACCAGACCAATGTCATGGAGCTCTTCCCTGGTGTTTTCTTCTAGTAATGTCAAAGGTTCCAGTCTTTTGTTTAAATCTTTACCTCATTTTGAATTAGTTTTTGTATATTATTTGAGGTAAGGATCTAAATTCATTCTTCCACATATAGATATCCAGTTTTCCCAACAACATTTATTGAAGAGACTGTCCTTTCCCAACTGTTGAAAATTGGCACCACTGTTGTAAATCAATTGACCGTGAATGTGTGGGTTTATTTCTCAGCTCTCTATTCTGTTCCATTGGTCTCCATGCTTGTTTTTATGTCACTACCATGCTGCTTTGATTACTATACTTTATAGTAGATTTTCAAAGAGTATGATGACGGTGGCTTTGTTCTTTTGCTTAAGATTGCTTTGTTATATTTGGGGTCTTTGTGGTTTTATATGAATTTTAGGATTGGCTTTCTGTTTCTTACGCAGTTCAACTGTCACTTCATTTCTGTGTCTTCACATTGTCTTTCTTGTATCTTCTCATCTACAAAGGAAGATTCTGAATCACTGAATTTTTGTAAGAATCAAATTCTGAAATTCTTGTGCAAATACTTTGAAATGTATATTGAGATTAGTTGTTACTATCTGTATTCATCTATTTTCAGTTCCTATAACAGAATACAGTTTCAGAGGTCTTAGTCCATAGAAGGCTGGCTCCATTCCTCAGGGCTGTGGGTGAGCCAGAACATCATGGAAGAGTGTGGCAGAGGGAAGCAGCTGGCATCATCAGGAAGCAAAGGGAGAGCTGTAGAGGTCTTTTAGCCCTTGTCATATTGATTCCCAAGTATTTTTTTAGGTGATTGGAATATGGTAGTGTTTTTATTTCTCTTTCAGTGGATTAATTACAAATGTATAGGAATCTGTTTGATTTATGGGCATTGATTTTATATCCTGCTCCTTTTCTGAATTCTTTTGTTCTACATGATCTTTCATGGAATTTTTTTGATCTTTCAAATGTAGGATCATGTCATTGGCAAATGGTGATAGTTTTCTTCTTTACCTTTCTGTATACCCTTAATTTTTTTCTTCTATTTGTTCTGGCTAGAATTTCAAGGACAAATTTGAGTAAAAGTGGTGAAAGAGGGCATTTTTGTCTTGGTCCAGATTTTAGAGGCAAAGCTTTCAATTATTCTCTGTTTAGAATTATGTTAGCCTTGGGTTTAGCATATATGGCTTTTATGATGTTTAGGTGGATTCTTACTATCCCTAGTTTTTCTACTGTTTTGAACATGAAGATGTGTTGTATTGTCAAATGCTATTTCTACATCTAATGAGATGATAGTATGATTCTTGTTTTTAATTCTATTGATATGATGAATTATATTTTTTTATTTCAATATGTTGAAACAATCCTGCATCCTATGAATGAACTGAACTTGATTGTGGTGCACCATCCGTATGTTTTTGTATGAGAATTGCCAGAATTTTATTGATTTTTCATCTATGTTCATCAAGGATATTTTTCTGAAGTTTTCTTTCTTTGATGTGTCTTTGTCTCATTTTGGTATCAGGGTGATATTAGCATCATAGAATGAATGTATGTTTGTCTCTTTCTATTTCATAGAATAATTTGAGGAGTAATATAATGTTTGAAGATCTTGTAGGACTCAAATGAAAAGCTGTCTGGTCTTGGATTTTTCTAAATTGGTAGATTTTTAATGGTGTTTTTGATTTCATTACTTGACATTGTTCTTTGAAATAGTGTATGACCTCCTGATTCAGTATAGGTAGGTCATGTGTCTCTAGATATTTGTCTATTTCTTCAATATTTTCTATTTTATTGGATTATAAATTTTTAAAATAGTTTTAAATTTTCTTCTGTATATCAGCTGTGTGCGTTTTGATATTTTGTTTCTCATCACATATTTTAAAATTTGGGTGTCCTTTTTTTACTCTTTGTAATGTGGCTAGTTGTTTATCAATTTGATTGTTTTTTTTTCAAAGAATAAACTGTGTTTTGTCAATTTTTTCAAATATTTCTTTTGTTTCAATTCCATTGATTTTAGCACTGATTTTTATTATTTTCTCTCTTCTACTCTTTTTGGTAGTGATTTGTTCTTCTTTTTCTAGAGCTTTCAGATGTAATGTTATCATTTATTTGTTGACTTTTATTCATTAATAAATAACTCGATGCAATGAATTTTCCTCTTATTATTGCATTCATACTGTGCCAGAAATTCTGGTATGTTATATAAGTTTTCTCATTTACCACTAAGTATTTCATTCTTGGGTTCTTCTACTATCCATTTGTCATTAAATTGTGTATTATGTAATTTCCATGTGTTAGAAATGATTTTATTTTTTATTTTATACTTGATTTATAATTTCAGACTCTTATGATCTGATACAATGCAGGGTATTATCTTCATTTTTTGTATTTATTAAGATTTACTCTATAGCATAAAATATGGTCTACCTTAGAAAAGGATCAATGTGCTGCCAAGAAAAATATATATATTTACTCATTGATGAATGAAATATTATATTAACTCTTAAATCTAAATTATTGTGTGTGTTATTTAGTTCTATGATTTCTTTATTTAGTTATTGTTTAGAAGATCTGTCAAGTAGTGAATGATGGTGTTAAAGTCACCCAGTATTATTGTGTTGTGGTCTACTTGATTCTTGAAATTGAGAATGGTTTCTTCGGTTTGTTTTGATTTTGTTGTTGTACATAGATGCTCTATTGTTTGGAGCATAAATATTTACAATTGTTATGTCTTGCTGCTGTATAATTACTTTCAGTAGAATGAAATGAACTTCTTTATCCCTTCTGATTAATATGGGTTTGGAGTTCACTTTATCTGATATAAGAATGAAAACCCCTGCTTGTTTATTCAACCCATATTAGTGATTTTTGTTTATTCTTTTACCCTCAGTCTGTGGATGACTTTGCTTATGAGGTGTGTCTCTAGGAAAGAACATATTGTTGGTTCTTGTTTTCTAATCCAATCTAACCATGTTTTTGATTGATGAGTTTAGGTCATTTATATTCGAGGTTATTACTGAGATATGAATTTTTTCCCACTAATTTTGTTTTATTTCTGGCTTGTACTTTGACTTAGTTCTTCTTTTGACTATTCATTTAATGTAGTTTCACCCTTTGCTGGTTTTCACTTTTCTTTTTTACTTCATCCTCATGGAATATTTTGTGGACAATATTCTGTAGTGCAGGCATTCTAAATGTCATTTTTTAAACTTCTGTTTATATTGGAAGATTTTTATTTTATATTCAAATCTGAAAGCAAATTTTCCTGCTTATGAAATTCTTGGTTGGCATTCATTTTCTTTCAGAGCTTGAAACGTGTTATTCTATGACCTCCTAGCTTTGAGGGTCTGGATGGAGAAATCAGGTGAAATCTGAATTGTTTTTTCTTTAAACATAACTTGCTTTTTTTCTCTCACAGCCTTTAAAATCTTATCTTTATTCTCTATTTTAGTCATTTTCACTATAATGCATCTTGCTGTGGGTCTTCTGTAGTTTTGTACATGTGGGGTCCTATATGCCTTCTATTTTATTCTTTAGTTTTGGGAAATTTTCTGACATATCATTGAAAAGATTGTGCATAACTTTTGCTTGCATCTCTGCTCCTTCTTTTACAAGGTAACTTTTAAATTTGTTCATTTCAAGTTATCCCATAGTTCCTGGAAGTTCTGTTCATGAATTCTTACCATCATCATTATTATTTTTTTATTATATCATTATTACATAATTTTTAATATTAAAATCTGTTTTCCAAATTATTTAGTCTGTTGGTGAACTTTCCACTGAGTTTATAATTTGATTTATTGATTCCTTCATTTTGAGGATTGATGCTTGTTTTTTCACAATCTCTGATTCTTTTTTTCTAATATAATTTATTTATTTATTTATTTGTTTGTTTGTTTATACACACATACATACATACATACATACATACTTGGAATTGAACCTGGAGATGCTCTATCAATGAGTCACATCCCCAGTCCATTTTATTTTTTATTTTGAGACAGGGTCTCAATAAGTTATGCAGGCTGACCCTCAAACTGGTGATTTCCCTGCCTAAGTCTCCTGAGCCACTGTGATTATAGGCATGTGCCACCACACCCAGCAAGATTTCTTTATTTTAAAAAGGTTGTTATGAAATGAACATGAAAGGAATTGATGTAAAAATATGTGCATACTCTGCAGTATACTTCCACACTCTATTTTATAGGTTTATGTGAAGATGTGTAATTTCATTTTGAGATCTTTCCCTGTACAATCTCAACTTCTAAATCTTGAACACCAGTCCACCTTTCTCCCTACATCTCCAAACTGCTGCTCCACCTTCCTCTGGACCGCTTCACTGAAGGATTCACAGTCCCCTTCTATGTGACATGCACACAAATGAGCTCAACCCATCCCACCTGTCTAAACCATCCCTGTCCCTACTGTGCCCCACCCATGTTCCCAACTCAGAGAACAGCATTGCCCAAAGGCCAGAACTGAAAATCTTGTCATTATTTTTGATTCATTTTTCTTCTCAACCCTCTATTTCCAAATGATCTGGGTCTTTCCAGTTCTCACTCTAAACTGTCATTGAATGCTTGCTTCCCTGCCATAATCAAAGCTATAATCCTTTCTTCTATAGATTGCTGTTTTAGCTTCTACTCCCTGCCTCAATTTCTGTTCCCAATTAAAATACAACATTCAAAATGTCATATTCAAAATTCTTCTTGATAAAATCTAAATTCAAAATGTAAATTTTTTCATATGGTCTTTTTTTATTATTGCAAGCAAATGGGATACATGTTGTTTCTCTATTTGTACATGGAGTCAAGGCGTACCATTTGTGTAATCATAAATTTACCTAGGGTAATTTTGATTCATTCTGTTATTTTTTCCCGTCCCCCACAAGCCTCCCACTGCTCTTTTTCCTCTATACAGACCTTCCTTCTTCCATTCTTACGACCCTCCTTATTCCTAACCCTAAACCTAACCCAAACCCTAAAGCTAACCTCTCCCACCCCCATTATATGTCCTCATCCGCTTATCAGCGAGATCATTTGTCCTTTAGTTTTTTGAGATTGGCTTATCTCACTTAGCATGATAATCTCCAATTTCATCCATTTGCCTGCAAATGCCATAATTTTATCATTCTTCATGGTGGAGTAATATTCCATTGTATATATATGCCACGGTTTCTTTAACCATTCATCAACTGAAGGGCATTTAGGTTGGTTCCACAATCTGGCTATGGGGAATTGAGCAGCAATGAACATTGATGTGGCTGTATCTCTGTAGTATGCTGATTTTAAGTCCTTTGGGTATAGGCCAAGGAGTGGGATAGTTGGGTCAAATGATGGGTCCATTCCAAGTTTTCTAAGGAAATTTCACACAGCTTTCCAGAGTGGCTGCACTAATGTGCAACCCCACCAGCAATGTATGAGTGTACCTTTTTCCCCACATCCTCGCCAACACCTATTGTTGCTTGTGTTCTTGATAGTCGCCATTCTAATTAGGGTGAGATGAAATCATAGGGTAGTTTTGATTTGCATTTCTCTAATTAGTAGAGAAGTAGAACATTTTTTTCATATATCTGTTGGTTGCTTGTATATCTTCTTCTGTGAAGTGTCTGTTCATTTCCTTAGCTCATTTGTTGATTGGATTATTTGTATTCTTGGTGTAGAGTTTTTTTGAGTTCTTTACAGATTCTGGAAATTAGCGCTCTATCCGAAGTATCAGTGGCAAAGATATTCTCCCACTATGTAGGCTCTCTCTTCACATTACTGATAGTTTCCTTTGCTGAGAGAAAGCTTTTCTGTTTTAATCTATGCCAGTTGTTGATTCTTGCTTTTATTTCTTATGCTATGGAGCTCCTGTTAAGGAAGTCTGATCCTAAGCCAACAAGTTGAAGATTTGGACCTACTTTTTCTTCTGTAAGATTCAGGGTCTCTGGTTGAATTTTGAGGTTCTTGATCCATTTTGAGTTGAGTTTTATGCAGGGTGAGAGATAGTGGATTAATTTCATTCTGTTGCATATGGTTTTCCACTTTTCCCAGCACCAAATGTTGAAGAGGCTCTCTTTTCTCCATTGCATATTTTTGGCCCCTTTGTCTAGTATGAGAAAATTGTATTTATTTGGGTTTGTGTCCATGTCCTTTATTCTGTACCATTGATCTACCTGTCTATTTTGGTACCAATACCATGCCGTTTTTGTTACTATTGCTTTGTAATAGAGTTGAAGATCTGGTATTGTGATACCCCTGCTTCTTTCTTTCTACTGAGGATTGCTTTAGCGATTCTAGGTTTTCTATTCTTCCAGATGAATTTCATAATTGCTTGCTCTCTTTCTGTTATGTATATCATTGGAATTTTAATTGCAATTACACTGAATCTGTATAGAACTTTTGCTAGTATGGCCATTTTGACAATATTAATTCTGCCTATTGCAGAACATGGGAGATCTTTCCATCTTCTAAGGTTTTCTTTAATTTCTTTCTTTAGTGTTCTGTACTTCTCATTGTAGAGGTCTTTCACCTCTTTTGTGAGATTGATTCCCAAGTATGTTATTTTTTTCAGTGCTATTGTGAAAGGGGTAGTTCTCCTAATTTCTCTTTCTGAAGATTAATCACTTATGTATAAAAATGCATTAGATTTATGAGTATTGATCTTGTAACCTGCTACTTTACTGAATTCACTTATGAGTTCTAAAAGTTTTCTGGTGGAATTTCCAGGTTCCTCTAAATATATAATCATGTCATCAGTGAACAGGGATAGTTTGAGTTCTTCTTTTCCAATTTGTATCCCTTTAATTTCTTTGGTTTGTCTAATTGCTCTGGCTAGAGTCTCAAGGACGATGTTGAATAGAAGTGGTGAAAGAGGGCATCCCTGCATTGTTCCAATTTTTAGGAGGAATGCTTTTAGTTTTTCACCATTTAGAGTAATATTGGTCATTGGGTTAGCGTAGATGGCCTTTACAATGTTAAGGAATGTTCCCAACTACCCCAAATTTTTCTAGTGTTTTGAGCATGAAGGGATGCTGTATTATATCAAAATCTTTTTCTGCGTCTATTGAAATAATCATGTGATTCTTAACTTTAAGTCTGTTGACGGGGTGAATGACATTTATTGATTTCCGGATGTTGAACCAACCTTGCATCCCTGGGAAAAAACCCACTTGATCAGGGTGCACTATCTTTTTAATATATTTTTGAATGCAATTTGCTAAAATATTGTTGAGAATGTTTGCATCAATGTTCAGTAAGAATATTGGTCTGAAATTTTTTTTCCTCAATGTGTCTCTGTCTGGTTTAGGTATCAGGGTGATATTGGCTTCATAGAATGAGTTTGGGAGGGTTCCTTCCTCTTGTATTTCATGGAATAATTTGAGGATTATTGGAATGAGCTCTTCTTTAAAGGTTTTATAGAACGCAGCTGAGAACCCATCTGGTCCTGGACTTTTCTTTGTTGGTAGGCTTTTGATGACCTCTTCTGTTTCATTTCTTGAAATTGATTTTTTTAAGTTGTGTATGTCCTCCCTGTTCAGTTTAGGTAATTCGTATGTCTCTAGATTCTTGTTGACGTCTTCAAAGTTTTCTGTTTTGTTGGAGTATAGATTTTTAAAATATCTTCTAATTATGTTTTGTATTTCACACGTGTCTGTTGTGATATTTCCTTGTTCATTCCGAATTTTAGTGATTTGAATTTTCTCCCACTTTCTCTTTGTTAGTGTGGCTAAGGGCTTATCAATTTTGTTAAGTTTTTCAAAGAACCAACTATTTATTTTGTTAATTTTTTCTATTTTTTCTTTTGTTTCTATTTCATTGATTTTGGCTCTGATTTTAACTATTTCCTGTCTTCTAATACTTTTGGTGTTGTTCTGCTCTTCTTTTTCTGGGTTTTGAGCTGTAGTGTTAAGACGTTTATTTGTTGATTTCTACTTCTTTTGTTGAATGCACCCCATGAAATAAATCTTCCTCTAAGTACTGCTTTCCTAGTGTCCCAGAGATTTTGAATGATGTGTTTTTGTTCTCGTTTGCTTCTAAGAATTTTTTTATTTCCCTCCTGCTGTCTTCTATTAACCATTCATCATATAATAGTTTATTATTTAATCTCCAGTTATTGGAGAAGTTTCTGTTTTTTATTCTGCATTTATTTCTAATTTCAATCCATTATGATCTGATACAGTACAGAGTAGTATCTCTATCTTCTTGTATTTGCCAACAGTAGCTTTGTGGCATAAAATATGGTCTATTTTAGAGAAGGATCCATGTGCTGCTGAAAAGAAAGTGTATTCATTCTTTGTTGGATGGTATATTCTATATATGTCCGTTAAGTTTAAATTGTTGATTGTGTTATTGAGATCGATGGTTTCTTTATTCAATTTTTGCTTGGAAGATCTATTCAGTGGTGAGAGAGGTGTGTTACAATCGTCTAGTATTATTGTATTGTGGTCTGTTTCATTTCTGGAATTGTGAAGGATTTGTTTGATGTACATGGATGAGCCAATGCTCATGGCATAGATATTTATGATTGTTATGTCTTGCTGATTTATGCTTCCCTTAAGCAGTATGTAATGTCCTTCTTTATCCCTTCTGACTAGTTTTGACTTGAAGTCCACATTATCTGAAATGAGGATGGATACTCCAGTTTTTTTGCTGTGTCAATGTGCATGGTATGTTTTTTCTCATCATTTCACCTTTAGTCTATGGTTATCTCTTTCTATGAGATGAGTCTCTTGCAGACAGCATATTGTTGGATTTTTCTTTTTAATCCAATCTGCCAGTCTATGTCTTTTGATTGGTGAGTTCAGGCCATTAACATTCAGGGTTATTATTGTGATATGATTTGTATTCCCAGTCATTTGACTCATTTTTGTTTTTTGACATGATTTGGTTTCTCCTTTATTTGGCTATTCCTTTAGGCTAGTTCCTCCCATTGATGATTTGCATCATTGTTTTTCATCTCTTCCTCATGGAATATTTTGTGGGAATGTTCTGTAATGCCAGCTTTCTTTTTGTAAATTCCTTTAGCTTTTCTTTATCATGGAAGGATTTTATTTTGTCGTCAAGACTGAAAGTAAGTTTTGCTGAGTATAAGATAAGATTCTTGGTTGGCATCTGTTTTCTTTCAGGGTTTGGGAAATGTTGTTCCAGGTCCTTCTAGCTTTTAGGGTCTGGATTGAAAAATCAGCTGATATTCTTATTGGTTTCCCGTGAATGTAATTTGATTCTTTTCTCTTGCAGCCTTTAAAATCCTGTTTTTATTTTGTATGTTAGGTATTTTTATAATAATGTGCCTTTGTGTGGGTTTGTTTCAATTTTGTATATTTGGAGTCCTATAACCCTCTCGTACTTGGTTTTCCATTTCATTCTTCAGATTTGGGCAATTTTCTGATGTTATTTAATTGAATAGATTGTTCATTCCTTTGGTTTGTTTCTCTAAGCCTTCCTCAATACCAATAATTCTTAAATTTGGCCTTTTCTTGATATCCCATAATTCTTGTAGATTCTGTTCATGATTTCTTACCATCTTCTCTGCTTGGTCAACTTTGTTTTCAAGGTTAAATATTTTCTCATAAATGTCTGAGATTCAGTCTTCCAGGTGTTATATCCTATTGGTGATACTTTCTATGGAATTTTTAACTTGGTTTATTGTTTCCTTCATTTCAAGGATTTCTGTTTGTTTTTTTTTTTTCAGTATCTCTAACTCTTTATTGAAATGATCTCTTGCTTCCCGTATTTACTCTTTTAACTCTTGGTTGGTGCGATCATTTAATGCCTGCATTTGCTCTTTCATCTCCTCCTTCAATGCCTGCATTTGCTCTTTCATCTCCTCGTTTGCTTCCCTGATCATTTTAATTATGTACATTCTGAACTCCCTTTCTGACATTTTTTCTGCTGTGCTATCATTGGGTTTTATTGATATAGTATCTAGGTTTGTTTGGGACATTTTCTTCCCTTTTTTTCTCATACTGGTCAGATGTCAGTGGGACTCTGAGATACTGCTGATATCCTTTATTGGCTTATAGTGTCCCTGTAGAGTTCCAGTGTTTCACCTCCTAGCCTTCAGTAGCCTGAAGTCTTGGAGGAACTTGATAATGCAGTGCTTCTGAAGAAACCTGCCCCTAGCCCACTACTGGTTCCCGGACTTGGAGCTGGCTCTGTGCAGAAAGGATATCACTTGGGGTTTGCTCCAAGAAACTGGCCCTGTGGGAGGAGCCCACTGCTGGAGTGAGCAGGACTACCTGGGGAAGACTCTAGCTGCCCTGCCCTGCTCTGATAAGATGCCCCTATCCATGCCTGCCGCTCAGGCATAGCTTCTCCCGGTGGGGGAGACTCACCCCATGGCTCTATTTTTGTCCGAGTCTCTCAATGCCTCCCCTTCTTGAATCCTGGGTTCTGGAGCGACTGGAGATGCAGTCACCCTCTAGTCCACCATCTTGGATCACCCCGTGGAAAGAGCCTGCGGCCAGAGGGAGCAGTGCCACCTGGAGAAGTCTCTGGCTGCCCTGCCCTGGTCCCAGAGGCTGCCTGTGGGTCAGAGCTCTCCATTGGCTCCGGGACTTGTGGCTGGCTCTGTGTAGAAAGGCTCTCACTGGGTCATCTGCTCTTAGAAGTTAGCCTTGAAAGGCACCTCCTGCCAGAGGGAGCCAGGCTGCTTGGTGAAGTCCCTGGCTGCCCTGTCCTGTTCCCTGAATTTGCCTGTGAACTGGAGCTCATCATGCTGGCACTGGGACTTGGAGCTGGTTCTGTGCAGAAAGGCTCTCACTGGGGGCCTGCTCCAAGAAGCTGGCCCTGTGGGAGAAGCCCAACGCCAGTGTGCACAGGGGTGACTGGGGAAGACTCTAGCTGCCCTTCCATACTCTGATAAGTTGTCCCTATCTGTGCCTGCCACCCAGGCCGAGCTTCACCCAGTGGGGGAGACTCACCCCATGACTCTTTTTAGTCCGAGTCTATCAATGCCTCCCCTTCTTGAATCCTGGGTTCTGGTGAGACTGGAGATGCAGTCACCCTCTAGTTCACCATCTTGGATTGTCCCATGAAAAGACTCTCTAATTCTTTATTGAAGTGATCTTACACTTCCTGTATTTTCTCTTTGATTTCATTCTTTATACCATCCTTTGTTTCACAGATCCAGTTTAACCATATACTCTCTAAACTTCTTCTTGGACATTTTGTCTATTGTGTTATCAGTGGCTTCTCTAATTGGGGCATCTTGGTTTGTTTCTTTCTTTTTGTTCTCTTGTTTTTCATGTTGCTTGTGTGTTTTCCCCTTTGTTGTATGGATCTGAGACAATACAGATTCTACCCTCTATACCTATATTGTAAATAAAGATTTCCATTATCCCAACTTTAAGAGGGAGACAAATATCAATAACACTCAGTGTGAACAATATACAGCCTCAAAACTAATATTTTCCTACAAGACTTTCACTGTCCTCTTGTTATAAACAGCAATGATGTATTCAATCACTGTCCACAATTAAAACAAAAAAATTGTTATACAGATTTACAATCTCAAATAGTGTGCAAAGACAGAACAGAAACAGTGCAGGCCATGGTGTCCATGAGGGAGAAACAGAGAAATGAGAAACAAAAATCCACAAAGCATGGGAAAGAAACCAACAGAGATTGACTGTTATATGGAGAAATGGTAGAAAGGAAATCTAGGAAGACAGAAAAGCAAGAGGAAGAATAGATACTGAGAGAAGAAAAATTAAAAGTATAAGAATATACAGAATATATAGCAGAACTGCAAAACACCCATGTGTATATTACTGTCTTAAACAAACTGATGCATAAAAAACACCCTGGTCCAAATATGATAGAGAGAGAGAGAGATCAGAGAAGAAACAATAATAAAATAAATCTCAGTGGATAATTCAATATCTGTCTCTGCCAGCATCCAAAAGCTTCTCAGCCCTGTCTCTGACTTCCAACAAGACAGAGACTGGAAGACCTAGCCACTATCTCACCATTATGTGCCTCAGATGTCCTGGGTTTGGCCACATTGCAATCCCAGGATCACAATGCCACTGGAATTTGGAGAAAGACAACCAGGGGTGAGCAACCCTGAGATGCTGTACTATATGGGAGTAACCCACACTCCCAGGAGGATGACCCCACTTGTAGCCAAACCATAGGGATCCCAACACTGAGTCTCTAGGTCCTGGAGTCCCCAGACAGGAGCAGCTTTGCCCCAAAATGGCAGTGGCACCAAGCACACTGGTACCTCAAACTAACTCTAGGCTCTGGCTGGCATCTTAAAGTGAATGTGAACACATGAAACCAAACCTGGAGTCTCCCTGGCAGTGGACACCTGGGCAGTGTTGGAAATGGTAATAGCATGGAACAATGGTAGCTGGCAGGGGGTCAGCAAGAGCTTCAGACATTGGTGGTGTTGGCAGCAGGTGGGGGGACTGTGGCAGCAGCGGCACCTGTGGCTCTGGCTGCAAAAGCAGGACCCAGAGAGGAGAATACTAGGTGACCTTCTGGGAGCAACAATACCTTTAGTGCCAACAGCAGCGACAGCAGCAGTGTAGTTGACAGCCAAGTGTCCTAGGCACCATCAAGGGCAGCAGACTTCCAGGTGACACTGACTACAATAGCATCAAGAGCAGCAGGGCCTGGAGAAAGACCTCTGGGCACCTGAAGCAGGAGCATCAGGTGCAGCTGAGGCACAGGTGCCTGCAGCAGTGGCACCCAGAGAAAAGACCTTCAGGCATCTGTTACAGTTGCACCCCACCCCCCAGAGAGATTCTGCAGGCAGCAGCAGGGGCGTCCATGGTTATGGCATCAGGGACAGCCCCAGCACCTGATAAAATCTCCTCTGGGCATGTTCGGCTGGTTTTAGATTTAATAAAGTTTGAATTAAGGTCTTCAATTTTAGTTCTTCTTGTTCTCCCATGCTTCTGAAAGACTCAGTCTTTGCAACAGTCAGACTCACTTTTTGCTGTGTTTAAGTCAGAATAATCACATCATTTGTAAATAATTTTAATATGATAATAGCCATAGTTACTGAGTGTTCATCAAATTGCCAAAAAGTACTAAGTGCTTACTAGGCTCTTTAGTATTCCTACCAATCCTTCTTAAAGAAAAGCAAATCCAAGATTGATGAGATCAAATACTTACTTTTTGTCATGGAGCTAGTAAGGGATGGCATGTAGGTACAAATTGAGGACTGTTTTATATATTTGCATGTCTCCATAACTACTGAGATTTCCTGTCTTTCAAGGACTTCTTCATAAAGATCCCTCTTCTATACTTCTACTTTGTTAGTAGGAATATTTCAGAGAGCACCAGAAGCATGTACCAGTACAGTGCAGACAGAACCAAAGACAGAAAAGACCACAGTTATGCTGGTATCTATTTTACAGAAAGTCCATCCTAGCTTCCAGGTGATGATGGTGTCCCCAGATTTAATTTCAAGGTTCATGAATGACTTATGGGTTTGTTTGAGTCATCTCAGGGCAGGAGGGTTGGTTTCTATAAACTAAAATTCCATAAATTTGTCCACTGCCTCACACAGCTATAGGTTCAAACACAGCAGCCCTGATGCGGAGGAGGTGGGTGTAACTGTGAAAGTGGTCCACTTCACTTTTTGAATATAGATCTGAGGTTTAATTTTAAAAGTGGTATATTTTCCTTTACCTCTTCTCCCTTTCCTCCTTCCTAACCTGGTGGTATGAAACAAGATTACATTGATTTATCTGTGCTTCACAGGAAGGAGATATCTGCCAGAAGTTCTCAGAAATAAATATCTTCCAAATTAACAAGTCAATGTTAGCACATCAGGGTGCCCTGGGACCCCCTGTCAGGGAACACCTGGAACGTAGCCTTTGAAGAGTTTCTTTAACATGCCCTTGTTCTTCCTGATGGGAAGACTCAACCTTTGTGACAGAAATCCCCTGTGTTTCTCCTTTGCTAGCAAAGCAATATTTTTTTCCTTTTTCTCAAAACCATGTCCTTGTTATTTAATTGTCATTGGGAACAAGGACAGAGCATTTGGTTAAATATTTGTTCTCCTAACTGGGGACCCAAAAGCATCTCCCAACTCTGACTTTCTTGGGTATGCCTGGCACTGAAAGAAACTGTACTTCTATGCTGAATGAAGATGTATGGTAAACTTTTTGAGAGCTGATTACTGGAAAATTAGTAGCTGGGAGAACATGCCTTGGGTTGATCCAGAGGAGCTATTCCTATAAGTAAAGGGAGAGACTGAGGGATTACCAGCAGCTGCTGAAGATCCCTTTGCTTCAGGGAACTCCAGTTTTACTTTCCTGCATTTTAAAGATTGCTCCATCTTGGTCTACTTTGAGAAAAAGGAAACTGAAAACAGTAATGACTGGACACCTCAGTCATTTGATAAACTCCCTCAGTGTGCACACCAAAACTCTTGGTTGTACACATCTAATTCCCCTTTGTGGGGATATCTACTCCCTTTTTGTTGGGATATATGATGCCACTGGTGTAGAAATCATGGTTTAGTGGTAATTGGGAACTTGGGGGTATTTCCCTAATCTTATCTGTTTTAAATGTTTCCCTCTGTTGGCTATGGTTTGGGGATCCTCTTTGTCTGTCTCTAGTTTTTCTCATTTGCATTTGTTTCTGGTCCCTTAAGACATGGAAAATACTGTGCTATTCTATAGATTGTTTCTTGGGAAAGATCTTGACCAAATGGACCCCTGCACACATAAACCTTTCTAAAAAAAGATGATGCTTTACTGTAACACTCTACTTTTTGAATGGTTTTCTGTATTATCACAATCTTGCACTTGGGAGTTGGTCTGTCAGAGGTAAAATAAACAAAAGATTCTGTATGCACAGGCATGTGTGCAAATACATAATAAATCTTTACAGGAAAAATCTAAGTTGGATGCAAAAAGGTGCTCCCTTGCTGGGGTCCAGCCCTAGCAAGGGTCGGGGGCCTAGGTGGATGGGAGGCATCAGTTTAGTGGAGAAACAGCACACAGAGACACCAAGTGTTCTGAGGCTGAATCTGTCTTTATTTTTTCTGCCAGTCTTCAACCTTCAGAAGAAACACATCACTAGATTTTCTGAGAAACTACCCCCACCATGAACTCCAGTGTTTAACAGTGAAAAGCTTTTACTATTATTAAAGGGCAAAGAAATCAACTTATAATTAATATTTAGTCTATTTTAATTTTATATAATGGCAGACTACAATCTTATTCTGATTCTCAAAGAATTAGACTAAACATAGGAAAAGCACAAATTATATTTATGACTAGACTAAATGTTTTTATTATGTAAAGTATCTCTAGAATCAACTATTAAAACTGGGAAAGCAACAAAGGCTAAACATTGCATCCAAGCTCAGAGGAATGCCTCTTTATCCATCTATTATTATACTAAAGCAATCACAGTCTCTTTTAAACTCAAGCACAGCTACAATTGTTTATTTTCATATAATTATCAATGTATTACTACTAAATTTTTATTGTACACAATTTTGTGTCCCAATACAGTAAAACCTTCCCAATGTTTTTTCCAATGTTTCTAATAACATGTTAATTATTAATATTAAAAAGCAACTACATATGGAGACATGCCTCACCTATGGCCCTCAAGAGGGAGGAAAATCAACAGAACTCTTTGAAGTGTTGAGTCTTTTATTCCAACAGACCTTATCAAATGTTGGATCCTCTACTCCAACAGACCGTGTCAAGTGTTGGAGTGGCAGGAAATAGATGTGGCATTTCCTCTAATGTGTGAGTATGGCAGGACAACAAAGGTTGTATTTTTTTCTTCCCAAGCTAGTGCTGACAATCTGAGTTCCACTTTGCAGTCTTGCCCCAGGCAGCTGCAGATCATATAGCTGTGGGTCAGGGATACAGTCCTGATATAAAGGAGAAAAAAGAAAATCCCAGGAAAGCTGCCTGGTCTATAGAGAAATAGGCAAGGAGGATGTGGCCTCTACCCTACATTCCAGTCACTCTTTGCCCATGAGAATAAAACCAGAGTTTGAGAACAAGGTTCAGTTCACAGCTTGTGCAGATGAATGAATCTATATGATCCATAGACCTCACTGATTTTCTTTCAGGGTTCTTGGCCCTTGGAGTCAAAGAATGAAATTCATGGAAAGTGACAGAGGACAAAAACAAAAGAAATAAAATTAGTTTTGAATGAAAGGGAAAAAGGAGATGTATCTCCCTTTGATGTGAGGGGGAAATATTTGGAAAGCTTCTTTACTTGTGTATACTAGTTCAGAAAATAGACTTTGGACAAAGATGTTTATCAGAGTCCATGCTCAACAGATAATAATAGTATTAAGACTAATTGTTTGAATCTATTCTGTACAGTTGTTGGGAAGGTACCAAGGCTGTTGACCTGGCCCATAACTTTCTATTTGGCTGGGTGTTTTTAGTTCTGAAGTCTGAATTTAATATAACTTCCATTTGGTCCACCCCCATTTTCATTTTCCTGCCACTCTGGGACAAAGGAGTGGACCGGAATGCTTAACCTCACAGGGTTGCCATTACATTTGAAAAAACTCTATCTGGGGCCCATTATATTCACTGATGATTAACTACACCATCTTAATGGGGATAGAAGATGAAAACTGACAATCACAAGGAATGAAAAAATGGGTTCTAATATTATTAATTTATAATGTGAGGACAAAAGTGTTCCCCCTTATTAAGATCTGCCCTATTTGATCAGGGGACACTTCTGGATGCAGGCCTTCCCTCTTGCCCACAGAGTTAACATACAAAGATCTCCCTGAGTTCCCATGAATTCAAACATCTGTCTTTTGGCCTGCTTATTTCTGAAGAAAGAGGTCCCTAATAATTTCTGTGACCTTCAGTAGACAGTGCCTTTATATGCAAAAGTATGTAAAGAGAGAGTCTCTGTGTACAATTAACAATGGAGAACCCACTTAAAGTTGATGGCATTATGATGATGGTAAGGGAGACTGGTCAAACAATAACCTCTGTTACAACCCCTTGAGTGTAAATTGGAAAAATAAAAGACT
Source organism: Sciurus carolinensis (assembly GCF_902686445.1). NCBI lineage: Eukaryota > Metazoa > Chordata > Mammalia > Rodentia > Sciuridae > Sciurus > Sciurus carolinensis. The sequence continues at coordinate 213,211 of NW_025920138.1, read as the reverse complement.
TAAGGCACAGATTTTAAATATGCCAAACTATCTAATCCCTTTGCTGGGGTAAAATTTGTTGTGTAAATTAAATATACAGATAACATACTCACACCAAAATTAAAAATTTCAAGTGGAAGTATCTTCCAGGAAAAGAAAACAAAACCTGCTCTGCTGGAGGTCTATTGGAAGTGAGAAAGGCCTTTTAAGAAGAAGTGACCCTGGAAAAAGTGATCAATGTTATCTTAACCAAGATTAGTTTTAGGAGGTAATAACTTGCCACAGTGGAAAAAAAAATAGCAGCTCAATTTATAATAACTAGATTGTGGAACCAACCTATATGCCCTTCAACAGATTAATGGATATAGAAACTGTGGTATATATAAATGATGGAATATTATCCAGTCATAAAGAAGAATAATATTATGACTTTTGCAGATAAATGGATGCAATTGGAGAATATCATATTCAGTGAAACAAGCCAATCCCAAAAAACCAAAGGCAGAATGTTTTCCCTGATAAGTGGATGATAACACATAATGGGGATGGTGGGGTGGTAGTGAGAGAAGAATGGAGGAACTTTACATAGAGGAAAATGAGAGGGAGGGGGTATGAAAATGGAATGAGATAGACATCATTACCCTATGTACATGTATGATGACACAAGTGGTATAAATCTACATTGTACACAATCATAGAAACAAAAATATGTGCCCAGGTTGTGCACAATGAATCAAAATTCTGTGAAAATAAAATAATAATAATAAAAAAAGAGGCATTCTTTCTCTTCTGGACAGTTGTTTAAATTGTACAATGAGTCTGCTTTGCCAGATATGCTACTCTGCCTCTTTTACCTGTTAAAAAAACCTCACTTTGATGAATACCAATTTGTGCAAGACTTGAAAGCTATACAGTATTAAAATGTGCTGTCAATTGCTTTTAGAATTTTTCTTTGACAAAGAAACAGATGACTTAAGATCTTGACCAGGCTTGATTTTCATGAATAACCTAAATTTACCTGACTAGAAAAATGTATATATCTGAAACTACATATATTTGTTTGAGTCTTACCTAAATATTCAAAGAAGTTTAAAAATAAAAGTTCATGTAGATTTAACAAGAAAGTGCTATCTTTTATACCTTCCATCTGGCATAGGGCATCACTGCCATTTAGAAAACTTATCTGTAACTGTCTGCTTTGACTAGGTGTAATTTGAATTATTAACTCTGTTCCCTAAATGCTTAAGAGAACTAAGGCTATCATTTATTTTTACTAGTACTACTAAACTCTGCCAGCCTGTAAATATTTGTGGATTCTGATTTTTACTGTGAAATTCAACCTAGCTAATATAAGGTATCTGTATAATGGTGATACTATTAGTTCTTTGTATATGAAGTATACTCATGTTCTTCTATATACAAATTTTAAATATAAAGCTTGGAAGAGCACTTTGCCAAGCTGGTTTTCTCCAAAATCATCTTAATTGGTAATTTTAAATCACATAGAAATAAAAAATTAAATTGAAATATTATATCATTTAATATTCTGTAACTGAACCTGTTATCAATAAGATATATGTAATATTTTATGTTACTTTTTACACTGGGGTAAAAATTCAAATGTATTTTAAAAAGATAATGAGAGTGTTATCTATTTAAAGGTGGATATTGTAAAACATAGAAGCATTTGCCACTTTCTAACAAAAAGGGATCAAGAATCTCTTTAGCTTTTCTTTGATTCATGTTTCAGATGTAATGTTGTATTGTTATTTGTGAAGAGCCCAACCTAACCTGAGATAAGGCTCTGCCTCCCACCTTACTCCATGTTAGAATGGCTCCCAAATAGGTTAGACTTATGTTATTTAAAGTTGTGCTCAAAAGATCAATTTTTTTTTTTTGTAAAGAATACTGTTGTCTCAAAATAAACAGGAGATATAATATAACTAAGTAAAATTTGGGATTATAAAAAAGTTGTGTTTCTTGGACCATAGCTATTATACAAACTGAATGCATTTTTTTAATTGTTAATTTCATTTTGTATTTTCCTTAAAAACTATAATTGTTATGTGTTAGTACTTTTCAGAAGTGTAACTTCTAATATAACAACCCGAGTTAATTTGAGGTAATAGGTAATCATCTACAGAGGACAGACTGGATGTAATAATTCCACTACTAATACCAACCCTAATTAAAGAGAAGTGGTAAATGACTGTAGAATTAGAGATGCTGAAGTTATAACCTGTTATTATCTCCTTAAGACTTGTGCAACTGCCTTGCTGGATTTTAAAAAACATAAAACTTGGAGACCAAAATCAAGGAAGTAAAAGGACCAAGGTTAAAGCAGCAAATATTTGGCCCTTGTCCTCAAAGATCAGTGAGTATCCAGAGAATGATAGGAGGGACTCCTCTAAGAAATCTGAAATAATGATGAGTCACCTAATTCACCAATCAGAAAGATCAACAGGTCTCTAGAGAACAGAATGCCAGCTCATGGTGCACCTTCTACAAAGAAGATGGTCATTGGAAACAGAAATATAATACAAAGCTGCTCTCCCCACCCTTTGCATCACAACCTAACTTGTCAGTCTGAAAGCTGCTCTCCCTGCCCTTTCCAGTGCAGCCATTTTCCCCACCTCCCAATTACTTGTCAGTCTGTGAACATCCTAGCTAACTGTTGGTTCATCAGTCAGTTTGCAAGTATCCTTCTCCGTTATTGGTTCCCTGTTAACCTGGTGGAATTCAACTGCTTAAGGTAGCTACCGTGCCATCTTTTCTCATGCTTTTTCTCCCCCTGATTCACTTTCTTTCTCCTCTTCACTTTTCCCACTCTCTCTTGCATGTGCTCTTTCTCTTTTCCTCTCATTTTCTCTCTTACCCTGCAGAGAGACACTCTGTTTGCTTAATAAACTCCCTTATGTGATTTCCCATGTCTGGTGTGGTTTTTGTGGGTTTTCTTACAAGAAATATCCCTGATACTTCCAAGAGAAGTCATATTTTGTCATCAAGACACTGACCTGATCCATCCTGGCACATGGCACAACTGGGATAGGAAAGGTAAAGGAGGCAGGAGGCTTCACATGCATTCTCAAGTGTGATCTTTGAGGATTCTCAGCACATTCATAAGAAAAGATATGAATAAGGTCAGTTTTGACTAGCTGGATCTTAAACACCTGGCAGGAGAGTACAGCCTGTGCAGTCCTACATGGATAATTCAAATGAAAAGCATTTTTTTAATATAACTTAAGAGGTACACTTGTGAGAGCCCTACCAAAGTAAGAGGAACTGAAGACTGTAAATAAGGGTTCTTACTCTAAGCACAAAAAGACAAGAGGCAGACCTCAGCAGATTCAGAGAAGACTTTATTCCTTCATGGACTTGGGCATTGTGGGGGTTCACTTTCCAGATGGGAAAATGGCCATCAGCTGCAGAGAAGATTTTGGTTTTTTAAGGTACATTGATGTAATTGAAAGCCATGTATATGCAATTTTGATCATCAGGGGCTAGTTTTACAGGTTAAAACTTTAATTTAGGAGGGTAGTTGTAAAAGTCTGAAACTCCTTGTCTGGGGAATAAGAGTCTGAATTCTGAGGGATGAGTATTCGAATCTTTCCCATTATCATTTAGGACTAATTTGCCATGGGAAAAGGTCAAGATTTAGGAACCAGCATTCAGTTCCACCCCTTTGCCCCAGGGCCCATTGATGTTAGGAAAGAATGCACTGGGAGAGGTTTAATGTTTGATCAATTTCCCCTCCCTCTTTCCAAGCCACAGAGTCCCTCCATTTTCTTGGGGAGCTGTGTTAAAGGAATATTATTTTTCATAACACTTCAATACTTCCCACATAGCCCTGCACAACTCTTTGTAGGAAAATGTAGCCATCTGTGAGAGTCAAATCTGTTTCTATTAGTCTTACCATACCATATTAACACAAACCCAAGGTACACTTACAGCAGTGCCAAACCTACAAAGCTTCTCAGGTGGTGCACCCAGCCCTGTACTTTCTCTTAGACTCTCCAATCTTAATGTGGGAAATAGGAAGGGCTGCCAGGGGTGGGAGGATAGGAAGGCAGCTGCACCTGAGAAGAATAAGTGTGGAAGCATGGTTTCTGTTGCACACACACACTTGTCATGGCAGCAAAGTTGGGTCACAGAAGAGGCAAAGGAGCAGACAAAAGCCCTATATAGTCAGGAGTGGAGCCCGACTGGAACCCAAGATTCAAATGCTAGTTCTCTTAACACCTCCTCAGTTACCTTCCCAATGGATCCTATAAAGCATCAAAAAAGACAGGTCTTTTATCTCTTTACAAACAAATTAGACTTACTATGAGAAGAAAATGGTCTGTCACCACTATGTGAGTTCTCCTCTGCCCGATTGGTATTAGGGCCTATGACCAGAGCTCTGCCATCTCTCAGAACTCAGGATTGTGGGAAGATAATCAGCTTATTTTGCATGGGTAGGAAGACTGTAAAATTCTAAAGGATTTTTCTGCCACAGTATCATGGCCTTTGCTCCCACTAGTCACAGTTCCTGGATGCATATCACTTCCTGGACACATCATTACAGTTGACCTCAACACACTGAAACTTCAGGAACTTTGATGGGACCCAGAGAAGCAGAGAGACTGACTGCAGAGTGCCACTAGGTGCCAGCAGGTAAGTGCATCCCCTCTATCTAGTGGTCAGGAGGGGCAATGGTGGGGATCTGTGCACCAGAACCCAGGATCTTCCATACAAAAAGACATGGTCCTCCCAAACTGGTCCTCTCAACAGTGTTCACAGAGCAGCAACATGGTTTCCAGAACTTATTAAACAACAAATTGGTTTTTGGTTTCACCTCCATAGAAGTGATAATCAAAACGTTTTTAGGGTTGTGACTATTAGGCTTAGCTGTGTTTGAAGGTCTTAAAGGGAACACTGGAACAATATTCCTTGGACTTCTGAGTTTAAGGGATCCCACAAAAACCATGCTGGACATGGAAATCACATAAGGGAGTTTATAAAGCAAAGAGAGTATCTCCCTGCAGGGTAAGAGAGAAAATGAGAGGAAAAGAAAGGGAACGAGAAAGGGTGCATGCAAGAAAGTGTGAAAGTGAGGAGGATAGAGAAAGTGAGTAGGAGAGAAAGATAAGGAAAGATGGTGGGGTAGCTACAATAAAGCCCTTGAATTCTGCCAGGCTAACAGGGGACCAATATTGGAGAAGGATATTTGCAAGCTGACTGATGAACCAATAGCTAGCTAGCATGTTCACAGACTGACAAGTGGTTGGGAGGTGGGGAAAATGGCTGCACCAGAAAGGTCAGGGGGAGCAACTTTGTACATTACATTACCCCATTTTGTTTTTATAAGAAAATATTTTGTTCTCTAGTTCTCTCTGAAGCCTTCTCTCTCCTTCCTGCCTAAGTGGGTCTGGTTTTGCAGGTGAGATGTAAAACGTCCTTTCTCCCAGGGGCATTCTTCAACTTGCAGACTTCCAGAGGCAGATGGCTTTCATGGATTTCATTTTCTCAATTTGACTGATCCCCCATCTCTACACTAACTGCCTGTCCCCAGTTCTGGCTTCATTCACCCCTCTAATTTTAGGAACTCCTTTGTGGTAGGAAAAGGGGACGATGACAGCTCTGGCTTCTTTGAGCTGGAAGGGTGCAGCATGGGACAAGCAGTTTGGAGTTCCCTTTTAGAAATCAGGTCAATTGAGGGGTCCATGGTAGAAGTCCAGTTGGGGAAGAGCAGGTTGTAAAGGCATTTGGGGATGGGTGCTTCTATGAGAGAAGAACAAAAAGATATGAGTACTGAAATGAGATTGATACAGTATAAATGTTGCAGAATCTGGAACATGTCAATGCATATTGTAAAGATGGCAGAAGTCAATAATTCCTCACCAGGGGGTGGAAGAACTGAGAAGTTGTTCCCATAACAAGGCCTAGCAAAGGCTGGAGAGGATAAGGCCTTTATTTGGGAACTTTAACATTTTTCAGGTTATCAGGAATGTAAACACAACATTTAGTAGATATCTCTATACTTCTGTTACTAGCAAACATAGATTAAGCCTATCTGTGTCTGTAGGCCTTAAACTGACTAAAACTTCTGACTCTGGCAGTTTCTCTTGATAGTTATCAGGTACATTTGCCTAAGAATCTCTCTTTTGTAGCTTTTAGTCTTTATTCTAGTGGGCTAACACAAGTGTACATCTTAAGTTACATTTAAGTATTATTTATTTTAAATGCCCAAGAATGGCTATATTTTGGTTTTAACTATTTTGCTAGGTGTTTAGGATCAAGCTGGTCAAAGTGACCTGTTCCTGTCTGTTAAAGAGTCAGCTGAGTTCCCACAGGGGTCACTCATAGAGAACTTAAGAGCAGATTCTTAGCTCCATTAGTGCCATTGGTTAGGTAGTTTCTCCTTTATGAGGTGCCTTCCCTTGAAAGCACCAGGGATGTCTTCCTTTTTTCTTGACCCTCCTCTGCAGCAAGTGCACTGAGTGACTTTCCCTCTAATGGCCTCTTCAATCTCTTTGATCAGGAGGTTGTGTGACCCAGAGTTGCAAACCTCCTTAGAGAAGTCCTCTTGTTCCCTGGGTTTAGGCTGACTTTGAGGGCAAGACACAAATATGGACTTTTCTTGGTCTCTGTATTTAATCTCAATCCCTAAGTTTGATCTTAACCATCAAGCAAGTCAGTCTCACCAGTCATAAAGTAAGAGTACTGGGCTTTAACTTCTATGTCTATGACTTTATAGTTATTTACCCCCTTTTATCTAATTGGGGTTTACATGATCTGTCCTGTAGGTGATGGCTTTTCAAGTTAATCTATAGTGTGCTTCTGCAAAATATCAGGCAACAGTTAGAGTTTACAAGGAAATAAAAAATGGAATCACCAACAGTAAAACATTCAGTTTGTGCCATAGCTATCTTGAATTTTGGCTGAGTTATTCATTATATTCCCTGGTTGAGATCAGAGTAATCTTTACAACAAACATCAAACTTTTAAACACAACTTTAAATGAGTTAAAGTGTGGCTTACTTTGGAGTGATTCTAAAATGCACCAGGATTGTGAGCCAGAGCATTATCTCAGATAAGGTAAGACTTCCTCTTTTGCCATGACCAGCATGACCAAATTCTCAAGTTCAGTGAGGAAATTAAATCTAAAAGAAGGAACTGCCATGTTAGCTCTGGCAGAGAATGAGTGGCAAGAAATGGAACATCCTATGTGCTTTCTGTGGCCCTCTAGCCCCAGGTTGCTGGGTAAGATGCAGGACCCAGGGAAAGTTCAATCTTTATCCTGCAGAGTCCCAGATCTCCTGCTGTGACTTCCCATGGTTGGCCTAGGCTGTGAAGGATTGGGATCTCTGCCTGCATGACCTGATATTTGCATTGACATTTCTGACCCCAGACCCAGCAATCCTTGGGTGTTAATTCTCCTGGTCCAATACTGTACATCCTGGCCAAAGCTTAAACTGAACAAATGGCACCATTGGGTGGTGGGGGCATGGTATTTTAAGAATTATTGTAGTCAACCAAAAGTGCTGAGACTAGCAGGAGGAAAAATTGATGACATAAAATTTGTCCTATCAGCAAAGACTAGGGTACTCTGTGTCCACTATGTGCAGAATCTATTTGATGACACCTTGTCCTGAGAAGGTAAACAAAAAATCTTATCCATCCCAGAAGCTGAGTGAAGTTGTGGATTATGACAGGTGGAACAGTGAACACCTTTGGACAGTTGTGGTTTTTTCTACCAAAAAGAGAAACTGCAGGGTAACAAACAAGATGATCTATTGGAAAGGTCCATCACCCTTCAGGAAGATTTACTGAGTATTTGTAGAAAACCTGTGTATATATTATGAAAAAGCTGCTCTCAACTTGCCCCCCAACCCATTAAAACTTTTGCTACATCGCACGTTCTAAATTTTAAAGAGGTTACTAATATATGTTGCAGTTAGAATATAATGTTACATAAATACCCATTTGTTTTAAAAAGTCAGAAATGTACTCTGGGAGTGATTTTGAAAGGAATTGTTAGACCATCTGTAGAAGCAACATTGACCACACTTATTCAGGGGTAAGAGGACATGAAGAAGACTTTGAGTTTGAGAAGAGAGATCCTGGTCAAGACTGGTTATGTGTAAAATACATTTTTCATATTATAACTATTTCTTGGTGTGTGCATTTTACTCCTCATTCCTGTATGTATATTTGAAAATATTGCTTTTTAGAAATATCAACATTTTAGATACACCGATTTTAAAAGTAGAAGCACTAAAATAAAAAACTTTTTAAAATTAACTTTAAAAATGTCTATGAAATGTTTTGTGGAAGATAATAACCAAAATTCATGTTGAGTAATAAGCATTGTATGCTGTTTCTCTGGAGCACCATGGCAGTGTGCTTACAATGAAGCAAAAGTAACTATTCTTACTATGTGTATGGGGTTTATTTTACATTGTCTTTATATAGTGTATTTAAAGGACAAAGAGTCCTAGTCTACATGTGCCTTTTTTAGATTTTAAAGAGGTTGCCATTGTATGACAAAAGTAGAATCAGTAAACAAAATTTTGTATGTTGTGATAAATTTTTAGGAAGGATTTTCTTAAAATTGGAGTATTACAGCAGACTGGGTTGGTAAAGGACAAGAATGCTCATAATTTAAGACATCTTTAAATTAGAACTATTGTTAAATGTGTGCACTTCCTTCAAGACTGAATGTACACAGTGGACAAATTGAGTTTTTAATTGAAACCTCCAGTCTTTCTAGATGTTTAGAAGTGCCTGGTGAATGTTAAATGTAGAGGTAGTAAAATATCAATTCATAAACCTGTATGCTCTCTCTGATATGTGAGGCTAACATGTGGAGGAGTGTAGAATAAAGTTTAAATGGATTAAATAAGGTGGAGTTAAAGGAAGGAAGTAGAGATGAGTATAAGAAAGAAAATAGACTGAAACAGACATAACTTTTCTATGCTCATATATGAATACACAAGCAGAGTATCTCCATATTGCATACAACTGCAAACATGGGAAGGTATACTCCAAGTATAACTTTATAATTTATGTATAAAAATAACAAATTAAAATTTTAAAAAATCTAAAAGAAATACAAATATATGCAATCAACTTGGAGCTATATATCTAAGAAAATATGTAGAATGAAAGCAAAAGATTACAAGAGCATTACATAAAAATGTGGTCAACAGAAAGCTTGCATGGTCAAATTATGAAATATGAAACAGTTTAAAGCAAGAAGTTACATGAGATAAAATATATTTTAAATTTAGCAAAGAAGCTTTGAAAAGAGTCAAAGTAGAATATTATATGAAGATAAAAAAGAGCTTTTCCTTGAATACTGTAATAAGAATATTTTCAACTTACATTGAATTTCAAAGAAATAAAAAGTTAAGATTGACAAATTAAATAAAGAATAGAAAGCAACACTTTAATATTAGGAGAAATCAATCCTTGCTTGCTGTAAGGAAGTCAAAGAAAATGGTAATCAATGAACAAAAGATTTTGAAAATAATTTAAATATATTTGACTCACATACTAATTGTTCTAAATAGCACATGAAATATTAAATTGAATCAACTAATAGGAAAGGAAAAGACTATAGGTCAATAGGTATGCAAGTCTTAAAATTATTTTGTGATCATAATAGAATAGAGATAAAAAATCAAAAGGTGGAAAAGATATTCAAAAATCCACACATATGTGGTAATTGATTGAAGATGGCTGAATATGATCATTTTCCAGAACTGAAATATTAAATTAAAAGACCTTTGTACTCCTCAAAGATATCTGAAGATTCCATGTAAATCCCTGTTATTTTTTGCAGAGACAGATACCAACTTATTCTAGAAGTTTTGTGGAATCTCAGTTTTACAGATATATCAAAAATATTCAAAATAGAAACAAAATTGGGAGAAAGTTGTTTTATGATTTAAAAACATTAAACACTACAATATTCAATTGGCAATGGTGGCATAAATTAAGACAGAAGAACATAGTGAATTCTGACTTTTATAAGTTATTGCATATATAGCAACTAAGACATTTGAACACCAATGTTTGTCATGGTATTATTCCCTTGAAGTGAGTGAATGGAGCATTTTGGAATATAAAAACTACATAATATTTTTCAAGAAAAATGTAATATATTTTTGCAAAATCTATAATCAGGATAAATCCTCAGTACGTTGTGATACCTGAAATATGTCACTATCACAAAGAAAAATATAGCCGAATTCTACTCATATAAGACACCAAAAAACAAAAAAAATTTCTTCTGAACAAAGATGAGAAGGACATTATTGATGAGAAAAGACAGAAATGAGTGCTTGTTTACATGGGAATTGATTTATTGACTTTTGACATGTAAACCTTCTACAGATATATTGCATCACAATTTGAATTAACATTGCTGAACAGTATATGTGATGTGATATTTAGGGAAGATCAAGCACTGTTTTGTGGTTTTTGTCACAATTAAAATTTCAAAAACAAAAATAAAACCAATTGTAAAATGTTTGAAAGCTATATTTAAAATGCTATGGACTTTATCCTATAAATAAGAATAAATTCATAAATATATAGATACAGGTCATGCATATAATTTAGAAATATTAGTGTAATTATGAGGAAATTTATAATCTAAAGGCCATCCTCAATAACTTAATGAGATAGAAATGGTGTAACTCATTAATAGATTACCCCTGGATTCTATCCCTATTACATTAACTATGGAAAATATGCATTACTATGTACATAGGCAGGATAATAAACAATATAAATAAAATCTAAAGCTCATTTAAAAAGGTGTACTATTTATAGAAACAAGGTAAAGCACATATAATTTTCAGGTAACAGAAGCAAAAATCATTCATATATTAATTTCAATATCGTACTAACTTCTGAAATAATAGAAATTGCCATATATTCATAAAATGTAGCCAAAAATAAAACACTAAAAGTGAAGGGGGAAACCTATTCAACAACATGAAACCTATCCTCTGAAATGAAAGAAAAAGGGAAAGAAAATTTTAGCCAATAACTTATATATAACAGTAGTTATATTATTTACAGTTTCATATAACTACAAATTGAAAGTATCACTATGGACCAAAAAAAAAAAGCATTTATTGTGAATCTTGACTTTCATTTCACAGAAAATCCTTTACATGTATTTACAAAGAGCATGTATAAGGTAATTTTAATGAATAAATATATAAATAATGTTAAACAGATTTAGGATATTAATTTTTTGCAATGCTTTGACCTAGAATTCTCCAAAAATGTACAAATACCACGTGGAGACCCACAAATAACAGAAGATCTTTTAGATCATGCTGACACTCACTGGCAAAGGGGAGTTTGGTTGGTTAATTTAAATGAACTGGAACATCACTGGAGACAAACAGAGGATTTTATTTTATTTTATTTTATTTTATTTATTTATTTATTTATTTTTTTGGTGCTGGGGATCAAACCCAGGTCCTTGTGCTTACAAGGCAAGCACTCTACCGACTGAGCTATATCCCCAGCCCCAGAGGATTTTAGAATATTTGAAAACTTGATAAATCTAAGGCAGTACATGTTCAATGACAACAGGAGAAATCAACCTCAGCTTCTGAGAAATCTTTTCTGCTAGATAACTTCTCCAACAACATTTTTAAGTTTGAATTCCTCCTTGATCTTTGGGCCTCTCATCTGTGTCTTCTCCTATGTCAGGCCACAATTTTTTATATCGCTGAAATACTCTCAGTTCCACTTTTCTAAAGTGAAAGATATATAACCTCCCAAGAAAAGGAGAGATTAAAGATGGAAAGGAATGTCTTTAACATTTTATGTGTACCAAAAAAGTCCTTTTACTTCTTGAAAGCACAAATCTGAAGCACATTCTTATAGAGATGCTCCCAGAAAGTATCCTGCAAGGGAAGAAAATTAAATAATCACAATTATTAAAAATTATGAAGGGAAGTGATGCTTACTCAAGAAAACCAAGTTTTTGTAATTCTCAAACATCACATCTCTATATAAGTTTTGTGGAGCTGGCTGAAGGTATTCCCACTCCTCTTCAGTGAAATCAGTGGTCACATCTCTGAATGTCAACAGATCCTGAAATAATATGTAAATAAATAGTTGATCTGAATAGTTGATCATTCACAGAGGTTATAATTTAATGAGAGTAGACTCCTATGGAGGTGATGACTTTAATTATTTATTAATATATTTTATACAGTGATACTCTTATATACCTCTGAAGAAAAACAGACATAAGTTGAAAAGGAGTATAATTTTATTTTTATGGAATAAAATATAAAACTCATGCACCAACACAAGAATATAGATTTTGTAATTTTGTATATCATGAACTAAATAGTACATATCCCTCAGATGAGAAAATTATGGTAATTAGTAAAGGGAATCCTCAGATACAATTGCACAGCCATGAACCAGAGATTTACAAAAATGAAGAATCTGGATTAACAATTTTGTGATGGAACAGTTGTCTGAAAATGGAACAATTCCTCTAGTTATTCTAGGACCAGTAGAATTAGAGAAACTTTTGAAAAGCAATGTGATTGACTACTTAAAGGAAACATTTACTAGTGAATTGGAGTTCAAATATTTTATGGTATTTATGTATGTTATTAAAATATCAAATAGCAACAGCAATCCTATTTGGATATTTTATGCTTTGTTTTTCAAATTTAAACTTATCATAATATATAAAATAAAATTATATAAAATTTTGCAACAAAGTTTTGATACATGTTTACATTGTGTTGTGTTTATAACAGGATGACCATCTAGTTCTTCAAACAATTGTCATTTTTATTTAATTTTATTGGTTCCTTTTAGTTCTACATGACAGTACAAACCATTTTCATGAATTTATACAAACATTGGATATATCTTATTCTAACTAAAATAACAATTGTCTTTTGGGTGGGCATGATGGTGGAGCTCATTTAGGTATTTTTATATGTATAGGATTTTTATATGTATAGATAGAAAATCTATGTGAGATATATTCTGTTTTCTATTCCTCTTCCCCTCCTTTTTTTCACCATTGTTTAATCTTATGAACGTTTCTTAGCCTCACACACTTTATGTGGTTTAAATTTCACATATCAGCAAAAACTTTAACCTTTGGATACAGGAATTGGTTTATTTCACATAGTATAATATTCTTCAAATCCATCCATTTACAGGCAAAAGTCATGGAGTCTTTCTTTTTTATGTCTGAATAAAAATGCATTGTGTATATATGCCCTAATTTTTTTATCTATTCACTTGATGAAGAGCACTTAGTTTGGTTTCATAACCTAGATGTTTTAAATTATGCTGCTATAAATACTAATTTAATTGTGTCAATCTATTATGCCGATTTTAATATCTTTTGGGTAAATATTGAAGAGTGATTTCACTGTGTTAAATGGTGGATCCATTCCTTGAAGAAAATCCATATAGCTTTCCAGAGGGGTAGCAAAAACATGCAGTCCCACCAACAATATGTGAGCATTCTGTTTTCCCCATATCCTCAGGATCATGAATTAATTTTATTGTTGATACATGCCATACTGACTGGACTGAGATGGGAATCTCAGGGCAGTTTTAATTTATATTTCTCTAATATTCAGAGATGTTGAACTTGTGTTCAAATATTTGTTGATCATTTCTATTTACTCTTTTAGAATGGTCTGTTCAATTCCTTTGCCCCTTTTTTGATGTTTTACTTTTCTTTCTATTTTTTCTTACATATGTGTGTTAAGCTATTTGAATCCTAGAAATTGACAACATATGCATGTAGGAAAGTTCTTCTCCCATTCTGTAGGTTCTGTCTTTTTCTTCTTTTGCTATGAAAGTATTTAGTTTGAGCTCATCTAATTTATCATTATTAGTATTATTTTAATTTTAGGGTCTTGTTCAAGAAACAATTTCCTGTACCAATGTGTTGGAGTTCTGAGCTATCTGCTTTTCTAAATGGTGCTGTTTTTCTGCTAAGATTTCTAGGTCTTTGATCGATTTAGTGTTGACTTTTGTGGAGGTCAAAAAATAAGAATTAGCTTTCATTCTATTACATATGGATTTCAAGTTTTTCCAGCACTTTTTTTTGCAAATGCTATCTTTTCTCCATTGCTTACTTTTAATAACTTTGTCTAATATGAGTTTAGTCTATTTATGTGGAGTTTATCCCTGTGTCTTCATTTCTGTTCCATTTGCTTTTGTGTCTATTGTGTTACATATATATGTGTATATAAAATAATATGTATTATATATATATATATATATATATATAATACATATATATATATATATATTTACACTATAGCTCTCTTTGCTGGTTTTCATTGTAGAGGTACTTCACCACTTTAATTAAGTTGATTTTGAAGTAGTTTTTTTTTAGGCTAATGTGATTGGGATAGTTTTCTCTATTACTATTTTAGCTGATTCATAATTGATGTATAGAATTTCAATTGAGTTATGGGTATTAATTTTGTATTCCTCTACTTTGCTAAATATCTTCATGAGTTCTAGGAAGTTACCAGTTGAACTTTTGGGACATCTGCATATAGAATCATGATGTCTGCAAAATAGATTACTTGAACTCCTTTTTCCTTTTCATTTCACTTTAAATTCTATCTTTTGCTTAATTGTTTTAGCCAGAGTTTCAAGGAGTTTGCTGAATAAAATTGGTAAATAAGGGCATCCTTGTCTTCTTCCTGCTTTTAGTGGGAATGATTTAAGATTCTCTATTTAGAATGATGTGAGCCTTGGTTTTGTCATATATAGCTTTTAAAACCTTGAGAGAAATTCTGTCTATCCCTAGTTTTTCCAAAATTCTAAACATGAGTGGATGCTGTATTTTGTCAAGTGCATTTTATGCATCTACTGAGATGATCATGTATTTCTTGTCTTTATATCTATTAATATTATGGGTTAGATTTACTGATTTCCGTATGTTGATCCAAATTAAATCCCTGAGATGACCATGGTGAACTGTTGTTTTAATATGTTTTTCTTTGCAATTTTTCAGTATTTTTATTAAGAATCTTTTGCATCTATATTCATCAAGGAAATCGATGTGAAGTTTTCATTCTTTGATGTGACTTTGTGTGATCTTGGTACCAAGCTACAAGTTTCCTAGAATTAGTTTGAAATCATGCCTTAGTTATGTATTTTGTGGAAAAATTTGAGGAGTTTTGATGTTAGTTCTTCTTTAAAAGCCTGGTAGAATGTGGATGAGAATCCATCCAGTTATAGACTTCTCTTTTAGGTATGTTTTGCATGGTTTCCTCAATTTCCTTGCTAGAATTTGACCTCTTCAAATTTTCTATATCCTTCTGAATCAGTTTTGTTAGGTCATGTGTATCTAGGAATATTCTAATATATTGGAGCACAGAAACAAAGTACTTTCTGATTCTCCTCTGTGTTTCAGTAGGGCTTGTGGTGTTATTTTCATAGTAGATTTTTAAAATTATCATTCTTCTCTCTTTCCTATACTCAGTTGGGTTAAAACTTTATCAATTATTTGGTATCTTCCTGTTTATTTAATGAATGGGCTCAATAATATAAATTTTCTTCTTACATCCTCCTTCATAGTGGCCCATGAGTTGTGATATGTTGTACCACTATTCTCATTTACTGCTATTTTTTCTTACATCTCTGATTTACACTGGTATCCATTCATCATCCAATTAAATGATTTAATATGATTTAATCGCCAGGTGCTTGTGTATTTTCTACTTTTGTTTTCTCCTCGATGTCTAATTTAATTCCTTTATGATGAGACAGTATGCAGAGGATTTTCTTTATTTTTATTTTTTTATTTGCAATGAGATGATTTTTGGCCTAGAATAGGGTATATCTTGCAAAATGTTCCAAGCACTGTTGAGGAAGGTGTATTCAGTCATTGATGGATGAAATATTCTACATATGGCTGTTAAGTGTACTTTTTTTTTTATTCTGTAGCATATTTAGTTTGTGTTTTGACCTATTTGACACTTGATGTTGAGGAGAGTTTGTTTGAAATATGTAGCTGCTTTTCTTAGGGCATAAATATCAATGACTGCTATTACTTCTTACATAATTCCCTTAATAAAAAGGACCTTCTTTGTCTGTTCTGATTAACTCTGCTTTTAAGTCCAATTTATCTGATCTGAGAATAGAAACTGCCACCTGTATATGAAGACAACATGAATAAGATATTTTCCCCAAATTTAAGAATAAAAGGACCTTCTTTGTTCTGATTAACTCTGCTTTTAAGTCCAATTTATCTGATATGAGAATAGAAACTGCCACCTGTATATGAAGACAACATGAATAAGATATTTTCCCCAAATTTTGCCTTCATTCTTTATATGTCTTTTTTATGTCTAAGTCTATTGAAGACAACATATATTTGGGTCTTGTTTTCTGATTCAACTTGCAAGTCTATGTCTTTTTTAGATGAGCTGAGACAATTTCTGTTCAGTGTTTTTTATTGAAATATGTTTTCTAATTTCCTCACATTTTGGTTTATTTCTAGTTTTTAACTTGAACTGATTCTTCTTTGAGTATTCTTCTAGTGTTTTTTCTGCTTTGCTAGCTTTTGTTTTTACTCCATATATTCTTTAAATATTTTATTGTGTATCTTTCATAGTGTCAAATTTAAGTTGTAAATTCTTTTAACCTTTGTTTATCATGAAAATATTTTATTTTGTCTTCAATTCAAAGTCTTAATTTTGCTTTATATAGTATTCTTGGTTGGCATCTATTTTTTTCAGGGTTTAGAATATGTTATTCTAAAACCTCCTACCTTTTAGGGTCTGGTTAAAATATTAGTTGAGATTTGCATTGGTTTTTCTTAAAAAGAGACCAGTCTTGCTGTGTTAATATACTCTTATCTGTATATTGGGCACTTTCAAAATGGTGTGTCTGTAAATGAGTCTCTTGCAATATTGCATATCTGGAGTCCTGTATATTTTCTGTATTTGATTTTTCATTTTCTTTTTAAGACTTGGGGAATTTTCTGATGTTATTTCAGTGTTAATATTGTGCATCATTTAGTTAATATTTCAGAACCTTCATCTTAAAATTTCTGTTCATAGTCCCTCAACATCATTTATCTGTAGTCATCTGTTCTTTAAGACTATATACTTTATCTTCAAGTCCTCAAAAATCTATCTTCCCGTGGTCTCATCTGTTGGTGATGCTTTCCATTCAATTTTTAATTTGATTTACTAATACCTTCATGTTGAGAATTTCCAATTAATTATTCTTTAAGATCTTTATTTCCTTATTGAAATGACCTTTCACCTTGTATTTTCTCTCTGCTTTGATTTAGTTTGTCATTTTTTATCTTATAGATCAGTTGAACAACATGCTTCCTGTATGTCATCTCTGACATTTTCACCATTGTTGTGTCAAAGGAATCTGTTGTTGAGGTATTCTATGTTGTTTGGTATGGTTTGTTGCATTCATTTCTCATTTTGTTTCAGTGTCCACCCAACTATCTGGTTGAATCTTAAGAAATAGAGTTTCTATCTTATGGGTTTATAGTGTCCCTCTATGTTATAAGCATCCTACAGTTTATGGACAGAGGCCAATGATAGCAAAACCCTATGCCAACTATATATAGTAGTACATTAGGTACTTCATTCCTATTTTGACATATACAGTGTTACTTGGTATAATATGAACATATAGAAGGGTCAGCAATTTTCTGCAGTAATCATAAATAATGTCTGTCGGGGTTTCGGCCGGACCCCTGGCCCTAGGTGTGGCAAGGCCAAGATGGCGCCTGGCAGGATGCCAGTGTGGTTGAGTGTAGCTAGCTTGTGCGCTAACAACTGATGTCACTTGAGGAAGTTTCAGTGATTGGTTGAGGCTCCCTCATGGATGTTGCTTGATCACTGCATGCCTGTATATGCTGCCTGTATCTGTCCACGCTCTCCCCTCGTGCTCTGTATGATGATTGGTCGCTTGGGGGCATATAGTGAGGTGTAGCTTCCCCCCAAAAAAGGAAGAAGAAGTGAGAGAGAAACCACGGCAGACGCGCGCAATAAAGAGCTGAAAAGAACCAGGTGTCGTGTCTCTCTGCGGGCAGGGAGTGCGATAGGTGGTGCCGAAACCCGGGAGCTCTACAGGTAAAGTAAAAGGTAAGTATTTATTTACGTATTAAGACCTTGAGTCCGTCAGTGATATTCATATTAAGACCTTGAGTCTGTCAGTGCTATTCATATTAAGACCTTGAGTCCGTCAGTGATATTCATTTCAAGACCTTGAGTCTGGCAGTCCAGGGTAGGGAACCCAGCAAAATTGAGTCTACATAGGTAGATGCAGTGGTACCAGATTGTTTGTGTGGTGTGTGTTATTTTTGTGTTAGTTGTGTGGTTTGTTTTTGTACTTGGATTAGCTCTTAGTGTTGTGAAATTTAACCATGGGAACAGAACTGTCTAAAATTAGAATGCAACAGCCTCTCAGAGAGCTGCTGAAAAATCACGGAACTCCGTTAAAAGTAAAAACAGCTCGAACGTTTCTTGATACCATAGAAAAGGTTTCTCCGTGGTTTTTGGATGAAGGATTGTTAAATATCCCTCAATGGGAGCAATTAGGAGAAGATCTGCACACAGCAGAGAAACAAAAGTCGCTTCCTGTGGGAACTTTAGCCATTTGGTCCTTGATTAAATCTTGTTTGCAGCACAAAGAGAAACGAAACCTAAGAGGACCTTTAGAAGAGGGAAGTCAGGTCTTAGAGGAGATTAAAGAGGAACAGTCTTGTTCTCATCACTCAGAAGGGAAGTGTGACTCAGGCGGGGAGGATTCAGAAGAGGAACTTTCAGGGGAGGAACTAGAAAAAACATTTGGGAAGCTAACAATGCGATCTGAGCGCTCTGAGCGTCCTCTAGCACCTGTAGCGCCTAGTGCACCACAAATGGAGTCTATAGAAAAGGAACCTTATAGTAGACATCAAGGATGGGTTTCTTTAACATCTACCATTTATCCAGTGTTTGAGGATGCACAGCAACAACGTTATCACCAACCTGTAGATTTCAAGATGGTCAAACAGCTAAAGGAAGCTGTCAGTACTTATGGGCCTCAATCAACCTTTACGGTGTCTCTGGTGGAAACCATGATGTCTCTAAATCTGTTGCCCTTGGATTGGACTAATTTAGCTAGAGCCACATTATCAGGAGGACAGTACCTCATGTGGAAAACAGCTTGGCAGGAACTTTCAACAGATACTGCAAGGCGTAACGCAGCTGCAGGAAACCCACAAGTAGACAGGGATATGCTAATGGGAACAGGACCCTATGAGGGAGTACAGGCACAGCTTAACTTTCATCCAGCAGTATATGCTCAAATTGCTGTGGCTGCTATCAAGGCCTGGAAAACTTTACAAGGAACAGGGGATTTACAAGGACAGTTGTCAAAAGTGACTCAAGGAAGTAATGAACCCTATGCAGACTTTGTAGATAGGTTGATACAAACGGCTTCAAGAATTTTTGGGGATGCAGAACAGGCCATGCCACTGATTAAACAATTGGCATATGAACAGGCAAACAAATGGTGCAAGGACGCCATAAGGCCATGGAAAAATAAGGATTTGACTACTTACTTAAGAGTCTGTAAGAACATTAATGAGTCCACTGGAAATAGTGCGGCCTTTGTTGCAGCCCTTGATAGACAAACTACCGCACTTGCTGCAGCCTTAGGTCAACGAGGGGGTGGAAGACGAGGAACTCCTGGGGCTTGTTTTACTTGTGGTCAAATGGGTCATTTTAAAGCAAATTGTCCTTCTGGGTCTCCCCGGCATGGGTCAGGGCCTAAAATGTGTCCTCATTGCCGGAAAGGGAATCACTGGCTTAATGAATGTCATTCAGTAAGGGATAAAGAAGGAAATCTTCTATCGGCTAATTCTAAACTTCAAAAAAACGGGGTGAGGGGCCCACCCCGGGGCCCACAACAAATATACGGGGTAATTCAACAAGTACCACGGCAGTGGTATCCACCAACAGAAAACGGGATGAAACCCAAGAAAGAAGGGCCACCTCAGGGAGCGCAGGACTGGACATCTGTGCCACCTCCAGACTCGTACTAACGCCCGAGATGGGTGTACAGATGTTAGACACAGACTGGGATGGCAATATTCCTACAGACTCAGTAGGATTGCTCCTAGGCAGAAGTTCTTCTACTCTAAGAGGTCTTATAGTCCACCCAGGAGTAATTGATCCAGACTTTCAAGGACAAGTTAGGGCTATGGTTTCTTCACCCAAAGGGATTACAGTCATTTCTCCAGGAGACAGAATAGCACAAATGTTAATTTTGCCTAGCCAGCATTCCTTATGGCCTAGTAAGGAGACAACAAGAGGAGATAAAGGATTCGGGTCTACAGGTGGACCCTGGGCTAATTTTACTACCCATTATGCAATTAACAGTAGGGCATAAACCTTTTATAGGATTACTGGACACAGGAGCTGATAAAAGTATAATAAGTGAGGCAGTTTGGCCCAAAGGTTGGCCTATAGTTACAGCTAATCAAAATTTACAAGGATTGGGAGTAGCTCAATCGCCTAACCAGAGTGCTGCTTCACTGTCTTGGAGGGATAATGAGGGTCATTCAGGGGTTTTCCAACCATATATTTGTAAAATACCTATTTCTTTATGGGGAAGGGATGTCTTAACTCAGATGAATGCTAAGTTGACAACAAACATTAATTCTAAACCTGCAACACGTATGATGAGAAAAATGAAGTATACAGAAGGTCTAGGATTAGGGAAGGAACAACAAGGGTCTTCACAGCCCATCCCCCTTCCTCCTCCAAAAAATGATTTCAAAGGGCTGGGTTTTATGTAGGGGCCACTGTTATTACACCTATTCCAATAGTTTGAAAAGATGATAAGCCGCAATGGATTCCACAGTGGCCCTTAACTACAGAAAAATTACAAGCGGCTCATAAATTAGTACAAGAACAAGTACAGGAAGGTCATTTACAACTTTCTACTTCTCCCTGGAATACACCCATCTTTGTCATTAAAAAAAAGGTCTGGAAAATGGAGATTATTACATGACTTAAGGGCTATCAATACACAGATGTTTCCTATGGGTCCTCTACAACGGGGATTGCCATTAATCACAGCCTTACCTAAAAATTGGCCCACCATTATTTTAGACTTAAAGGATTGTTTTTTCTCAATTCCATTACATACAAAGGATTGTTGGTGATTTGCTTTTACTTTACCTTCTCTCAATCATGCACAGCCTGATCAAAGATTTAAATGGACTGTACTGCCTCAAGGCATGACTAATAGTCCCACTTTATGTCAGATATATGTAGACAGAGCCTTAAAACCTACAAGGGACACTTTTCCAGATTTATTAATTTATCATTATATGGATGATATCCTTATCTGCCATAAAAATAGACGATTACTAGAAAAGGCTTTGCAATTCTTAATATCTACTCTACAACAATATGGTTTAAACATCTCTCCAGAAAAGTTACAAATGGGAGAAACTCAAGAATATCTGGGCACTAAACTTACGGCTACTATGGTAAAGCCACTAAAATTAACTATTAGAACTAGTGAACTTAAAACTTTAAATGACTTTCAAAAACTTCTTGGAGATATAAATTGGATTAGGCCATATTTGAAAATTACCACAGGAGAATTAAAACCTTTATTTGATATACTTAAGGGAGATCCTGATCTTTGTTCCCCGAGGATCCTTACTCCAGAAGGACAAAGAGCTCTTACATTGGTGGAACAAAGATTACAGTCAGATCATACAGAAAGATGTGATCCATCCCAGCCTCTAATGTTAATCATTATTCCAGAATAACATAGTCCATATGAAATTATATGGCAAGGAGGACCTTTACAAAGTATTAATCTCCCAGCATCACCTACAAAACAGTTACAGACATTTCCAAAAGTCACAGCTCAGTTGATATATAAGGGGTTAGAAGCCTGTGTTACAATATTTGGAAACCACCCTAAGATTGTTATTGTCCCCTATACCAAACTTCAAATACAGTGGTTAGTTCAACATGATGACGATTGGGCTGTTTTACACTGTTCAACTACAGCAACTTTTGATAATCATTATCCTAAACATCCTTGGATACAATTTTGTAAAAACACTCCTGTTATATTCCCTAAAATTACCAGAACACAGCCTTTGCCAAATTGCCAAACGGTCTTTACTGATGGTTCAAAAAACTGGAGTTGGAGCTGTAATAATTAAAAATAAAACAAAAACTATAATTCTTCCTCCTTCATCTGCCCAAGTAGTAGAACTTGCTGCAGTAGTTTTAGCTTTTAACATTATGATAGAACAGCCTTTCAATCTATTATCTGACAGTCATTATATAGTACAATCAGTGCCTTGTTTGGAGACTGTTCCTTATATCCCTGATGGGTCCGCTGTTGCTCCTTATTTTCGTACTTTACGTGCCTTAATCTTGGACCGCAAGTATCCCTTTTATGTAGGACATATTAGAGCTCATTCTAATCTGCCGGGGCCACTCGCCAAAGCAAATGCCAAAGCTGATAATACTACAAGAACTGTTTTTGCTTTTACAGCATTCAAACAAGCCCAGATGTTTCATTCACAGTTTCATGTCAATTCTACTACCCTTAAAAGAAAATTCAATATTTCTAAAGATGTTGCTAGACAAATTGTTAAAACATGTCAACATTGTGCTCCTCTATTGCCAGTACAGTCTGTTGGAGTAAATCCAAAGGGACTATTACCTAATCATATTTGGCAAATGGATGTTACTCATTTTTCAGAATTTGGAAACCTTAAGTATATTCATGTTTCAGTAGACACCGCTTCAGGGGTGATCATGGCCTCTGCTCACACTGGGGAAAAAGTTAAAGATGTTGTACAACATTGCTTACAAGCATTTGCAGCCTGGGGCATCCCAAAAATCATTAAAACTGATAATGGGCCGGCTTACACATCCAAAAGTTTCTTACAATTTACACAAACTTTTAATATACAACTCATCACAGGAATTCCTTATAATCCTCAAGGACAAGGTATAGTGGAACGCACTCATTTAACATTAAAAAATTGTTTAATAAAACAAAAAGGGGGAATAGGTGCTGACTTTAGAGCACCTAAAGATAAACTAAATCTAGTACTTTTTATTTTAAATTTTTTAAATGTGGATAAGAATGGACATACGGCTGCAGAAAGGCATGCTAATCCCACAAGTACTCAAGTGTGGGTAAAATGGAAAGATATTCTCACAGGAACATGTAAAGGCCCAGATCCAGTTCTTCGGTGGGTCTGAGGGTCTGTTTGTGTTTTCCCGCAGGATCAACAAACTCCGGTCTGGATTCCTGAGAGACTGACCAGAACAATACAACATGAGAGTGACAACAATAAGGATACAACTGGACAGCCAGACTCGGGACCTGTGGGCAATAGTTAAAGCTTGGCCATATCCTTTACCGCTAACTAACACCTCCTCTACCCTCCCACCTTTGTTTTCTACAGGACCTAGGACTGGATTGCCGACTGTCATCATGGATTCCAAGGAAGAACCTTATAATTTTTCTACGCTTTCTCTGCCAGGTACCCTTTGCTTTGATATCTCTACCAATAACAAATTTGTTAATGACACTTCTCTTAGGCCTTGCATTCAATTACAGCGTGAAGTGCAAGGGTTATTTTTAAGACAGCCTACTAAAGGGATTGATTTCCAAGGAAGTATGACTATAACCCAGGGTAAAGTTACAGGGACAAGTAAGATTACTACTTCAGGGCAAGTTGTCTTTCTTGAAGGATTAATTCCAAAGCGACTGAAACTGCCATCTACTGGATTTCGTACACCTCGCATTTTCCCTCCTTGTGATCCCAAATTTTCTAGTCCTCCCATTTGGACAGGTTGTCAACATGCTAAAAGAGCAGCTCCTATTCAACATGGATTTTATTTCACCCCAAACTTTACATACCAACAATCTGTGAACGATTTTATCAAAAACCTTGTCTACTTTGGCTTTTGCCTTAGTTCTTTACGTATAAATCCTTTTGATAATTGGTTCCTATTTACCTCCCAAGCAGGATATACTAATCTTCAACCTTTGTTTGCTCTGCAAGGGGGTTCATTTAAGACCTGTTATTGGTATCGCACTTCAGATTATACTGGCACAGGCCCTTCCCAGGCCAGTAAGATAGCTTGTAATGATACTATAACATTGTATTCCACTCCTGTGTGTGTCTACCCTCCTTTTATGTTCCTATTAACTAATGTTTTTTAATGGCACGACTCTCAACTGCTCTGGAACTAACTGCTATCTTTCTCAGTGTTGGAACGCAACCAAATATTACCGAGCTGTCATTATGCATATTCCTATCTTCTTGCCTATGCCAGTCTCTGTTACAGATGATGAATTGCCAGTATTGCTTTCCAGAAATAAGAGGGACTTTGGAATCACCGCAGCAGTCATTACCGCCATAGTTACATCAGTGGCAGCTGCCACTGCAGCAGCTGTAGCCTTAACTACGTCTGTACAATCTGCAGCCACAATCAATAAGATGGTTCAACAGACTGCTACTGCCTTATCTACTCAGCAGACAGTGGATCAACACTTAAAAGCAGGGATTCTTTTAGTAAACCAGCGAGTGGACTTACTTCAAGAAAAAATGGACATTTTACAGGAACTGTTAAATGTGGAATGTATTTATCATCTGGCGGGACTGTGCGTTACACCTGTAGCTTACCATAACTTCAGCTATGCAGCAAACTTGTCTAGAATCTTGTCTGTTCAGCTACGTACCAACTGGTCTTACGAATTTGATAATCTTACTACTATTCTTAGATCTCAAATTGTTAGCCTTAATGCTACTAGAGTTGATGTAGCTCCAATGTCTGAAGTGCTAAGTTGGTTATCCTCCTCTTTCAGCTTTGTAAAGCAATGGGCAGGAATGGGAGCTCTGTGTACACTCATGGTTATTACTGTTATCTTCCTCACACGCTTTTTCATGCGCATGCGCCGAGATCAAGCTAGAGATCGTATCATCTTCCATCAGGCCATGGCTGCCCTAGAGGTCGGCAGTTCTCCACAAGTATGGCTCACGATGCTGGACCGCTAGCCAGACGGGTAAGGAAGGAGGTGACCCCGTACCAACCTAAGACAGGAGCTGTAGCATGCTCTGCAGTTATCCGATGACGGGTAAGGACGGTGGTTGACCACTCCGCCTAAGACAGGCACGGTCCCGAGCTTTCCTTTTCTTTTTAAAAGAGAAAAGGGGGAACTGTCGGGGTTTCGGCCGGACCCCTGGCCCTAGGTGTGGCAAGGCCAAGATGGCGCCTGGCAGGATGCCAGTGTGGTTGAGTGTAGCTAGCTTGTGCGCAAACAACTGATGTCACTTGAGGAAGTTTCAGTGATTGGTTGAGGCCCCCTCATGGACGTTGCTTGATCACTGCATGCCTGTATATGCTGCCTGTATCTGTCCATGCTCTCCCCTCGTGCTCTGTATGATGATTGGTCGCTTGGGGGTGTATAGTGAGGTGTAGCTTCCCCCAAAAAAAGGAAGAAGAAGTGAGAGAGAAACCACGGCAGACGCGCGCAATAAAGAGCTGAAAAGAACCAGGTGTCGTGTCTCTCTGCGGGCAGGGAGTGCGATAAATGTCTGGCACAAAGTCAAACAATAGGTGTTGTCTATGATTTCTGCTATATTAATTACTGCTCTGTAATTGGTGGAGAGGATATTACATACATCAAGTAGCATTGAGATGATAAAGATAGAATTCAGTATGAGGAGAGAAAGGATAGAAAGGTAGAAAGTGTTTGCAATTTTAAAGGATAAATAGGGCAGATGAGTGGTAACAGGAGGAAGGGGAGAAAAATAGAAGAAAGAATATAAAGCAAGAGTGAGGAAAGAATTTGGTTTTTCACAATAGAAAAGGGAGTGTGAGAAAAGTGAAATATACAATAGAGTGCTGGAAAAAAAGAATACAAAACAAAATCAAGCTATTCTAATCAAAACATTGATGTTCAAACAACTGATCATAAAAATTAGTCACCTTGAACAAAAATGCTAGAAACTAGGAAAGAGAAACAAATCTTTATATGTATAGGTGTTCTTGAACAAATTACTATGAATTGAAGTAAAACACTCCAAAAAAACACAAATCATAACCAAAAAAAAAAGAATGATCTGAATAAAAAGTTAAGAAATGGATTCATGTTGACTATGTTTGACAAATAGTGAGCATATGTGTTTGCTGTCTGTTCCCAACTGATTTTATTTCTTCTTGAGTTGTGAATTGAGTGTGGGTATATAGGCATAACCTGTTGAGTCCTTCCTTTTTAGTGTGTTGTTCACCAAGTTTCCAGTGGGGTTCTAAGATTTCTAAACTTCCCTTCTTGTGAGATTGGTAAGGGGTGGAATACTAAGAGATGCCCATCCACTACCAGTGTGTTCTCCCCTTTGAGAGCAGTTCCCATAGGTGGAATTCCTGGTTGCAAGGACTTATTATTAGTGTGGGTCTTGTTACTTTAATTTGTGGTGAGTTGCTGGCATTGTTGAATCAATATTCTTCTAAAGCATGGTAAATGTCAATCTGTGATAGACTGGACAAGTCAGGTGGTAAAATGTTGTCTAGTTGGGACAGGCTGGGGACCAGATAGCAATGTAGTTTTGGGTTGATCTGGCAGGGATGTTGCCATCTGGCAAGCTGGACTAAGGACAAAACAGTGAAACTGCAGGTTTAGTAGGTCAAGTGGTAGGCACGTTGTGAGGTTGAAGGGATTGGCAGTCTAGGTCCCTGGTTTTGAAGGGCCCAGAGAGATTGTGATCACAGTGACCAGTCAGGTAAGGAAGGCCAGAACCACTTGTATGTCAGACACCTGGCAGTGCCAGAAACAGGAAAGGTACAGCAGTGGGTAGATGCCAGTGATGCAGCAGGTGCCAAACTAGGTGGGTGCAAGGGAAAAGTGGGTGCTGTGGTCTTGGAAGTGACAAGGAACAGTCAGATAGGCAATCAGATGGTCAAGTGTCCTGACACCAATCATATCATCATTTTGATCCAATGTAGCTGGCCTCATGAGTTCTTTTGAGCCACAGGACTCACAGCACTGAAGAGAGTTGGCTTCTCTATAGCCTTCAAAGTGGAGTTTAGTGGGGCAAAAATGCTCTAATTTTAAAATTTTCCCTGGGTTTATTAAGTTCAGTTAAGTCTTTGCTTGGTTAAAATAGATTTATACAGGTCTAGCTTAATCTCCCTGATCTGGGTTTCCACTACCCATTGGCATATCTGTAGTGTACTCTCAACATGACTCATGGTTCAGCTCTCCACTGATGATTGGTAAACTCTGGGTAACTTTTTTTAGACAAATTTAATGAGTTGAATAGTCTCTGATTACACAAGAGCACATTGACTCTCCAGTCTCAATATTTTTCACTTGGAGTCTCAGAGAGAAGGACTATTTCCACTAATTGAGTTCTGAATAACTGACTTAGTAGACATGCTACCTGACTCTAATTACACCAATTTGCCTGCCTTGGTAATAATCTTTTTTGATTATTTCAAATGTGTACTAAACACTCTATAAGCATTTCATATCATAAGTCATAAAACCAAAAATAATATGATACAGTAATAATGTTCATTTTTATGATATTTTATGAAGTATCCATAAAATGGTACAAGTCAATTTTGACCAAAGTTTATTTGATCTGGAATTCAGATTTAAAGAAACATTAAGATAAAAGATAGTTTGAATATTAAAACAATTTTCAGAGCAGGGCAGTTATTATTAATGAGAAAAGCAATGGGCACATGTTAAGAAGAGAGCAAAATCAATTGGATCAAATGATATTTATATTCAATGTGTACAAATATAAAAATATAATCATTTTATACATTAGAAATGATTATTCATATAAAGAAAAAAAATATTGAATTTTTAAAACAGAAATCAATTTGTGATTGAGGTTTGTTTTTAAAAAAATGATTAAGTTAGGCACAGAGGATCACACCACTAATCACAGCTGTTTGGCAGGGGGCAAGATGATTATAATTTCAATGCCACTTAAGGAAATGTTGTAAGGTCCTAAGAAACTTAGTGAGGCCCTGACTCAAAATAAAATACAAGAATATAAAGTGCTGGGGATATGTACCCATGTACAATTCATAGTCAAAATAAATAAATAAATAAATGAGGGTATATTAGTCAGAGGAACCATGAGAAGGATGATATTATCTCAAAGAATTTTATGTTTAAGGAGGTGGCAATCCCACATGGAGAAAAAGTAGGCCCTTAAGAGTGAAGTATTAATAGGAATGAAGTCTTTTGTGGTCAAGTTCTTAAAAGATGAGTTCAATTGTCTATGCCAAACACCATGTGATTACCCAATCTTCCCTGTTTAGAAAAAGAAGTTTTCAAAAAATCCACTGATGCCTAAGAATTTGTGCCAGATCTGAGAGTTAAAGAAATATAGTTTCAGATAATCATACAATAGTACCAAATCCCTATCCTTTAATATTGGTAATGCCAGGTAACAATTGCTGGTTAAAAGTACCAATTTTAAGAGATGAGTTCCTCTGTATTTCTCTGATAAGGTATTCCTAATCACTGCTCTTGAGTGAAGGGCTTCAGTACAAGAGTAACAATTTAGTATTACTCAGTTTTCTTACACACGGATATAATTTTTTGTAATATTTTTGAATAGAAGTTTACCAAAATTGTCAGCTGAGGTTTATGACTGGATCAATAAATCCTTTCACACTGTGTTGATGATCTGCTTATAACCAATTCCAACTATCACCTAAGGTTTTCAGATACTATATTGCTGCAGTGAAATACCTCAACTCATGTGGATATGCATGTACACTAAAATGGCTGAGTTTTATAAACAAGCCACTTATCTGGGATTCCTGATTGCCCAATGGATGTGAGATTTAAGGAAGTCTTATCCTGACTTCTGTAATAAGTATATCTTAAGTCTTATAGTAATCAGGAACCAGAGACAGGCACATAGGTTCCTATAAATATCAGTGTTATGATTTAGGTATAAGTTTTCCCCCAAAAGCTCATTCATGAGTCACAGCAAGAAGGTTTAGATATTAAATAATTAGGTTATGAGAGTTTTGCCTATTCAATGCATTAAGCTTGTGATAGGGATGGAGTTGTAGTTCTAGGCAAGGCGGATATGGCAGGAGGAGAAGTGTCCTGGGGGCAGGGCTTTGAGAATTATACTTTTTCCTTATTGAGCTGAATGCTCTCTGCTTTCTGGCACAACCTTTCCAGATGCTTTTCTCCACCACACACTCCTACCATGATGTTCTGTCTCATCCGAGTTGCTGAAGAAAGGAGTCAAACATCTCTGGACTGAGACTTCTGAAATTGTGAGTCCCATAATAAACCTTTCCTTCTCTAAAATTCTTTTTGTACAGAATTTTGGTCACAACTATGAAAATCTGACTAAAACAGTTAGATGCTGATCCCTAATTTGGACAAATAGGTAAACTCCTGCATGAGGCCTTAAAAGTAACAAATAAAACATTTGATTTACATAACAGAAACCCAACCTGCTTTTGAGATGTTAAAACAGCCTCATGACATTCCCTGCCCTACTCCTGCCTGACACATAAAAGGTGATAAGACTATATAGAGATAAAAACAAGATACAGTCCTTGAAGTTCTCAGCTTGACCATAAAGTGAAAGGTGGTTTCTCCTTCTTTTGGAGTGTGATTGTCACTTCTGATATACAAGAGGTTGAGAAACCCACTCTTGACTATTTATTTGGGAAAAACACATCTCAATAGAGGACAGCAACGATGAGAAATTTCAAAAGATTTCACAAAGGATGAAACATTAAAATGACAAAAGAAACCATGAATGTGGGTATAAAGCAATACTAATTAATGAAATTAAAATTCAAGTTAAAAGACTACTGTAGGGCTGGGGAGATAGCTCAGTTGGTAGAGTGCTTGCCTCACAAGCACTAAGGCCCTGAGTTCAATCCCCAGCACCGCAAAAAAAAAAAAAAAGACTACTGTATACTCACCAGGAAGGAAACAATCAATCACACACATGCAAAAGACACTATTTGTCACAGAGATATTAAGTTCTATTTCTTGATGTAAGCAATAGTACATGATATATCTTTTTTGTGATAATTCCAGGATCTATAAAATTAAAATGTTTGCCTATTCTTGCTGTGCTCAATAAAATCAAATTTATTACATGAAATTCTGTGAGGAAGAGTGAAAGAAGGGACTTAAAATGACATTTGGGAGCATTCTATTTTTAATTTATTTTATTTTATATTTTCTATTTACTTATACATGACAGTAGAATACACTTGTACATTTTGATAGATCATACATAAATAGAATGTAATCTCTGTGAACATATTTTAATAATGGACATGACGTTTTTGTTGATTATGGTGCTGGTTTGTTGGATATGTACATATGCCAGAAAGTAAAAATATACACTTAAGAAATATAGAGGTTAATATGTGCTAATTAAATCTTCTTAAGTCTGTAAAAATTGGAATGCATCTAAATCTCTTGTTCAAAGAGAAATATACAGACTTAAATTAGTAAACCATGAAATGATTAGAAATTTATTAGCAAAAACATTCATCTCAATAGTTTGAAAAATAAATTTTATACAAATAAAAGTAGAGAAAAAATCCTAAGCAAAAGAATAAAATAGAAAATATTGAAAATAAACATAACACAGTATCACCAATATCAATGATGGTGATTTTAAAAAGCAAATGAGCCAAATGTGGTGGTGCATACCTGTAATCAAGTGACTCAGGATTCTTAGGCAGGAGATCAAGAGTTCAAAGCCAGTTTCAGCAACTTGGTGAGTCAGTTAGCAACTCAGTGAGACACTGTAACTTAAATGTGATAAAAGATTGGAGATGTGGTTAAGTTCCTAGGTTCAATTGCCAGTACCAAGAAAAAAACAAAGCAAATAAAATTGAAAGAGCTCTGATAAATTAAAAAAATTCAACAAATAAAAACTATGTCAATTATGTACTATGTAAATGCATATTTATGCATATATATATAAATATATATATATAATGTTGTCTCACTTGGAGTGAATATAGTCTGGAATACTCATTCTAAGATGATTCTGTTATTTTCCAAATATATGAGTGTAATGACAGGAATCTAGATGGTATAGATTATTACAGGGTGAAGCTATAAGATATATCCATTCCATTGTTGTACATGAAGTCTACCAGTGACCAAAACATGATGCCACAAAAGACTAGTGTTATGAAGTGTAAACAACCAGTGTAGAACTCATAATAAATTGAGTATATGGTGAAACTCAAGAGAAAACTCTTAAGAAGTCTCTTCTATTTAGAAAGTTTTAAATCCTAGAAATTGTAGTGCAGGGAAGAGGAAAAATGGCATTCCTTCCAAAGAAAGGTGTTAGGATATTGGAATATTTGTATGATAATAAAAATGCTATTGCATCCTTCACTCATAACATAAAGCCCATTTTCACATACTAAATATAAGAATTAAGAATAAATAACAGTGAAATATAAAATATAATATAAAGCATCCTAAAGTTGACATAACAAAGAGTGGGACAGGATGCATATGGTGATGCACAACTAAAGTATCTAGTAGTTTAGAGGCTAAAGCATGAGGATCATGAGTCTGTGGCCAACCAATGAAACTGAGCAAAGTGTGAAAATAAATTTTGAAAAAGGGCAGAGGATATAGCTCAGTAATAGTACACCAACTTCAATCCGCAATATCACAAAGGGGAAAATAACAACAAATAAATTAAAATTTTAAAAATTACACAAAGTAGTATTTTTAAATTTATAAACTATATAATATTAATATAAAAATTCTGTTCATTGAATGACTCTATGAAATGGTGCAAGCACAAAAGAACTAATTGCTTCATATATAATCAAACACTTATAAAAAGAAAGAAAATACAGACTGCAAAAGAAAAGCACAAAAGACTTGAATAGTAACTTTAAATGGAAGATATCTATATGTTCCAAAATCATAAAAAACTAAACATCTTTGAGATTAGGTAATGTAAAATAAAACAACATCATGTACACAAAATTAAGTTGTATTGATGTGCAATAAAGGTATTCTCATAAAGGGAAAATATAATTTAAACTGTTATTCTCCATGTGCAGAAACTGTACTTTTTTAAACAAAAATATGTGATACACCACCATGAAACATAGAGACTGAAATTACACTCTTAGACTTATGAGAATATAATCATGTTCCTCCAGAGTTGAAATCCAGGGTCATGATTAAAGGGGATGTACATTTACAAAGAAATACTAAACTGTGGAAAATAATGGTTTTAGAAACCAGAAACATTCTGTTATAAACATTCTGTTTTACAAATACCAAAAAACACTATGAATATTTTATAAAGATGTCACATGAATGTTGTGTTTCATATGTAAGCATATTTAAAAACATACAGAATTTGAGAAAATACAAATGTACAGAAGTACATCAAAGATCCAATTACACATCCTTTGTATACATGGTAAAACTATCATTGTAAGAATGACCATTTTCCCCAAGCCAATCTATAATAATATCCCAGCAAAATTTAAGAAGGGAACAAAGTAAAAACATCTAAAATTCTCCTGGAAGATTATACATATATATATAATTAGCCAAGAACTCTATGCAATGTAAAAGCAAAATTACCAACTATCATTACCTGACACTAAAATAGGTTATAAAAATATAATATTGTGGTAATATAAAGATCAAGAATTCACAATAGAGAAAATTACAAAGGTAAATTCATATGTATGCAAACATTGTTTTTATTGTTAAGTGCAATAAAATCTATAATTTATTTATATAAAATCAATTATATCAAGAAAATTATTTAATGTGAATAAATGATATAATATAGCCTAAAAGTAGATATTAGAACTAGCGGCCCAGGACACTGGTTGGGATTATGTGCAGTATGTGTGTAACACTGAAATTATACCCCAGTGCCTCCCAACAGAAAGCAGATATTAAGAGGGATGATTATAAAAATATAGCAGAATATGAACCTCCTGACTCTTGATTCAATCATGGGCACACCAAATAAATATCTACTCCTGGTGTGAATCCCTCTTAAGTTTATAAATTAATTAGAAACATATAAAAATATCTACGATCAGATCAATTGGAAAAATTGGGGTATACTATGACTTTAGCATTCCTTAATTATCCTTATAACTGAGACAGGATGCCTCAATCCACCATC
Organism: Sciurus carolinensis; assembly: GCF_902686445.1. NCBI lineage: Eukaryota > Metazoa > Chordata > Mammalia > Rodentia > Sciuridae > Sciurus > Sciurus carolinensis. Next base: position 179,997 of record NW_025920138.1, on the reverse strand, counting down.
AGTGTGAGTAGAGAAAGACACTTTGCATCATAAATACAGCACATTTAACTCTAAATCATTTGTAGTTTGAATTTTAACATAACTGGTACACACAGAGAAAGAGACTAGATATATATGATTATCAAGATCAGAGAAAAAGAGTGTTTTTCTATGAAATTGCAAGATCCATGGGCTTTATTCCATGGGACCAGAGAGGATGAGGAGCTAAATCTAAAGTTCCTACTTTTCCCTAAGAGACATTTGCCAGCATAATGTGCAAAATGATGTTGCTAATAGTTGAGTTTCTATCTATCCAGCATCAAAGAGTGAACAAGGAATATACAGTCTATGACTGGCAGCCAAATTGGTAATGAAATACATCATGAGCCCTCTTCCTCAGCACACCTCAGTAATAACTCCAGGGCTAACCAATTCTTTCTGTAAGGAATTTGTCCAAAATTCAACTTTTTCAAATCAATGTACTACATTCTAATCTCTGAGGATTTGGGAGCAATGACAAACATAGAGGTGCCTATCTTTCTACATCACAAAATGTGGTTCCATTTTGGCATGCAAGAATTTCCATGGGCTGCAATCTTCACCAGTAGTGAAGAAAAAGGGTTAAAAGTACAGACTCCTGTTTATTTCTAAAATAGGTTCACATCACCTTCTTTCAATGAGTATAAGGCAGCCTGAATTTTAACTTTTAGCATAAATTTAGTGCACCACTCAACTATGAGAACTTCTGCAGCCTGAGTGCAACTACTATCAAAAAAATGGAAGAACAGCTAGGACTCTAATTATGTGGATATGGAAAAAGAAATAAACACTTGCAAACTGTGCTAGAATATGATTTCAATAGAGCTAATTTTTTAAAAGCCTTGAAACCTGAAGTTCTTTATGTTAAATAAATGGTTGCATTATAGTCTTCATTATAGCAGTATTTATAGTATAGTAGCTAAGGTCAGGGAACAACTGAAACGACCTTTGATGAATGGCAAACCAGGAGATTTCTCCCAGATTTTAGGGCATTCAACTACTTCCATGAAAAACTAGAATCCCTAAATTTAGTCTGCCCTCTTACAAGATCCAAGTATTGATATTCCCTAGACTCTCAAGAGACTTCAGGAGTGTCAGCTGTGGGATCCTCATATCAGAAAGTTCTGAAACACAGTACCAGGAAAATACCAGAGGGGGGAAGGAGAACCTTCTGAAAATAAATTCCACAAGGGGACTTCTGAAAACAAAGACATGTGACAAGGTGTCTGACCTTGGAGACAAAAGAAGCACAAACACATATTTTTGCAAAGGTCAAGTGATTTTTCTCTAATTTCTATCATGTGAAATACGCATAAAAAAAACCAATGAAAACCTTTGTTTTTGGCATTTTCTATGGTACTGGGATTTGTCACATGGGCATTTTAAATCTCAGCTGCACACCCAGTCCCAGGTTTAAAATTTTGAGAAATGTCTTTCCAAGTTGCCAATGCTCAACTTTAATTCCTGATGTTGACCTTGAAATTGCAATCTTCATGTCTTAGCCAACTGAGTTTCTAGGAGTGTAGGCATTAGCCATTGCACCCAGTCAGAAAACAAATTATTTACAAAGTTCTGACTACTTCTTTGTAAAAAAAATATATATATTAATTAATTAATTAAATAATTAAAGTACTGTACTCATTTAAAATGTAATAGGGGAAATTATTGATAATACTGATCAGGGAAGAAGTTTTCATAGAAAATATAGACAGGGAGGTGAAATTTTAGGATTTTATTGACATATATATATAAAGGGCATAGGCTGGGAGACAGGGTTCTGTATTTCACATATTGCTTGCCATTCATTTAGAATATTCAGGGGGATTCAGCCAGGGTGTTACACACTGGTAATCCTAGCAACTCATGAGACTGGGCACAAGTTCAAGGCCAGACTCAGCATCTGTTTCAAATAAAAAGTAAAAAGTACCAGGGATATAGCTTAGTGGTAAAGGACATCTGGGTTTAAAGCACAGTACCACCATCCCACAAAAAAAGAAAAACAAGTTCAGGAAGAAAGATCTGAAACACCTACAGACACAGACCATAGCACACTTTATGGCAGAAAACAATACATGGAGTTATGATTCTGATGATCATTCTTCTCCACAATCCACCACACAAGCTGGGAATGTGCTGGAATGCTGGCAAATATGTGCTCAAATGGTACTTCAGGAAGTGGTTGAAGATATTCTTCAGAAACAGGACAGAACTTCTGGAGTCTACTGCTGATATATTCCCCACTTGACTGGTCTGTGAGGATTCAGGATTAAAGATCAACACCTTATTTTGCAATTTGGTCTTGGAAATAATTTCCAGACCATGATTTTCTATGATGAAAGCCCATAAATAAGGAAGTGGGCTTGAAATCAAGATAAATTTTCTTGCCAGGCATGGTAGCACACACATATAATCCCAGCAGCTTGTAAGGCTGAGATAGGCAGTTTGCAATTTCTAAGCCAGCCTCAGCAACTTAGCAAGAACCTGTCACTAAATAAAATATAAAAAAATGTCCTGGGGATGTGGCTCAGTGGTTAACTGACCCTGGATTCAATCCAGAGTACAAAAAAAAGTGTATAATTTAAAGCCCAAACACCTCTACTACACCACATGACTCATACATTTCTTATTATTTTAGAATTTGTATAGTGGCACTTATTCAAAAAAGCAGGATTTCTGAGTGTGTGTGTGTGTGTGCATTTATATAATTTTTAATGTATTTTGCCTTTTTTCTGATATCTGGAATGGATTGGACTATGGCCAGCATTTGGAGGGACAAAACCTAACTCTGGAAGTTTTCTGCTTAAAGTTTCCTGCTTTCACTCAGGGCAGTGTCTCTCTCTTCTCTCTCTTTCTTTTTTTTTTTTTTTTGTACTTGAGAAGAAATAGGGGTAAGAAATTGTATTCCTCACCTAAAAAAAATCAGGTAAGAGACTAGCCTAAACCTATAGGTATATGCACATATGTTACATATAAACAAAACCTTTATATATACTTGATTATTTATGAGGTGACGTTTCTCAGTCCTGTGGAAATCCTGGTTCCGTTTATAACAAGGAATGACACAAGCCAGGAGCAATGTCAACCCTCCTTTACAAACCAGCAAAAAATACAGGTTTCTATGTCATTTTCTAAACATAGCTGAATGTGGGTGATAGAAGCATGGAACAGACAACTCTTTTATTAGGGAGACACAGTGAAAGCAGTTCAAGGAAACAATTAGTTATACCACCTTGAAGCACCAGAGAATAGGAATTTGGAATTTAGACAGGAAGACTCAATCTTTTATGTTGGCAATGTGGATGTCATTGGTGCCCACAGTGAAAAGGTTTTTACAAGTTTCTGAAAGAAAATTCATGTGAGTGGCACATAAACAATCAGTATCTGCACAGCATTTTCCAGGTGGTTTGTCAGCTGTGGCCACAGCACATACATGTGTTACTAGCCTCCTTGACAAGCAAGATACATCTGTGTCCTATAAAATCATTCCCATTTTAGAGATGAGAAAACACAGGTTTCTGGATATTAAATGTCAACTCAGCTGCAAAGAGAGTACTACACAGAGGTGGAACTATATGAAATTCCTTCAAAGCTCCTCAAAGTTTGATTTGCTCCTGATGTAGAGGATGTGTCTGAAGAAATATTATTTTCTCTTCATTTTGAATAAAGTACTTAAACAAGACATCGCAGGAGCAAAACATTTTTTCCCTCTTTCATGTTAAGTAACTATTCACAATCTGAGCTATCAACCTAGATTCCTTATGAGGTAATTGCTTGGAGATTACAGGGTACAAAAAAGCACATCACAGACCCAGAGTCTGAGTATGACTCAGAAAAGAAATAAATTTAAAAGGCTCATAAGAAATTTTGAAGAAAAAATATGTAACTATTTCTAAAAATATATGTCCTTTCATTGCTATCTCTATAACATATCATTTAGAAAACAATAAATTATGATGCATATTTCTAGGATTTGCCAAATCTTATTCTATATATTTTGTAATAAAGTCCAGAATTCAGATAAGAGAAAGAATGATTCACTGTCAATATCATTTAAAAAAATCTTGAAGAAAGAGGAGTGGATGTTTTAGTGAACGTGTCATTCAACAATTTACTTAACCAATGATTTTGAGTAAATATATTCATTTTCCTGAAGCAATAGGTAAGTGAGATTTTCCTTATTTATATTTCCTGTTAGAATTTCCAAAGATAAGCCCTATAATTTCATTTGGAATAACCTCCAAATACAAAACATACAAGATACCTACAAAGCAAACTCAGCAGAATAAAATGTAAATATTCTGTTTTATTAATTAAAAACAAAATTCTTTTTTCTTGAAATCCAGATCTATCTGTCTTTTTGGATACATTTTCTTATCTTTAAAGCCAGAAACAAAAGAAGAAATGCAGGCAAATACCTTGAGTTTCCAATTAGTACAAGGGATTGCTATAGCTAAGATTTCAATAATCATAAGAAATTCAAAATCTAAAGAAATACTAAAAAATATTTAGAGAAATATGAAAAAAAATTCCTCATAGACACAACTAAATAAAATTGATGATAACATAAAACATGTGAATATTCATAAACTCAAGAATTTATTATTATTTGTGGAAATTCTTGCTATTGAAGATTTATGATGCTCACTGTCACAGAGAATAACAGAATTTACAACATTTGTGACCATGATAACATGTAAGAGCACAACATTTCTCACTCAAACACCAACCCTAAAATTTGAGGTGCATGGTTAAAGAGAATTTACATCTTGGAAGAAATAAATAGTAATCTGTGGGGAAAAATGGTTCCTAGGAGCTAGTCACATTTTAGTTATAGTACATCCAGTTTAAGAAATAGTATAAAACACCATGTTTAAGTTTTATATGTGCAATATATATGTGATATTTCACATGAATATATATTTAGAAAAAAGTGTAGAACTTCTGAGAAAACATATCATCAGCACATAAAAACTCACACATCCCATGTGTAGATGATAAAACTAATCTTTACAAAGAAAACAATTTTCCCCCAAATTAACCTACAATATATCCCTGTAAAATTGTTATGTGCCTATATGAATACATCATAGTAGTTTCTACATTTATGTATATCTGTAAAGCAGTAATTTATATAACTATAAATAAATGAAAGAGGAGGAATGTAGGAGGAGAGGGAAAGAGGAACTACTGGTTACTGAAATGGAGCAAATTATATTCTTTGCTTGTATGATTATGTCAAAATGAAGTTGAATATTATGTATAACTACAATGCAAGTAGTAAAAAATCAACATGATTTACTTTTAATGAAATAAGAAACCAAACTACAAAGTTCTAAAATTTATTCACAAAATTATATATATAATTGTAGACAAGCCAAAAATTTTTCAATTATAAGAACAAAAGGAGTATTTATCATTACCTGACATTCATGTATATTATGAAAGTATACTATTTTAATAATCATTAAGGAATCACAATATAAACTAAATCCATATATGAATTCATATGTATGTAAAAAATATACACTTAATTGCAATAGAAAAATCTAAATAAATCAAACCATAATAAGGCCAATGTCACCAACTAACATAGACCCTGTCTCAAAATAAAAAGTAAAAAGTACTAGGGATATATCTCAGTAGTAAAGAATCCCGAGGTTCAACTTCCAGCAAAAAATAATAAGAAAAGGAAAGAAAAAAGAAAGTGAAAATGAAATTTGGCTAGATCAGGAGGAAACAAGATTCCTATAGGCCACAGCTCCTCTCCTGCCAGAAAATGGCATGTGGAGATTTGATCAAGACATTGGGCCCACGTGTCAATCACCAGCTGCTGGGCCACAGGAACACACCTGCCAAATAGTATTAGAGGTCGGGGTTGAGGATGCCCTGAAAGGATAAGGAAGTGAGAGAGGGTCTCTGCCACTGATGTACTCCCTACCTGAATGGCCAGCAGTACTGAGGATTCACTTCCCAACAAGAGGGCTCAGGCTTGCAGACTCCAGAGACTGTGGAGAATACAGGTCTGCCAGCTTCTGCTCCTGCACAGCCAGTCGTGCTATTCCAACAGCCTCCCTCTCCAGTCTCATGATGCCACTGCCCACTCACTATTTCCTGGTGCTCAGAAGCCAGTCCTTGTCCCTAGGGATCTTCAGCCACTGCACAGCAGAGCAACCTGGGACTCCGAAGTACGAGAGTGAAACCTAGAGTTGAATGACTGATATGGCGATCTCAGGGAAATAGGGAAGGAGGAGGAATCCCACCCCCAACTCCCTGGAAGCAAACAGTATTGGACAGTTCTAAGTGTTCCTGATTGGACAGGGCCTCAGACCTGCCCCTCGAGTCAGGGAGTGTTCTCTATGATTGAGAGCAAATAATATCCAATCCAGGCATGAATAAGACCAGAATGACATGTTCTTGGTAGCAGGTTTTTTTTTTTTTTTTGAGGTTTGGGAATTGCTCCCCAAAGCCTCAGGCTGCTGCTACTTTAAGGCAATATTTCCTTACAAATGTGGGATCTAGTCCAACCAGCAGAACACTTCCATTTAACATAATGCACAAGGTCATTTCAGTTTATGGAATTTTATATGCCAGTATTTTGTTCATGAATGAAAATAATATGACAAGTACTATGAAATGTTATTTAACTTTTCTGCTCTCTGTTCTCATTAGGAGACAGATTAAACTTTGAATGGGAACAACCTCTTAAAGCAACATTATCTACCAAAAAGAACACCTAAGGCACAAATGTAACTTAAATATTTCTAGTATTCACATTAACAGCATAAAAAGGAAGAGTTGAAATGGCTATTAATAACATAACACAACCTTTCCAGAATATTACCTTTATGTGACTTATAAAATACTACAAATGAAGAACATGTGTTTTAGGAATGGCATGATCAAGTTTGACTTTCTCCATCATACCTCATTTCACAGTAGCCACATTCCAGGTTTGAGGGCTATGGGTCTCTTGATGTCAGGAACTTAAAGGACCTGATATATCTCTTTATATGCTAGTGTTGAGGGATACAATTCCCCAATAATATTTCTCCTCAGGCACAAATTCAGAATAAACAAGATCCTGAGTGAGAGGAGGGAGCTCAATACAGGTAGAGTCCAAAAGTTGATCATTCTTTCTCACTTCATAATGACCACAGGTTTTTCACACTGCAGGTATTATACAGCAAAAAAAAAAAACAACTTGGGTTTCTTAGGGGTTAGGGATATAGACTGCATTCTTCATTGGTCTTAATTGTAGCCAAGCCAAAAATTTTTCAAGTATAAGAACAAAAGGAGTATTTATCAATACCTGACATTCATGTATATTATGAAACTATACTACTTTAATAATCATTAAGGAATCACAATATAAACTAAATCCATATATGAATTCATATGTATATAAAAAATATACACTTAGTATACACTTATTTTTTACATACATAAAATACAAACTTATTTGGCAATATGGGGTTAGACATAATGGCCAAGCTGTAATTTCTGTTTCCTTCTGTGGACCTACTCCCACAATTAATAAGCAGGTGGGCTGGGACTCAGGATGAGCTGTGTCTGATTCCAAATTCAAATCAGCTCCACTAGGTCACAAGACTCTTGAAATATTTCTTATCTCATCAGACTTGGAAAGTGACAATTATTTAAAACAGCAGGATTTGTGATATATGTACATGAAATCTAGTTCTGTGTATTACGTAGCATAATAGGCAAAAAAGAAAAGAAAAAAGGAGAAATAATATACATGAAGTTAACAAATTATTTCTGTTGTAGTTCAAAAGATTCACAGTTTCTCTTCTTAACAGTTTTATGCAGAGTCATGAGAAGCATGAAGTTTCACTCTCTGCACTGCTGGAGTGAGAAACATAATCCCATTGGCATAATTCCTGGAAATTATGTCTAGCATTAGGTGAGCTGTAGGATCTTCATTGAATGCCAATTTTTCTGAAGATTTTAAATCAGCACACCTCGAGGAACCAGTAATTGCTTGTTCATGCTAGAAAACTGTACTGTAGGGATCTCATGTGTATTCCACACATGTGGTGAAAGAGCTAAATTTTAGTCCCCTACATCATCTTTAGCCTTCACATTTTATGGTCTATGTTTTAAAATCCAAGTTCAATATCTCCTACCACTTCTCTTCTGTATTCCCTGCCAAATACATCTTTCCAAGCTGGGGCTGCAAGTTCCAAATATGGGTTTGCTAGAAATCTGTTTCCTCAGCTACTGTCCTACATGCTGTAGGTGCAAAATCTTACCTTCCTTTGTCCTCTGCATGCCACCTTAAGAGGTGGTGGATTTTTTCCTACACATGGTTAGTATGCAGCATGCATTTCAGTTTAGTAGGGTAATGTTCTTAAATACTCCATATTCAGACATGCCTCAGGCCTCCTAAAATGTGGAATATTTACTGAACTTATCACTCCACTTTTCTAATGGACAGACCACCCTTGCTTGTGTTTCTGCCTGCATGGCCATGGAAGTGAATGTGCTACTGGGTTTTTATTTCTTATTTTATTGTATCCAACATCTGAGCTTCTGGTCTGCTCAGAAAATCCAGTTTTAATTCAAGTAAAGTCTGTCCTTTTGTTGTTGTTGTTCACCCATTTTGCTGAGAACTGCCTGTCTGATTTCTTGTTTTTTCTCAACAGAGCAGGCAGAAAAGCGATTTCCTCTGTTCTGTCATCTTGAAATTTTTTTTTTTTTTAGTTTTAGAAGCACATTTTTTCCTTGCTCTGTATTTTGAGATAAAAAGCAAATATCTCTACAGACCAATGGTAAAACAATGGGAAAATTGTATCATTTGCATGGATCACATAACAAGTAGGGGTTTCTATCCTCATATCAGATGAAGTGGACATCAAGCCAAAGTTAATCAAAAGATTCAAAGAATGTCTTTTTGTGCTTTTTAAGGGAAATTTATATTAACAATAGTAACAGTCACAAATCTGTATGCCTCAAACAATGGAGCATCTACATACACCAAGAAAACCACTCTTAAATTCAATAATTAATGGATCACAGCACAATATCATTGAGTAAGTTTAATATACCTCTCTCATCACTATATAGATCCTTCAAGCAAAAAGTAAAGAAAAGTTGTAGAAATGCAATAATTTTGACTAACAAACATATATGGAATATTTCATGCATCAAAGATTGAATATATTTTCTTTCCTCTTAGCAACACATGGATTCTTCTCTTAAATTGACCACACAGTCAACAAAGTAGTTCTTAGAAAATACAAATTAGAGATCTTTTGCATTCTATTTGATTATAAGTATATTAAATTGGAAATCAAAAATAAAATTAAAAGTAGAAGCTAATGTGTCACCTGGAGATTAAATAATATGCTATATATTGATTGATGTATAGAAGAAAATATCAGGGATAAAATTTAAAAAATTACTTAGGAATAAATGAGAATAACACCATATACAAAGTTTTCAAGGACACTATGTAGGCAGTACTAAGAGGAAAGTTCAATTCATTGAGCTTTTTTATTAAAGAAGTAGAAAGTCACAAAACAAATATGATAATATATATCTCAAAACCATTGGGGAAGAAGAAAATAACAACAAAAGCAGAAGATTGGAAATAATTACAATTATACCTAAATTCAATGAAAATAAAATATAAAATTGAAAATAATGACCTAACACAAAGTTGGTTCTTTGAAAAAATAAGTAAAAGTGGTAAAGCTATAGTAATGCTAATGAAGAAATATAAAAAACTCCATTTACTAATATTTTGGTGAAAAAGGAAATATCAACATGAGCACTACTGAAAAAGATTATAATCAAGTACAATTTTGATACTCTATAATGCAAAGAAATAGATAATTCTCAAAAAATTTCTGGGGCTGGGGATATAGCTCAGTTGGTAGAGTGCTTGCCTCACAAGCATAAGGCCCTGGGTCCGATCCCCAGCACCACAAAAAGAAAATTTTGTTTTTCTGTAGACCTATGACTTAATCATGCTGATATATATAAAATTTTAAAATATCAATTTTAGAAATAAACCTGAAGGTGTCTTCAAAACCTACCATAAAAGAAAAGCTCAACCCTGGGCAGATTCTCATCTAAGTTCTTTCAGACTTTTCAAAGTAGGTAATACCAATTCTTCTCAATTGTTTCATGAAAGAAGAGAAGGTTGCCTTTCCAAATTCATTCCTTGAAGCTAGTATACACTCTGATACTAAAATCGAACAGACACAATGAAGGAAAGAAAATTTCAGGTCAAAATCCCTTTTGAAGATAGATACAAAACTTATTAATAAAATGCTGGCAAGTTACATATAAACTATATTTGAAAGAGTGCACCATAATTAGATGCAGTCCTTTCCAGGGTTGCAAGACTGGTTCAATATATGAAATCACTAACTGTAATTCATCACATGAAATGACTTAAAGACAAGAATCACATGCCTATCTCAATAGATGAAGTAGAAGAATTTGGTAAAATTTTGCACCCACTTATTCTCAAAACATTACAAAATAAAAATGTAGGCACAGCAGAAACATGTATTCACATTGTAAAACTCTATTTGATGAAGCCTAGACCAAACTAATTCTAAGTGGAGAAAAATTGAAATCATTTTGTTAAACACAGGAAAAGACCAGACATGCCCTCTTTCATCACTTTCATTCAAAATATTCCTAGAAAACCAGGACAGTGCAATTAGGCAAAATAAAGAAATTTTCAAATATTAACAGTTAAAAAAGAACTCAATGTGTTTCTATTGCCAGCAAAACAGTCCCTCTAAAGAAGATTTCCACCAGAAATTTCAGGCCTTCATAAACATATTCTTCAATATAGCAGAATAAAAATTAATAAATTCAAATCATTGCAATTTTATACACCAATACTTAACTATCCAACAGAGGAATTACAGAAACTGTCCCATTCCCAATAGCCTCAAAAAATAAAATAAAATAATTGGGAATCAATTTAACAAATAATAAAAGATGACAGTGAAAATTACAAATCACTAAAGAAGAAAGTTGAAAAAGACATGAGAACATGGAAACAACACCAATGTTTTTGAACAAGGAAAATTAATATTGTCATAATATGCATACTACCAAAAGCAATATATAGATTTAATGCAATACTCATGGTCCAATGATGTTCTTCATATAGAAATAGAAAAAGTTGTCACTTATTTTATTAGAAAAATAAGAGGTTCAGAATACTCAAAGCAATCATCATCAAGGAAAATGAAGCCAGAGATAATCTTTTCAATTTACTGCAGATCTATAGTAACAAAAATTACATGGTGTTGGCACAAAAACACACACACAAAAAAAACAATGGAACAAGACAGAGAAAGTCTTACATAATTGCAGTTATCTCAGAATGGACAAAGTTGTCATAAAAATATATTGTATAGAAATAGCTCTTTCAAAAAATGTTTCAGGGAAATTTCATACATAATAGAAAAAAATTAAATGTATCTCTCACCCTGTACAAAAATGAACTGAAAATGGATCACAGACTTAGTCATTAAATCAGAGAACTTGCAACTACTGTAAACAAAATGTAGCCCAAACTCTCCAACATGCTGGCTTAGTAACTGACTTCAACAACTGAACTCCTGAAGCAGAAGACATAAAATAAATAATCAATAAATGAGATGGTATTTAAATTAAAAACCACTTCATGGCAAAGTTAAAAATCAAGAGCATTTAGAGAGCGTGTACAGATTTGGAGAATTTATTTGACTACTGAACCTCAGAGCATTAATATTCAGGATTTACAAAAATCAAATAACACCAAAAATAATAATAAATAACTCAATCAATAAGTGGACAAAAGAAAGCAAAAGACACTTCACAGAAGAAATACAAATAATTTTCAAATAAATAAAGAAAATCAACATCTCTGTAATTTTATAAATTCAGATTAAAACAATGCTGAGATTTTTCTCACTCCAGTAAGGATGGCAGTTATCAAGGATAAAAGAAACAATAAATGTTGGTGTGAATATTGGGAAAAAGATAAACTCATATATTGCAGGTGGGACTCAAAATTGGGGCAACTACTATGGATAACAGTATGAAGCTACTTCAGAGAACATAGATTCGAACCACAATTTGATGTAGATATTTCACTACTCAGTACATACCAAAAAGAAGTGAAATTAGCATACTACAGTGTTGTTTCCCCATTGATTTTTATAGCAGCTCAATTCAGAACAACCAACTTATGGAACCAAAGTGGGTGTCTTCAATGGATCAATGAATAAAGAAAAATGTGGTATATATGAATTATGGATTGCAACTTGGCCCAAAAGAAAAACAAACTTATGTCATTTGCTCACAAAGCAGTAAAGCTGGATAGTATAATGCTGAGCAAAATAAGCCAAGCTAAGATAAGCAGATTCCAAATATTCTCTGATATGTTTATGTGAACACAGAAAAGAAGGGGATAATACAATGGATTAGACAAAAGGAAATGAGGAAAGTGAGGAGAACAGGAATAGGAAAGACAATAGAATTATTCAGACATAATTTTTCTATGTTCATATATGAATATATTACCAGTGAAATGCCACATATAACATACAAGAATGAGATTCTTATTAGAATAAGACACACTTCATATTTGCATAATATATCAAAAATACTCCACAGTCATATTTATCAAATAATTACAAATAAAACAATTTTGCAATTAAAAATTTTTAAATCAAAACTAGAATCATTACAAATTATTGATAGGAAAAATTGCAGTATGTAGTATGATGAACAGATTACACCACTTTAATATATATTATATATATATATATATAATTTGGAAATGTATTTTTAAATTTTATTTATTTATTTATATATGATTGTGATGAGTTCTCCAATGGATTCACAACTCCTGCCCAGATTAGACTAATTTGAATAAAGTATTTTTAAAGAATAAAAGACATACTCTATAATCATATATCTAAAGTTGACCATAAGTTAAAAATGTGAAGATACCATGAAAGAATATTCAAGAAACCAAATTGAAGAACCATTAGGGTTGATGAATACTCCAAAATACAAACTACCAGGATAAACAAAAATTCCAAAGAAAGAACTTGAAAAATTGTCCAATTTTTATGAATGATATGTAAATTCAAAAGAAGATATTTTTAGGACTCCAAATCAACTGAATTACAATAGATCTACTGCAATGTACATTATATTAAATATGATTTAATTATTGAATAAATATTTTTTATGGTACATGTACAAAATGAATGGTTACATTTTGAGGTAAACCAATTCAAATTCTAATGCTTCTTTTCAACACAGACTCTGAAAGACAAGAGAGTTTGGATTAATACATTAAAAATGCAAAAGAAATAAGGTGCCAATAAACACTACTGTACCCAGCAAAAGTGTTTCCTACAGAGTTCAAATTGAAATTAAAGCACTCCATGATAAACAGAATTTAAATAAATTAATGTTGAGAACATGAAATATGAAAAATTTTATATTGCCTATGTGAGAGACTCTCAATTCTCAGCACTAAATTCAGGTACTGTGGTTGGATCACTAACCACACTGAGCCTCATCACTATGGTAACCTAGCACCCCTTTTATCCTCAGCATGTTCTTTTCCTCTTCTTTTTCTGCCAGTGATTTTTAGTCCATTGTTTTTTTTTCAATTTTTTTTTTTTAGTCCATTGGTTTTTATCACTGCACATTTTGGAAAACCATTGGGCCTTCCAACACTCAGACATATTCTGTCCAGCAACTATTTAACAACATAAGCCTGTCTATGTAACAATAAAGTAGATTGAGACCTCTGAAACTGGTCTCTAGAGGTCATTCTTTGACTCCATCACCACACCTTCCTCAGATGTTCAGAGGGTCCAGGCTGAACCAAGAGACTCCACATTTGGTGCCACAAACAGGGACCTGAGGAAAGCCAGTAGGTGTGGATGTAGGACACCCTAGAAATTAGGGGAAGTATTGGCAATTTACCAGCTCCATGAAAGACTTGCAGCTACAACTGCTTTATACCATTCTTAGTATAGGAGGACTAACATTAAATAAAGGAAGCAAAAAATTTTGAGATATAGTACTCAACATTAATCCTAGGTTTAAAGCTGTTGATGTATTAGATCCAGAGATATGAGAGAGAATCACAGTTAATGCTAGGCAAGAATAGGTCAGACAAGGATGTTTCCTACCTCTAACTTTTTCCCCTTCATGACAGCCATCCAACAATCTTTGTGCCACCATGGGTCCCATCCTTGTCATGTCATGGCCATGATACCAGCAGAAATAGGGAGTCAAGAGAGGGAACACAAGAAGAAAGAGAAAGAGCTTACTGTAACATCAAAGGCAGAGGCTCAACATCTCGATGCACAATAGGAAAAGACAGAAACTAAAATAGGGATAGTTAAGTCAAAGAAGGTTTACTCCTCAATATCTAAACTCATGCAGCAATTACAGATAGATGAGGAGAAAATGGACAACCTTAACAGTCCCCAGTTGCCTTAGTCAGGACCCCCTCCATGATCAGAGTCTAATCCTTTCTCTGAACTATGCACATGGAAGCTGTTCTTACTACTGATTACAAGGCCTTCTATGAAGATATTGTAGACACAGAGGTAAATGATCCAAAATTGTGAGAGAAAAGCAACCCTATTTCTAAGGGCCAGTGTTCATTCAGTACCTCTTATTAAACTACAATGGCATCATGAAGGACTTATCTGGATTGAACAGTGGCCTATAAAGACAAATTGTCACATTTAAAGTCTCTGATAAAGAAACTATAGAAAGCTGGACATATAGATCCCTCTATCAGTCCATATAATACTTCCATTTTCATCATAGAAAAGAAACCAAAAGGAAAATTCAGGCTTCTCCATGATCTCAGGGGTATAAATGATGTTATGAAAAAAAAAAAAAACAGGGCACTACACAGCCCAGTTTACCAAGGGCTGCCAATTTACCCATGGGTCATCTTATTAGAATTTTAGACATTAAAGACTGCTTTTTCACTATTAAACTACATCCACCAGAGAGAGAAAAAATTGCCTTCACTGTTTCTGTCACCAATAACGTGGTACCAATACAAAGGTATCAATGGACAGTCCTCCCTCAGGGTACAAAAAGTAGTCTGACCATATGACAACCTGTATGTGCTACAGGCTGTTAAACCATTGTTAGTTTACATTTAACAGTAGCATATTACATGGATAATATTCTGCTTACTGATACTAAGGAACATGATATAGAACAAGCCTTAATGATCCTACAGAACAACTTAAAGTCTATAGGACTTTATATAGCACTTGAAAAGGTACAAAAGTTCACACCTTACACTCCTTTGTCCACATTGGTGCTACCTAACACCATATGCCCTAGTAGGCCCACTATTCACATTCCAGATTAAGTAACTTTAAATGATCTTCAGGTACAATTAGAACATACTAACTGGGTAAGGCCCTGGCTTAAGATTATTACAGCCTAACTTACTCCTTTATTCAATTGCCTTAAAGGCAATCCACAACAAAATTCTTTGAGGATGTTAACTCCTGAGGCAGTACAAGGAATCTGGCTGGATAATGAGGCATTTGGGACATTATAATTATTCATATTTGACACAAATAATGATCTGTATGCCATCACTTTGGCAACCCCAGGCCTTCCTACATGGGTACTGTGACAACCCAAGCAAACATAAATTAGAATGAGTAAATTTGCTCTCCAACACTATGCCTAAGTTCTGCAGCCCACTCAGTGCCCTAACCACATTAGTACAAAGTCCAAGAATACAGAGTGTAGGCACTTATGGGTTAGAGCCTGAGAGATTGGTACTCCTGATCTCAAAAGTGTAATTAAACTTTCTACTACAAAATAATCTCTCTATACTATATATGTTAAAAAGGATGCCCATTCATAATAGACAGTCATCTGACTCAAGATAAATTCCTCCATACTCTGAACCAATTAACCTTGCAGTATATAAACCCTGTGTTCACTCAGCCGATTACTGAAGCTATATTAGTTTTCACTGATGCCACCTCGAATGGAACCATTGCCATTGTAATTTTGGATGTAATCTCCAATAAACAACAGATGTTTCAGACAGACAAGCTATTGCTGTCCCCCAATATCTAGAACTTCTAGTTTTCTACAACCCATTAACCTGTTTTCAGATAGCCAATATTGTGTCCAGTTAACTCCCCAGCTTGCTTAAGCTTGTTGCAAGCTAGATCTAACCAAACCACTAGATGTTTTGATTTCTAGCATCCACACTATGCTAGAATCAAGAAGATGCCCTCTTTGTATCCAACTTATCAATCAGGGCACATTCTCATTTACCAGGACCATTAGTGAATCTCACTAAGATAGTGGATCAAATTACTTGACCCATAAAGGCCAAGAAAATAACAGAAAAAGTATGCAAGTTACATACACATTTCCACTAATCTACCTAAAGCCTCCATAGGCTGTTCCCAGCCCTTCTTAAGGAATATTGTAAACACTTAGCTAGGGATTGTAAAAAGTGCGCTCCATTTTTTCCTATTGGACTCCTGCTGTCCTCAGTAAAGCCTACAGCCCTAGTAAAACCTTCCTAGGCTGAAATCCAATGCTCTTTGGCAAATGGATGTCACCCATTTTTTTCCTTTTGGTAAGCTTAAATATATATATGTAATCATTGATTCCTATTTAGGCTTTGTTGTAGCTATGCCTTCCTCTGGAAAAAAACTCAAAAAGGGTTATCTCTTATTTACATAGTTGTTTTGGGATAACAGGAGTCACTTTTACCATAAAAATTGACAATGACCCAGTCTATATAAACAACACTTATAAAAATTTTGCTCATTTTGACAATAAGTCATGTGACTGGATTACCTTATAACCCCCAAGGTAAGGCATAGTTGAGTTCCTTCATGATAAAACAATGCTTCAAAAACAGAGTGGGTAAAGCTGTACTAGCTCCCCACATGATGCCATATATGATGCTTATTTTTTTTTTAAGTTTCTCACCACATCAAAATCTTCAAAAGAAACAGTAGCCCATAAGCATTGGACTCCCCTCATAGGCCCTATTTTTTGCATTTTGTTTTATAAAATGGACCCCCTAACCAACATTTGGAAAGGTGCAGGATCCCCTCTAAAAATGGGTCAAGGACTTGCTTGTGTCATTCCAGAGGATGATCCTCAAACTACCTGTGTACCTACTAGAAATTTCAAGCTCTGGATATTTCAAACCACCAGCAAATAAGATGAAAGACCTATCATTGGAAGAGAGACCTTGAGGTGCTGCACACAATAGAACAGACAAGTCTCATGTAAAGAAACCTCTGGTGATCTTAAAGGCATAGTTGAGCAAGGTACCATAATGGTCCCAAACCCAGTGGGGGCCTTATTCCAAGAATGATAATGGTAGTGTTGCTACATACAGTTCCTACAGCAAGCAGTGAATGTAATTATAAGGTAAATTAGGCCTAGGTCACCAGACTACCACATTTTGTAGTAGCAAATTGGGAAGGAGCATTGCCGAGATACTTCTCTACTGACTCAACTATCATTGACCCTGAACTAAATATGACATTAACTACCATAAAATCAAATACTAGCATATCATTGTCTAATATATCTGTTTGTTTCTTGGATATTACTAATGACACCTGCAATCCAAACCAACCTCTTTTCTTCTCCCTTGCTGAAGGGAGAATTGTAGATAAATATAACTACTGCTATGTTGACTTAACCTTATTAGATCTAAGGATCAGAGCTAAAAATATCAATGTTCATAAACCCCCCAGTGGTATATGCTAAAAGCCTTCATTGTTGAGCTTCCCAATCACTCTTTTTGGATCATCCTCCTCAGATAATAACTCCATACCTTGGAATCAATGCATTACTTCCATGCCTATCTCATAGATGGTAGAAACACTTCTGGATTATATCAACATTTGTGTACCTGTTTGAGTGCAGCCCCCTGTAATATAATAGATACACCCAAAACTCACCAGGGATATTGTGCAACCTGCTACTGTGAACAATCTATAACTGACAATTATGCAGGGAATAAATTTGGCACAATGGATCTTATGCCCATATTACTTGCTATGAGGCCCATAAAACAGGTGTCAGTTATATGAATATTAGTAATACAGGAACTACTTTTTCTATTAATATTTTTTCCTAATTACACTCATACACATTTCAAACTTGTATCATACCACACTTAACTATGCTGATAATAAGATGGAAAGTTCAAATATAACATTTGAACAAGTCCCTTATACACATAACTGTTCATGCTGGCTTTTTAATTGCTTAAATAATCCCGCTATGAATGCTAAATATGTGTTTATTCTTAGATTTCCTCTTGCCATATAGTTTCTGGTGAACATGTCACAAGAATGGAAGAGTCCATGGGGCATGGAGGTGAAGAATCTTCTGAATAAAATTCTGCACTACACCAGGTGTGCCATTGGCCTCATTATCACAGGGATGTTTGCCCTGGTTACTGCCCTAGCCACCACAGCCATTGCCACACTCTTGCTCACTCAAAACATTCAAACTGCAGAGACTGTAAACAATCTATCCAATTCCCCATCAAAAGCCTTTACCATCCAAAATGACTTAAATAAAATCTCACATGCAGCCTTACTATTTATCCAACAAGTCTTGGATCTCCATCAAGAGTAATTAGATATATTGTTTATGTTTCAAAGACTTATCTGTGACCCTGATTTTAAGAGCATTTGGGTTACTCTCAGACATATTCTGCCCAGTGATTGCTTGACAATATAAGCCTGACTATGAAACAATAAAGTAGATTGAGTTCTCTGAAACTGGTCTCTGGAGGTCACTCATCAACTCTTTTGCTGCAGCAGTTTGGTGGTTCCTGGCTGGCTGGAGAGACCCCACAAATTAATATTTGCAAAACCTGTTTTCAAAAGTACTCAATGAAACATTTTATGAATTTAATATAAAATGAAAACTGGCATGCAGATTAATCACACTAGAAAAAGAGTTAAGTAAAGGTGAACCAATTTTGAATTCAGCATTATAAATAAAATAAATGGCAGGAAATAAGTGTCACCGTTATTACATAGAATGTAAATGGCTTCAGTTAATCAAAAGATAAACAGTAGCAGATTTGGTTAAAAAAAGTAAGAGTAAACAATATGGTGTTTATGAAATACTCACCTTGACAAAAAACATGCAGAACCTGAAGTTGTAAGAATGGGAAAGATGTATCCTGAAAATAATGTCCATTACAATATTAGGGTTTATATTTCTGTACCAGTCAAGTGGAATCCAAGTAAAAATCATTCAGAATAGGGAAAAAAAATGTTTTCATCCTGTTTAATAATTTCATCCAACACCAATATAGAGCAAATGTAAATATTTATGCCCCAAAAATGATTCATCCATGTAGATAGAATGTTTTGAACATTAAGAATCTAATAAACTATGATATTATACTACTGGGTGACTTGAACACATCTCTCTCACCACTGGATAGAATATTCAGACAAAAATTTAGTATTAATTATTTAGAACTCATTGATACTATTTATCAAATGAACCTAGCAGGTACCTATAGAATATGTCATTCACCAGTGACTGCATTTATTTTCTCAGCAGTTCATCAACTATTTACACCAAATTATAGGTCACAAATCATGTCATAAATACCACAAAGCAATAAAGATAAATTCTTTCATCTGATCAAAAATTTATGCAAATTAGACATCAATGAAAGGTAAAAACTGAATTTATCACTAATCCATGGAGACTCATTTATTTTGATTTGCAAATAGATCAGAAACAAAATTTGGAAAAAGCATAAAGCCTTTACAATTAGTGAAAGTAACTATACAACATAACAAAATGTCTGGGAAAGTGTGAACTCTGTAATAACAGCAAAGTTAATGGCACTAAGTGGAAACATTAAAAAGATAAAATTATATGAAATTGATTGCCTAACATTACACCTCAGAAACAAAAAAAAAGAACAAAACTATATTAAAATCAATGGAAGAAGGAAAATAAATGGAGTCAGAATAAAAATCAATGAAATTGAGAGTAAAAAACAATACAATTTATTAATATATCAGTTTGTTTTTAAAACATACACAAGATAGATAAACCCTCAGAAAAACTAACCAAGGTAAAGATAAAAAAGACTAAAAAATTGTATTGAAAATGAAAATATAACTAGAGAAAGTAGTAAATTCCAGTGGCTCATAACAAAGACTTTCAATTTTTCTCCATTTAGAATTATGTTGGCCTTGGATTTAGCATGTATGACTTTTATGAAGTTGAGGTAATGAAGAGAGGGTAATGAGGAGAGGGGAAGGGGTATGAGGTTAGAATAATATAGTGAAACAGTCATTATTACCTCATGTACCTACATGACTTTATGACTGATGTGATCATGTAATAATCAGAAAAATGAGAGATTACATTCCATTTATATATGTTCTATCACAATGTGTAAATGAATTCTACTGTCATTTACACCTAGCTAGAACAAATTTAAAAGTTTAAAAGTTTAAGAAAATAATATGAAAATTATAATTTCATCAAAAATATTAGAATGAATTACAAGATATAAAATTAAGTTATCTCTAATACCTGGAGACTAATTTAATTTTGAATGAAAAAATGGATAAGAAAAGAAATCAGAGGAAAACAATCTTTAAAATGAATAAAAGTAGTTATACAACATAACAAAATCAGTAATAATAGAAAAGCTAATGGCACTAAGTGCAAATGTTAGAGAGAATTATACCTAATAAATTATCTAAAATTGCAATTTAGGAACAAAATAAAAGAACAAGCCAACTTTAAACTCAATTGTAGAAGGGAATTAAAAAAAATCAGTCAAGAAATATAAAATTGAGAATGAAAACACTACAAGCAGATAAGTGAAAAAGTGTGATTTCAAGATAAACACAAGACTAATAAATCCTCAGAAAAACTAAACAAGATAAAGACTAAAGTAAGAAAATGGAATTGAAGGGCAAATTTAATCACAGACACTACTAAATACCAGTGGATCAAAAATACTTTAAATTTGATATGCAAATAAGCAACAAAATATTGAAGATATTGACAAATTCCTAGAGACATTTCACCTACACAAACTAACTCTTTAGGCTATAGGCAATATGAACAGAATAGGGTCATATAATGTTATTGAGCAAGCTACCAAAAGCCTTACAATTAAATGTTAGGTCTGGATAACCTAAGTTGTACCAGATGGAAAAAAAAACTAATCCAAATTTTTAATTAAACCTTTCCAAACTAAATACAAGATCATTGTTAAAAAAAAAAAGTGTAATATGATCAAGCAGTTTTCATTGCAGGGATATAATTTTGAACATTTAAAATAAATAAACTATCTACATAAATGGTATTAAGAGCAAGAATCATTGTTATCTCAATAGATGCAGAACAAGAATTTGAAAAGGTACAGTTCCAGGTCTTGTTTAAAGTACTAGAAAATCTACAGATACAAGCAAACTACTACAATATTGTAAAGCTTACACATGACAAATCCAAGAACACAACATCATACTGAAATCAAAACCCTGAAGTCATTTATTCTAAAAACAGGAACAAGGCAAGTATGTGCACTCCCATCATCCCTATTCAAATTAGTGGTTATAATCCTATCCATATCATTTAGTCAGATGAAGGAAATTAAGAGCTATGAAGAGGATATAAAGAATTCAAATTATGTGCTGATGACAAGATTATACATTTAAAGGATTCAAGACACTATCACAAGTCTTATAAAATAATTAATAAGTTTAGAAAAAAGGAGACAAATTACATAAATGAAGCCAATACTTTAATAATAAATTTCATAATAAATTTTCAAAATTAAATCTCCCATAAAAAATAAATCTCCCATAGTAACATGTTAATATTCAGAATGCATAAAGAACTCAAAAATTTGACAGACAACTAATAAGCCAAATAACAAATGGGAAAAGAAAAAGACACTACTCAAATAATATAGAGTCAACAGATCTATGAAAAAATGTTAAACATCTCTAGCAATTGGGCAATGACATATCATAGTCTCCATTGATATTTCTTCTCACTTCAGTAGTAATAGAAATAGATGAAAATGCAAATAATACCTGGAGGCAAGAATGTGTGAAAAAAGCAAACTCATATATTTTGGGTGGGGTTGTAAACTGATGCCACAACTTCGGATTATAGTGTGGTGATGCTGCAATAAAAAAAAGATTTGGACCTACATATTTTTCCATAAGGTGCAGGGTCTCTGGTCTGATTCCAAGATCCTTGATCCATTTTGAGTTGAGTTTTGCAGGGTGAGAGACAGAAGTTTAGTTTCATTCTGCTACATATGGATTTCCAATTTTCCAAGCACCATTTGTTGAATAGGCTGTCTTTCTACATTGTAAGTTTTTGTCACCTTTGTCTAGTATGAGAGAACTGTATTTATTTGAGTTTATCTTCATGTCCTCTGTTCTATAACATTGATCTACCTATTTTGATGACAGTACCATGCTGTTTTGTTACTATTGCTCTGTATTATAGTTGAAGTTCTGGTATTGTGATACCCCCTGCTTCACTCTTCCTGCTAAGTACTTGCTTTAGCTCTTCTGGGTCTCCTGTATTTCCAAATGAATTTAAAGATTGCTTGCTCTATTTCTATGAGGTTCAACATCTCTAGACTTAAATTAAATGCAAATCAAAACTACCATAAGATTTCACCACACCCCAATTAGAATGGCAATTATCAAGAACACAAGCAACAATAAGTGTTGACAAGGATGTGGGGAAAAAGGCATTCTCATATACTGCATAGTTTTACAAATTAGTGTAACCACTCTGGAAAGCAGTGTAGAGATTTCTTAGAAAACTTGGAATAGAACCACCATTTGACCTAGCTTTCCCACTCCTTGGCCTATACCCAGGCTCCGGATGGAAAAGATTTAGTTTCTCTCTCCAGAGGGGTTTTCAGAGAAGGCTTGAGCAACATGGAGTTTGAGGAGTGTCTCCAGTGATCACTCACCCCACAGATTCTGCCTGAGGTCATAGAGGAAAGGCCTGACATCACCGTGGCCTCATGGTTTCCATGGCAACCAGAGAAGATTCTGCTGCTGGCTGATTCAGACGAAGATTGAAAACAAGCACCAGCTCAGTTGGGATGGTCAGAGGAAAGAAGATGGGAGTGAGTGCCAGGGAACTGAGGTTTTCCAAAATATGATTCTAACCTTTTAGGCCAGGAGAGTACAGTCTGTGGTTCATGAATCCCTCCAGGTCCAAGCAGGACAAGGAACTTCTCTGAATTCTGACAGCTCTCACTAAACTTCAGGTCTGCTAGGTGTCACTGCACTCATTTGGCTACACTGGGCTTCATAACAGCAGGCAGTTATCACTCACTAGTTCCAATGGGTCTGTTTGGTGGAGGAGTGCTGGGTGTCATGTGGATCTCCTAGTTGAGCACCGACTCCAGTGCTATTTCCTTCCTAACCCTCTCTTCTAGAAGTGAGCCACTAAGAATATCCTAGTCTGGAAACAAGCATAGAGTCCTAGCAACCACACCGAGTGATGGCTGGTGACAGATGCTCAAGCCAGTGAAGCATGCAGTGACCATGGAGGGTTAAGTGATCTTTGAATTGGGACACTTCACACCCAATCTTGCAGGTTGCTCCCTTTTTCCTAGAAAGTTCAATCAGGTGACATCTGCAACCTGGGAAGTGGGTCTTCTAGGTGAAGGTGGATGCATCTTTGAAGGCTTAAGTGGTGTCATGGGAGTCATTCACTCAGGATGTTGGACAGAGAATAGGATGGTGCTGACATGCCAGGAGAGATATTCTGTGCTCACTACACTTGCAAGACACGTCCTTGGCTGTGGCCTTACAACTAAGATGCACTCACAAATTTACCTACTGAGAAATTCCAGGGACTACTCAACTCACCTTGAGATGCAGAAATGATGGGCATATCTGTGTTCACACATGTGTTCTTTCTCTTCACAGACTAGTGCCTGCCTGGCACAAGGTTCTGTGGAAAATTTCCTCCAGTCCTCTTAGCAGCCCTGGGAGGATGCTGACTAAAAGTCAGTGGATCACAGAAGAACCTGGTGATGGCATGAGGAACTCAGCATCACGGGGCATAACTCCACATTGGAACATGAACTGTCCTGACAGGGCTATGGTGAAAAGCTTCGAAGATGAATATTCAAAGAGGAAGAGCAAGGACATTGTGTTGGCACTGAAAGCACAAGGTTTTTGGTGCTAAAAGCCTACTTCAATAAACAGACATTCTAAAATCATACAGCTGTCATCATCCCCCCTCAAATTCAATAAAGAGTCTTCAGGTTTAACATACTCTACAAATACAGGAAGTAGTACATGCCAGGTCATTCTGTAAGCATCTATCATTACAGACACAAATTCTCCTTGCAAGGACCTGAAAGCCCTTGCAAACTCGTGGCTCTATCTTGTTGCTCTCAAGGGTCAGCTGAATAGGCACATGCTGATTCATACCTTTTCTGCCACAAGAACCATGAGAAAAGGCTTTCTTTACAGCACAGCAAGTATACATAAGATCTACATTTGAAAAGAGTTGAATTTGGAATATGCAGCGCTGAACCCAGCTCTCAAAATCACTGCACCACAACATCACAAATGTAAACAGAAAGAGCTCTGCTAAAATGTAAAAATGAAGACCCAAAACTGAATATCCAAACAGGAGTCGTTCAAGAATATCTGAATGTGGAATCAGACTTACTGAGCAGGAAACCTGTACCACAGGATTTTTCAAATTGTCAAATCCTTTTCATTTGTTGACTTGCTTTGGCCAACCACCAACCTGCAACATGCCTAATGGCTCTGGTTTTCTTCTTTCAGAGTGAGTTCTTGCAATGAATGGTTTTCGTTTCTTTTTCCTTACACTTAAAGAACAATCCAATATTTCCCAGATTCCTGGTAAACATGACAACATATGATTTTCCCGATTCTTCAGTGTATCTATTGAGGACATCCATCAAAATTTACAAGAGTCTCTACATGTATTCCCTTCATTTTGAAACTGTACCTCCAATGATAGTGGGAGAGTAGGTGGTAAATTCCCCCTTTCTCCTGAATACTAACAGCACAAACTAACATGGATTCAGACCAAAATCCTACCATTTTTCATCAAGTCATAAACAAGGCAATACAAAATAAAACTGACTAGGAAATCAGGGCCAAGGGCGCCTGTCTTTTGTCTTCAAAATTTGGTTTTCCAATTGACATTGTGATTTCCATGGAAACTTCTCAGGTGTGGAAGTCCCCTTTATTGGCAGTCTGGGAGTGTGTCCAAAAGCCTCAAAATTGGCAAGGGCCTGTGAGGGGTCAATTTGAATGTTGTGCCAGTACAACCTGGTGCACATTACAATCAAGAGAATTTGCTGGGAAAAGATGGTGATAGGACACTCAAGAGTGAGTGGTAGGATGAAGTGATGAGAGTTGAAAGATGGGAACGAACATGTCCTCTTAAGAAATGCTGGAGAATGGGGATGCACTGCTGCCGTGGAGTGCAGCTATCGGCTGAAAGGAGTCAATAGAAATTGCTGGCAGGTGAAACTGGTAGTTGTTGAAAAGGGTAACTTGGGTTTAATAAGAGAGGAGAGAAAGAAAAAGATTGAGAGGAGAGGAGATTTGCACCCTCCAAAGTGTGTTTTCCTGTTGTGTTTTCCTTTTTTCCATCCCATGCTGCTTAGGATTTGAACCCCAGCCTTTTCGCTTGCAAAGCCAGTGCCCTATGGGGTGGTGTATATCATCAGCACAGGAACAGCTCCTTTGAGGTACATGACTTGATCCAGTCAGGTTCGGTGTCTCTGATGTTCTATGCAGAGAAGCAACCTAGGACAAAGCCAATCATTGACTAAGGAATACTTAATTCCCCTTTTCACAACAATCTTGCAAATAATCTTTTTTACATCTCAACACCCACAGTCTAGGGGTATGTCCTGAGGGAAAGAATTATCCCCTCTGTACTTAAGTAGAAAACCAGTAGTAGCTCATCCCTGAGGAGAAAATTATCACGGATCTCTGGAGGACCGGGCATGAGGAGAATCTGGACTATGAGGGTATTAGAATATGCTCAGGTTGTTAGTATAAGGAGATTTTGGGGATCATTGTCCATTGCATCCCCAGTCATTACCTTCACAGTCTACTGACACTTCCTTGATTTTGTTTTCTTTTTTACTTTTCCTTTTGGCATTTGACATTGGAAACTTATACCCAGTAGTGTGCAGTGCAAAATGCACAAGCCAGTACTGGTTCTGGATCTTGCCTATCATCTCAGGTAGGGGTGAGGTAGAGGAAGGTGTTTCTCCTGGGAATGGCCAGATTTCCTTCAATGAGGGAATGTCTCTTCAACATAGCCAGATGATGTCAGAAAATTTAAATGGGCAAAGGCAACACTTGATAAAGCCAATCAATGTCTAAGGAATTTTTAATTCTCCTTTTCACAACAATCTTGAAAATAGCCTTTTATACAGCACCCTACTGGTTGGCACTCCAGGTCTGGTTTCCCAGGAACCATATTTGCTCCCAGAAAGGACACATTCCTCATCCACTTTCAATCTTCCTTTTGGTTTGTTTTTATATTTCACTTTCAAGATTTGTTACAATGAGAAAAGAGCTGAAAACGAGGTACCTGATCTCTCAATGATTCAGTTGCATTCAGTAACACAAAGGACAATGCCTCACTTGGTTACCAATGCTCCTGTGACATGAGAGTAAAAATGGGAAAGATCCTTTCTCCAGGTAGAAGGGGCAGACATCAGGCAGTTCGGGTGCGAATGGCGAGAGGATGCCAGGTTCTGGATGGAGAAGATTTGGTTTCTCTCTCCAGAGGGGTTTTCAGAGAAGGCTTGAGCAACATGGAGTTTGAGAAGTGTCTCCAGTGACCTGGCCATCACCCCACAGATTCTGCCTGAAGTCACAGAGGAAAGGCCTGACATCACCATGGCCTCATGGTTCCCATGGCAACCAAAGAAGATTCTGATCCTGGATGCTTCAGACTAAGATTGAAAACAAGCACCAGCTCATTTGGGATGGTCAGAGGAAATAAGACTGGAGCAATTGTCATGGAATTGAGGTTTTCCAAAATGTGATTCTAACCTCTTTGGCCAGAAGAGCACAGCCCCGTGGTCCATGGATTTCCCCAGGACCAGGCAGCACAAGGAACTCCTATTAATTGTGACAGCTCACACTAAACTTCAGATCTGCTAGGCATTGCTGCACTCGTTTGGCTACACTGGGCATCATGACAGTAGGCAGTTATTCTCCACCAGGTTCAGGGGTCTTCTTTGGGTGGAGGTGTGCTTGGGGACCCGAGGAACCCCAAGCTGAGCACCGGCTCCAGTACTATTTCCTTCCTAACCCTCTTGTGCAGGACTGGGCACACCAGGAATATCCCAGTCAGAAAACTAGCCTAGGGACCTAGCAACCAAACCGAATGATGGCTGGTGACAGAGGCTCAAGCCAGTGAAGCATGCAGTGAGCATGGTGGGTTAAGTGATCTTTGAATTGGGACGCTTCACACCCAATTTTGCGGGTTGCTCCCTTTTTCCTAGAAAGTTCAATCAGGTGATATCTCCAACCTGGAAAGTGGGTCTTCTAGGTGAAGGTGGATGTGTCATCTGAAGGCTTAAGTGGTGTCCTGGGAGTCATTCACTCAGGATGCCTGATGGAGGATAGGATGGTGCTGACATGCCAGGAGAGATATTCTGAGCTTACTACAACTGCAAGGCCACATGTCCTTGGCTATGGCCTTACAACTAAGATGCACTCACAAATTTACCTGCTGAGAAATTCCAGAGACTCCTCAACTCACCTTGAGATGCAGAAATCACTGACCTCTCTGTGTTCACACATGTGTTTTTCTCTTGACCAGACTAGTGCCTGCCTGGCACAAGGTCCTGTGGAAAATTTCCTCCAGTCCTCTTAGCAGCCCTGGGAGGACTCTGACTAAAAGCCAGTGGATCAGAGAAGAGGATAATCATGGCACAATAAACACAGCATCATGTAGCATAACTCCAGATAGGAACATGCACTGTGCTGAAAGGACTATGATGAAAATGTTCCAAGATGAATATTCAAACAGGGAGACCAAGGACATTGTGTTGACACCAAAAGCACAAGGTTGTTGGTGCTAAAAGCCTACTTCAATGGAGAGACAATCTAAAACTATACAGCCATCATCATCCACCCACAATTTCTACCACGTGTCTTCAGGTTCAGCATACTCTACAAATACAGTAAGTAGTTCTTGCCAAAATATTCTGTAAGCATCCATCATTACAGAACCAAATTCCCCTTGCAAGGACCTCAAAGCCTTTGCAAACACGTAGCTCTGTCTTGTTGCTCTCAAGGGAGAGCTGATTAGACACATGCTGCTTCATAGCTTTTCTGGCACAAGAACCATAAAAAAGGCTGTCTTTAAAGCACAGCAAGTATACACATGATCTCAATTTTAAATGAGCTGAGTATGGAATATGCAGCACTGAACCCAGCTCTCAAAATAAAGACTGCACCACAACATCATGAATGTAAACAGAAAGAGCTCAGCTAAAAGGCAAAAGTGAAGACCCAAAACTGAATATCTAAGCAGGAGTGGTTCAAGAATGTCTGAATGTAGGATCAGACTTACTGAGCAGGAAACATGTACCACAGGGTTTTCAAACTGTCAAATGCTTTCCATTTCTTGATTTGCTTTGACCCACCACCAACCTGCAACATGCCTAATGGCTCTGGTTTCCTTCTTTTGGCATGAGTTCTTGCAATGAATCATTTTCATTTTTTCCCCCTTACCCTACAAAGAACAATCCAATACTTCACAGATCCCTGGTAAACATGAGATCAGCATATGCTTTCCCGCCTCTACTATGCATCTGTTGAAAACATCCATCAAAATTAGCAAGAGTATCTGCAAGTGTTCCCTTCCTTTTGACACTGGAGCTCCAATAATAGTGGGAGAGTAGGTGGTAAATTCCCCTTTTCTACTGAATGGTATCAGCACAAATAACATGGATTCAGCCTGAAATCCTATCATTTTTCATCAAGTCTTAAGCAAGGCTATACAAAATAAAACTGACTAGCAAATCAGGGCTAGAGGCCGCTGTCTTTTGATTCACAATTTGGTTTTCCAATTGTCCTTATGGATCACATGGCAAGTACTTTGGTGTGGAAGTCCCGTTCATTGGGAGTCTGGGAGTGTGTCCAAAAATCCTCAAAATTGGGAAGGACCTGTGAGGGGCCAATTTGAATTTTGTGGCAATCAAGAGAATTTGCTGGTAAAAATGGTGATAGGACACTCAAGTGTGAGTGCTTATGTCTGAAGTGATGAGAGTTGAAGGTGGGAAGGAACATGTCCACTTATAGAATGCAGATGACTGGGGATGCCCTGCTGCCTCCTGTCTGAAAGGAGTCAGTGGTAATTGCTCCCAGGTGAAACTGCTAGTCCTTGAAAAGGGTTGATTCCATTGAATAAGAGAGGATGAAAAGAAAATGATAAAGGAGAGGAGTTTTGCACCATCTGAAGTGTGTTTTCTTGTTGTTTTTTTCTTTTCTCCATCCCATGGTGCTGGGGATTTGAACCCTGGCCTTTCCACTTGCAAAGCCAGTGCCCTACAGGATGGTCTATATCATCAGCAGGGGAACAGCTCCTTTGAGGTACATGACTTGATTCAGTCAGGTTCTGTGTCTCTGAAGTTCAATGCAGAGAAGCAACCCAGGAAAAAGCCAATCAATTACTAAGGAATTCTTAATACTTTTCTCTACATTCTTGCAAATAACCTTTTAAACATCACAACATCCACAGTCTAGGGGTGTGTCCTGAGGGAAAGAATTATTCTGTCTTCACTTAAGGAAGAAACCGGTAGTAACTCATTCATGAGCAGAAAATTATATCACTGATCTATGGAGGACAGGGTAGGAAGAGAGGCAGGACTATGAGGGTATTAGAACATGCTCATCTTGTTAGTATGAAAGAAGATTTGGGGGATCATTCAACATTGCATCCCGAGTCATTAAGTTCACAGTCTACTGACTACTTCCTTGATTTGTTTTTTCTTTTTCACTTTTCCTTTTTGACATTTTTTGGAATTTCTACCCAGCAGAGTTCATTGCAAAATGCACAAACCAGTGCTGGTTCTGGATCTTGTCTATCATCTCAGGTAGGGCTGAGGTAGAGGAAGGTGTTTCTCCTGGGAAAGGCCAGTTTCCTTCAGTGAGGGAATGCCTCATCAAATTAGCCAGACAATGTCAGGAAACAAACAGGCAAAGGCAAGTGGTGAAGGCAATCGAGTTCTGGGTTCCTAGGACTCATATATTCTGGCATAAAGGAAACATTCCTCACTCAATTTCAATATTCCTCTCGGTATGTTTTTAGCTTTCACTCTCAAGATTTGTTACAATGAGAAAAGGACTGAAATTCATATCCCTGATCTCTCAAGGATTCAGTTGCTTTCATTTACACTGAGGACAATGCCTCACTAGGTTCCAATGCTGCTGCAACACGAGAGGAAGAAATGGGAGAGTTTCTCTCTCCAGTTAGAAGGGGCAGGCATCAGGGATTTTGGGTGTGTATGGCTAGAGCATTCCAGGATCTAGATGGAGAAGAGTAGGTTTCTGTCTCCAGAGGGGTTTTTGGAGCCTTGAACAACATGGAGATTGAGGAATTTCTCTGGTGACCTGGTTCTTGCCCCACAGATTCTGCCTGAGGTCACAGAAGAAAGGTATGTCCTCACCGTGGCATCACGTTTCCCATGGCAACCAGAGAAGCTTCTGTTCCTGGATGCTTCAGAACAAGATTGAAAACAGGCACCAGCTCAGTTGGGATGGTCAGAGGAAATAAGACTGGAGCAAGTGCCAGGAAACTGAGGTTTTTCAAAAGGTGATTCTAACATTTTCAGCCAGGATCACAGCACTGTGGTCCATGGATCCCTCCAGGACCAGGCACAACATGGAACTCCTCTGAAGCCTGATGCTAACACTAAACTTCAGGTCTGTTAGGCATCGCTGGATTCATTTGGCTACACTGGGCATCATGACAGAAGGAAGTTATCCCTCACCATGTCCAGTGGGCCTGTTTGGGTGGAGGTGTGCTTGGGGACATGTGAATCCCCAAGTTGAGCACTGACTGCAGCACTATTTCCTTCCTAACCCTCTCCTCCAGGACTAGGTGTACCCAGAATATCCTAGTCAGGAAATTAGTCTAGGGTCCCGAATGATGGTTGGTGACAGATGCTCATGCCAGTGAAGCATGCAGTGAGCATGGTGGGTTAAGTGATCTTTGAATTGGGACACTTCACACCCAATTTTGCAGGTTGCTCCCTTTTTCCTAGAAAGTTCAATCAGGTGACATCTCCAACCTGGAAAGTGGGTCTTCTAGGTGAAGGTGGATGTGTGATCTCAAGGCTTAAGTGGTGTCCTGGGAGTCATTCACTCAGGATGTCTGATGGAGGATAGAATGGTGCTGACATGCCAGGAGAGATATTCTGAGCTCACTACACCTGCAAGACCACACATCCTTGGCTGTGGCCTTACAACTAAGATACACTCACAAATTTACCTGCTGAGAAATTCCAGGGATTCCTCAACTCACCTTGAGATGCAGAAATTACTGACCTCTCTGTGTTCGCACATTGTTTTTATATTGACCATTCTAGTACCAGCCTGGCACAAGGTCCTGTGGAAAATTTCCACCAGTCCTCTTAGAAGCCCTGGGAGGATTCTGACTACAAGCCAGTGGAACATAGAAGAGCCTGCTGATGGCAGGAGGAACACAGCATCACGTGGCAGAACTCCACATTGGAACATGCACCATGCTGAAAGGACTATGCTGAAAATGTTCCAAGATGAATATTCAAACAGGGAGACCAAGGACATTGTGTTGTCACTGAAAGCACAAGGATGTTGGTACTGAAAGCATACTTCAATGGAGAGACAATCTAAAACTATACAGCCATCATCTTCCACCCTCAAATTCCACCACATGTCTTCCAGTTCAACATACTCTACAAATACAGGAAGTAGTACTTGCCAGTTTATTCTGTAAGCATCCATCATTACAGAACCAAATTCCCCTTGCAAGGACCTCAAAGCCTTTGCAAACACGTAGCTCTGTCTTGTTGCTCTCAAGGGAGAGCTGATTAGACACATGCTGCTTCATAGCTTTTCTGCCACAAGAACGATGAGAAAAGGCTTTCTTTAATGCACAGCAAGTATACAAATTATCTAAATTTTTAATGAGCTGAATATGGAATATGCAGCACTGAACCCAGCTCTTGAATAAAGACTGCTCCACAACATCACAAATGTAACCAGAAAGAGCTCTGCTAAAGGCAAAGTGAAGACCCAAAACTGAATATCAAAACAGGAGTGATTCAAGAATATCTAAATGTGGGATCGGACTTACTGAGCAGGACACATGTACCATAGAATTTTGCAAATTGTCAAATGCTTTACATTTCTTGACTTTGTTCAACCCACCACCAACCTGCAACATGACCAATGGCTCTGGTTTTCTTCTTTCAGCGTGAGTTCTTTCAATGAATGGTTTTTGTTTATTTTTCCCTTCCCCTACAAAGAGCAATCTAATATTTCCCAGATCCCTGGTAAACATGAGAAGAACATGTGCTTTTCCCGCTTCTACAGTGCATCTATTGAGAACATCCATGAAAATTAACAAGAGTCACTACAAGTGTTCCCTGCCTTTTGACACCAGATCTCCTAAGATAGTGGGAGATTTGGTGGTAAATTCCCCCTTTCTCCTGAATGCTATCAGCACAAATAACATGGATTCAGCCTGAAATCCTACCATTTTTCATCAAGTCATAAGCCAGACAATACAAAATAAAGTTGATTAAGAAATCAGGGCTACAGGCCACTGTCTTTTGCTTCACAATTTGGTTTTCCAATTGTCCTTATGGTTCACATGGCAAGTGCTCAGGTGTGGAAGTCCCGTTCATTGGGAGTCTGGGAGTGTGTCCAAAAACCTCAAAATTGACAAGGGCCTGTGAGGGGCCAATTTGAATTTTATTCCAATCAATAGAATTTGCTTTGAGAAGATGGTGATAGGACACTCAAGAGTGAGTGCTAAAGTCTGAAGAGATAAGAGTTGAAGGATGGGAAGGAACATGTCCTCTTAAGAAATGCAGATGACTGGGAATGCACTGCTGCCTCTGAGTGCAGCTCCTGCCTGAAAGGAGTCAATGGTAATTGCTGGCAGGTGAAACTGCAAGATCTTGAAAAGGGTTGATTCCATTGAATAAGAGAGGAGAAAGAGAAAAAAAATTGGGAGGAGAGGAACTTTGCACCAACTGAAGTGTCTTTTCTTGTTGTTTTTTTTCTTTTCTCCATCCCATGGTGCTGGGGATTTGAACTCTGGCTTTTCCACTTGCAAAGCCAGCACCATTTGGGATGGTCTATATCATCAGCAGGGGAACAGCTCCTTTGAGGTACATGGCCTGATCCAGTCAGGTTCTGTGTCTCTGAAGTTCAATGCAGAGAAGCAATCCAGGACAAGGAACACTTAATTCTCCTTTTCACAATAATCTTGCAAGTAAACTTTTTTACATCACAACATCCACAGTCTAGGGGTGTGTCCTGAGGGAAAGAATTATTCTGTCTTCACTTAAGGAAGAAACCGGTAGTAGCTCATTCCTGAGCTGAAAATTATATCACTGATCTATGGAGGACAGGGCAGGAGGAGAGCCAGCACTCTGAGGGTATTAGAACATGCTCATGTTATTAGAATGAAAGGAGATTTGGGGGATCATTCACCATTGCATTCCCAGCCATTACATTCACAATCTACTGTCAACTTCCTTGATATGTTTTTTCTTTTTCACTTTTCCTTTTTGGCATTTTATTTTGGAGAACTCTACCCAGAAGAGTGCATTGCAAAATACACAATCCAATGGTTGTTTGGGATCTTGCCTATTATCTCAGGTATGGTCGAGGTAGAGAAAGATATTTCTCCTGGGAAAGGCCAGTTTCTTTCAATGAGGGATTGCCACATAAAATTAGCCAGATGATGTCAGGCAATATAAAGAGGCAAAGGCAAATGTTGATGGCACTCAATGTCTGTGTTCCCAGGACCCATATATGCTGGCAGAAAAGAAACATTCCTCATCCAATTTCAATCATCCTCTTGGTATATTTTTAGCTTTTCAATCTCCAGATTTGTTACAATGAGAAAAGGACTGAAATTCATGTCCCTGATCTCTCAATAATTCAGTTGCATTCAGTTACACTGAGGACAATGCCTCACTTGCTTCCCAATGCTCCTGCAATGAGAGCAAGAAATGGGAGAGCTCCTCTCTCCAGGTAGAAGAGGCAGGCATCGAGGATTTAGGCTGTGAATGGTTAGAGGATTCCAGGCTCTTGATGGAGAAGAGTGGGTTTCTCACTCCGAAGGGGTTTTCAGAGCCTGGAGCAACATAGAGTTTGAAGAGTGTCTCTGGTGACCTGGCACTCACCCCACAGATTCTGCCTGAGGTCACAGAGGAAAGGCCTGACTGCATCATGGTGTCATGGTTCCCATGGCAACCAGAGAAGCTTCTGCTCCTGGCTTTTTCAGAGCAAGATTGAAAACAAGCACCAGCTCAATTGTGATGGTCAGATGGAAATAAGATGGGAGTGAGTGCCAAGGAACTGAGGTTTTCCAAAATGTGATTCTAACCTCTTCAGCCAGGGGAGCACAGCCCTATGGTTTGTGGATCCTTCCAGGGCCAGGCAGGACAGGAACTCCTCTGAAGTCCGACAGCTCACACTAAACTTCAGGTCCCCTAGGCGTCCCTGCACTTGTTTGGCTATACCGGGCATTATGAAAACAGGCAGTTATCCAACGAGGTTCAGTGGGCCTGTTTGGGTGCAGTTGTGCTTGGGGACATCTGCATCCCCAAGCTGAGCACCCAGCTCCAGTGCTATTTCCTTCTTAACCCTCTCCTCCAGGACTGGGCACACCCAGAATATCCTAGTCAGGAAACAAGTCTAGGGTCCTAGCAACCACAGAGAATGATGTCTGATGACAGATGATCATGCCAGTGGAGCATGCAGTGAGCATGGTGGGTTAAGTGATCTTTGAATTGGGACACTTCACACCCAATTTTGCGGGTTGCTCCCTTTTTCCTAGAAAGTTCAATCAGGTGATATCTCCAACCTGGAAAGTGGGTCTTCTAGGTGAAGGTGGATGCATCTTCTGAAGGCTTAAGTGGTGTCCTGGGAGTCATTCACTCAGGATGCCTGATGGAGGATAGGATGGTGCTGACATGCCAGGAGAGATATTCTGAGCTTACTACACCTGCAAGGCCACACGTCCTTGGTTGTGGCCTTACAACTAAGATGCACTCACAAATTTACCTGCTGAGAAATTTCAGAGACTCCTCAACTTACCTCAAGATGCAGAAATGACTGGCCTCTCTGTGCTCAGACATGTGTTCTTTCTCTTGACCAGACTAGTGCCTGCCTGGCACAAGGTCCTGTGGAAAATTTCAACCAGTCCTCTTAGCAGCCCTGGAAGGATTCTGACTACAAGCCAGTGAACATAGAAGAGCCTGCTGATGGCAGGAGGAACACAGCATCATGTAGCATAACTCAATAGGAACACGCACCATGCTGAAATGGCTATGACGAAAAGCTTCGAAGATGAATATTAAAAGGAGACCAAAGACATAGTGTTGGCACCAAAAACACAAGACTGTTTATGCTCAAAGCCTCCTTCAATGAAGAGACATTCTAAAACTATATAACCATCATCTTCCACCCTCAAATTCCACCACGTGTCTTCAGGTTCAACATACTCTACAAACACAGGAAGTAGTAGTTGCCAGTTCATTCTGTAAGCATCCATCATTACAGAGCAAATTCCCCTTGCAAGGACCTCAAAGCCCTTGCAAACTCATGGCTCTGTCTTGTTGCTCTCAAGGGACAGCTGATTAGACACATGCTCCTTCATAGCTTTTCTGGCACAAGAAACAAGAGAAAAGGCTTTCTTTAAAGCACAGCAAGTGTACCCATGTTCTACAGTTTAAATGAGTTGAATTTGGAATATGCAGCACTGAACCAGACTCTCGAAATAAAAACTGCACCACATCATCATGAATGTAAGCAGAAAGAGCTCAGGTAAAAGGCAAAAGTGAAGACCCAAAACTGAATATCCAAGCAGGTGTGGTAAAAGAATATCTGAATGTGGAATCGGACTTACTGAGCAGGAAACTTGTACCACAGGATTTTGCAAATTGTCAAATGCTTTTCATTTCTTGACTTGCTTCCAACCTCTACCAACCTGCAAAATGCCTAATGGCTCTGGTTTCCTTCTTTTGGCATGAGTTCTTGCGATGAATGGTTTTCATATTTTCCCCTTACCCTACAAAGACCAATCCAATATTTCCCAGATTCCTGTAATCATTAGAACAACATATGCTTTTCCTGCTTCCACTATGCATTTATTGAGAACATCCACCTAAATTTACAAGAGTCTCTACAAGTGTTGCCTTCCTTTTCACACTGGAGCTCCAATGAAAGTGGGAGAATAGGTGGTACAGTCCCTTTCTACTGAATTCTATCAGCACAAATTAACATGGATTCAGCCCCAAATCCTACCATTTTTCATGAAGTCATAAGCAAGGCAATACAAAATAAAACTGACTAGGAAATCAGGGCCTAGGGTGGCTGTCTTTTGTCTTCACAATTTGGTTTTCCAATTGACCTTGTGGTTAACATGGCAAGTGCTCAGCTGTGGAAGTCCCGTATATTGGCAGTCTGAGAGTGTGTCCAAAAAGCCTCAAAATTGGCAAGGGCCTTGTGAGGGGTCAATTTGAATATTGTCCCAGTGCAACCTGGTGCACATTGCCAATCAAGAGATATTGCTGTGAAAAGATGGTGATAGGACACTCAAGAGTAAGTGGTAAGGTCTGAAGTAATGAGAGTTGAAATATGGGAAGGAACACGTTCTCTTAAGAAATGCAGGTGACTGGGGATGCACTGCTGCCTTGAGTGCAGCTGCCAGATAGAAGGAATCAATGGAAATTGCTGGCAGGTGAAACTGATAGTTCTTGAAAAGTATTGATTCCATTGAATAAGAGAGGAGAAAAAGACAAAGGTTGAGAAGAGAGGAGGTTTGCACCATCCCAAGGGTCTTTTCTTGTTGTTGTTTTTTTTTTCTTTTTCCATCCCATGGTGCTGGGGATTTGAACCTGGCCTTTGCCTTTGAAAAACCAGTGCCCTAAGGGAAGGTCTATATCCTCAGCACAGGAAGAGCTTCTTTGAGATACATGACTTGATCTAGTCAGTATCTTTGTCTCTGAAGTTCTGTGCAGAGAAACAACCCCAGACAAAGTCAATCAAAGACTAAATTATTCCTTAATTCTCCTTTTCACGACAATTTTGCAAATAACAATTTTTTTACTCTCTGCACCCACAGTCTAGGTGTGTGTCCTGAGGGAAAGAATTATCCAGTTTTGACTTAAGGAGGAAACTGGTAGTAGCTAATCCCTGAGCAGAAAATTATATCACTGATCTATGGAGGACAGGCACAAGGAAGGCAGGACTATGTGGGTATTATTATATGTTCAGGTTGTTAGTATGAAAGGAGATATAGGGGATCATTCACCATTGCATCCCCAGCCATTACATTCACAGTCTACTGACACCTTCCTTGATATTTTTTTTCTTTTTTGCTTTGCCTTTTGGCATTTTACTTTGGAAACTTCTACATAGCAGAGTGTATTGAGAAGAGGGTGATATCTGTGCAGTTAACTGTCTTAATCACTAGGATGCAGGCAGTTGTGACTGCACCCTCAACAGCCAATAGCACAACAGGATGACTGGGCCCCAGTGCTTATCGAGGTTGTTAAGAGATATTTGTCTGAGGAATGTGCAGCTGCCTGGAAACCTTATCTTTCAAGGACAGGGGGGCCTATCCCCAACTCATCTCCTGCATAGTTCACCTCTTCCTTCCTCCCTTCTCCCTCTAGAACTGCTCAGTTCTGGTGGCAGCCAATGAGAATCAAATAGATTGGCAGGACCCAACCAGAGGAGGACTGATATTTAGCTGTTCAAATGTTAACAAATAACGTACAGGTCTTTGTGTGTGAATGCTTGAAAATATGTTAAATAGAGGACTTTCTATTGTGGCCACTCCCCACTCAGTCATTGCAAATGGTCTGAGATGCTGGTTGTGGTCCAGGCTTGAGCTTGCAATAAAACCTTGTTGTGTATCTTGCATTACTGTGTGTGCTCTTTGACTCTCTGGGGATCAGTCTATATCGGGGACCAGTCAATTTTGAACCCTAATATTTGGGGGCTCATCCAGGATAGACTCATCCTACTCTGGCCCAGGAGAGATAAACTGCAGAAGATATGTTTGGGTAACCCTAAGATGGTGGCTGGCGTTGAGCTAAGAGGTGGCACATAATTAATGTTAACATGGCATGATCTACCTTTGCCTAATTAATGTCTCCTTTGTGCTAGTGGTCAACAGATATTCCTCATTCTTTCTTGATTGGTACCGTGGCGCACGCTCCAACCATGCTACTTAATCCTAAGCTGATTGGCTGCCTTAGGTATATAAGACACACCTATAGGAAGCACCATGGATAACCGGATAAGCATGGAGAAGCAGCACTTCTGATAGATCACAGAAGGTAGATGGCAGATCACAGAAGAAGCACCTCTGATAGCACGCACGTATAGTTTGTAGGATGCAGGACTCTAAGAAGATATAGATCTCTGAAAGTGTAGCCTCTCCAATAAGCAAGGCCTCTCTCTCTCTTCTCAAAGATTCTTTCTCTCTTATGCAAAGCCTTTCTCTCTTTTTCTAAAACTTCCTCTATAAGCTAGGGAACAAGCAAACAAGCAAGAAAGCAGCCCACTAAAAGAAAGATAGTAGAAGTAGTTTGTTTCCAGTCCACCTCCAATAAATACCCATGCAATTGTTGCTGCAGGCAGTAACAATATCCGCTCAACTGTTGCCATGGGCGGCGACAATAAGCGACCCATGGTACCGAGGTTTCTAAGAAAATTTGCCACAGAAGGAGGATTGGCCACCTCCTGATAGGACGTAAGTCCTGTTTAGAGTTTGGGTGAGAATTCTCATTTGGTGGAAGAAAAGGGTTGCGATATACCCTGGAGTTTCCGCTGTTAAAAGTCATGGGAGACATCCCAGATGATCAGGAGTCACACTGATGTCTCCAGTGGATGCCATTTGGGCATCTGTTTGGTAAGGATCCTTGGTCTGATTGTGAATGAGAAGGGCATTGAGTCTGTGAGAGTGGTGTGGTTGACTGGCCGTTGAATATTGGAGAGTCCTGTGAAAATTTGTTTTACTTTGTTTATTACCTCCCTTGTTATTTTCTGTCTGCTTGGTCCTTTTCTCCTCATTATTATGGGACAGGCACAGGTAACTCCTAAGACTTTCCTCCTGTCACTTCTCAGAGGTCTGTGCCAGAGGATGGAACTTTGGTGTGGACAAACTAAAGGAGGGAGAGTTTGCTTCATTCTGCTCCACAGAGTAGCCAATCTTCACCAAGATCTACATCGAGCAAGGTAAGCAAGCTTCTCTCTCCATGCACCCCACATCTGTTTGAGGTGAAACTTTCTGTCTCTTCATTTTTGGAGGGTAAAATGGGCTACACAACACTCCCACACATCCACTCCCTCCTGGATGCTCCCCTTCCCTTGCGTGTCAGACATTAGGAATTCAAACTGTAGGATTAAGACCTGGGACAATTAGTATGGAAATTCCCAGATTCCCTTTGTTCACATAGTTAGTCTTCAATAGAGTATCTAGAGTCTATCTCTTACTGGTCCTGTGCTTAGATGTGCTCACTCTGTTCTCTTTAAGCTGCAAGAGAGAGGCATTTAAAATCAACCCCTCCCGTGAGACGCTCCAAGAATAGGCATGAGAGCTGGCTTGAGTTACATGCTCCCCAAGGTCTCCCTCTGTCATAATTTTTACTGGATACACTGTGCTGGACACACGGCTGTGACATAAAGACTCACAGAAGTTCCCCCACAAAGCACCAAAATATATTGGATCCTAAACACCTCTTTGTTTGTTGGAAGATAGGCTCCTTTGTCCTCCCTCAGGTCCCTTATCTTAGGCTTAGGGATACTCATTGCAGGCTACTTTACAGTCTTTCTCCTTATTCCTGAGAGATTTGTTTACTCCAATCCCCCTAGGCAGAGAGCTCAGAAGCTCCCAGTTTGCAGAGCAGGCTTAAGGTGAAATCAAAAGACAAGAAAATGACCCCCAGGCCTTCACTTCAAACATTGTAACTTCTGAGGAGGAGGAGACAGACACTAATAATAACAAAGGCCTCCCGCCATTTGCCCCTCCCCCTCTGTACCCTTGGAGTACCCATGGCAGTTAGCAGCCCCATTCCTCAAAAGCAGTGAGAAATAATATTTCATGATTTTCTGCATTCAAACCTAACCTGATTTCTCAACCAGGAAAAAAAGGGTTAAAATGTCCTAGGCACTTCTCTCTGCCTGGCCTTGCTGAAACCTGCATTGGAATGTAAACTGCAGCAGTCTCTGTGGGGGAGTGACCTGAGACTGAAAAACAAAAAAAGGTGTCCATTTTAAACTCCTGAGCTGCTACACAGAACTAACTCATTTTCTAGGATTCTTGTTTTGTTTTGTTTTTCTTTAATACTGTATTTTTGAGCTCATAATTTTGATCCTACATACCTAGGTTAATGATTTTTTTGATGAGTTCTATTTTTATTCAACTCTAGAGTTATTTTTAAACATCTGTTACATTGCAATGGAGATAAACATTATAAGACCTTTGCTTTTGTGTTATGTGTATGTGTTATTGTTTAAAGTCATATTGTCTATGTATGTACCTGGCAAAATTGACATAGATAGTAAGCATGCATAAAATTAAAATTTTAAAAATGGATCCAAAGACTTTTATTTATGTGATTTAAAAGGGTTCAATTTAAATTGGGTAAACTAATAAAGTGAAATGTCTTTAGAAATAACTCACAAGTCTCTAGGTGGGCAAACTAATGAAATGTTGATGTTAAACAATGTCTAATATCAATTGTTTCTAGGACTTTTCTTCAACAGGAAAGAGATGGCAAATACTGTTCATGACACTTGTCTGATATCTTGTTTTTTTTCAAAATAAGTAAATTAAATTTAACATGTATGGGACTACTCAAATATGTTTGTTGACAACATCTGATTAATTTGCAAAGTTAAAATGCTAATTGTTAAATAACATTAAGTGCTCTTAAGTCCTTAAATTCCATGGAGTAACAAACTTAAACATTATGGTGTTTTCATAGGTTGGTAAATTAAAAAGGGTTTAAAACTGCTTTATGTCATTATTAAAAACAAGGTTATTAAGAGTTATGTCCTAACAGGTAAAACCCCAACCCGGAGAGTGAGCATTCCATCTGCTCCCTTACCATTTCCCCCTGCTGCCCCTCCAGTTTTGCAAAGCTCCAAGGAGCTCTTAGATTTGGATTTAGAGTTAACATCTCCCCTCTCACTCTGTTTCAGTTAGAGTACTATAAACAACAAAGTATTTTATCTTGTTAAAATGAAGTGATTTATCTAAATTTAGAAATTTCATAAGAGTTGTTTCAGAATGTGAACGAAAAGGGGTCAAGAGATAGGAAAGAGAAAATAAAAGTCTCCAGAAATGGAAGTATATTTAGGGAAGAACAAAACCTTTCTGGATAAGAAAGTGTTTATGTGATGAAATACATGAAGGTCTAAGTAAAGTGCTAAGAAAGTATGTGTAAGTAAAAGGTAAATGTCAACAAGTTTGCATGTAACTAAGTTGGTTACAATATATGAGACAATCAGTTAAAGCTGTTTAAGGTTTTTCTTTAAGTCAAATAATACTGTACTCATATAAACCAAAGTTTAATTTATATGTT
Source organism: Sciurus carolinensis (assembly GCF_902686445.1). Lineage (NCBI taxonomy): Eukaryota > Metazoa > Chordata > Mammalia > Rodentia > Sciuridae > Sciurus > Sciurus carolinensis. The sequence goes on along the minus strand of NW_025920138.1, from coordinate 138,059 downwards.
AAATTGACAAGAATTTCTTAGAGGCACTAATTTACTCTTAACATTATATCTGTTAAGTTTCATTCTTTAGGACAATTAGTCTTGAAAATTGGGGCTTATACAATTATGGTTAAACAACTGTTAGTGTATTGTGCTACGTTACAGAGTCTAAATTTTTCTTTAAAAACTAAATTTGGTAAGATAAAAGTGACAAGGTAATTGTGAAATGGTCACTCTTTGTATATTAAATGTGTTCATATTTTCCAGGTATACAAGTTTTAAAGCAAGGAATTTATCAAACTGCTATTTTCCAGATTAAACTTGTCTGTAATGATAATTTTAAACTTATAAAGAGTAAATTTTATTGTGGATTTATTTCTATCATTTAATGTTGTATTATAGGACCTGTTATCAATAGGGTATATGTAAAATTTGTTACTTTTTACACCGAGATAAAGAATTTCAAATACAAATGTATTTCTAAAAGTTAGAGCCTGATTTGTTTAAAGGTTAATATTGTGAAACATGAAAACGTTTTGCCACTTTGCCACACGAAAGGAAAGTTAAAAGCTCTCAGCCTTTCTTTAACTCATGTTATAGGTATAATGTTAAATTGTGTTAATTATAAAGTTCATATAGACCCAGGAATCAATACATGTAAACTTCTTAAAATGACATTTAAGAAAGAAGCAAAGATAAACATCAGAATTAGATCACTTGAGTTTTGTAAAGAGCCACACCTTACCTGGGATAAGGCTCTGCCTCCCACTTCACTGTATGTAGAATGGCTCCAAAATAAGCCAGATTTCAGCTTCCTTAAAGTTATAGTCAAAAGATTGTTTTTTGTTGTAAAATTACTATGATCTCACACAGGGGATATAATGTATATCTCAGGCAAAATTTAAGATAACTATTATACAAGCTGAATATATAGTTTTACTCTTGCTAATTTCATTTTGTAAAACTGTTGCCTGTTACTGTTTTGCAGAAGTAGCTGCTTCCACAACATAAAACCTAGGTAACTTGTGATAATAGGCCATCACCTATAAAACAGATAGTATGTAGTAGTACTTTAATAAAAGTGTAAATGATGGTAAAGTTATAAACATTGAAGCTAAAGTCCAGTACTCTTACTTTATGACTAGTGAGGCTGACTTGCTAGATGGTTAAGATCAAACTTAGAGATTGAGATGAAATACAGAGGCCAAGAAAAGCCAGTATTCGGGTCTTGCCCTCAGTCAGCTTAAATCCAGGGAACAAGAGAACTTCTCTAAGGAGATGTGCAATTCTTGTGGTAACACAACCTCCCAATCAGGGAGTTTGATGAGACCACTGGAGGATAAAAGGTCAATCAGTGCACTGCTGGAGAGGAGAGTCATTGGAAAAAGGAGACATCCCTCATGCTTCCAAGGGAAGTCACCTCATCAAGGAGACCCTGCCTAATGAATGGCACTAACTGATCTAAGAAGCTGCTCTTAAGTTCTCTATGAGTGACCTTTGTGGGAACTCAGTTGACTCTTTAACAGACAGAAGCAGGTCACATTGACCAGCTTGATCTTAGACACCTAGCAAAACAGTTAAAACCAAAATATAGCCATTCTTGGGTTTTTAAAAGAAATAATAGTTAAATGCAACTGAATATGTACACTTGTGTTAGCCCACTAAAATTAAGAGTGGAAGCTACAAAAGAAAGATTCTTAGACAAATGTGCCTCATAAGTATTAAGAGAAATTGCCAAAGTCAGAAGATTTTAGTCAGTTTAAGGCCTAAAGACACAGGTAGGCTTAATCTATGTTTGCTATGTAACAGAAATATAGAGATCTCTACTTAACACAGGCTATACCAATAAAGGGATATTTTATAAAATTCAGATGACATTAAGTAGTTTATATTTCTGGGGACATCAAAGACATTAAGAGTTAAATGTTGTGTTTACATTCCTGATAACCTGGACATTGTTAAAGTCCCCAAATCAAGACCTTGTCCTCTCCAGCCTTTGTTAGGCCTTGTTATGGGAACAACTTCTCAGTTCTTCTACCCCCAGTGAGGAATTATTGATTTCTGTCATCTTTATGATATTCATCGGCATGTTCCAGATGTTACAATATTTACTTTGTACCAATTTCATTTCAATACTCATGTCTTTTTGTTCTTCTCTCATAGAAGCACCCACACCCCAGGTGACTTTACAACCTGCTCTTTCCCAACCAGACTTCTACCTTGGACCCCGTGACCTGAATTTTAAAAGAAAACCCCAAACTGCTTGCCCCCCACTGCCCCCTTCCAGCTCAAAGCAGCCAGAACGTTCATCACCCCCTTTTCCTACAGCAACAAGGAGTTCCTAAAATTAGAGGGGTGGGGGGATGAAGCCACAATTGGGGACAGGCCACTAGTGTAGAAATGGCGGATTGGGTCAAATTGAGGAAGTGAAGGCCATGAAATCCATCTGCCTCTGGAAGTTGGAGACTGCCCTGGGAGAATAAAATGTTAAGGATCTCCTAAGTTCATTGATTATCAAATTTACCTGCCTTTAAAGACTGTAAGCAAGGAGGTCCATGTGCAGCCCTGGGAGAAGAATGCTGGTTTTATGCTAATCATTCTGGAGTAGTGAGGGAATCCATGGTGAAGGTCAGAGAGGGTTTTGCCAAGAGAAAGTGAGAGAGGCAGGCCCAAGAAAATTGATTTGAAGCGTGGTTCAATAGGTTCCCTTGGCTTGCTACCCTAATCTCTACCCTAGTAGGCCCCTTAGCTCTGCTTTTCTTATTTTAACATTTGGCTCCTGCATTTTAAATAAGTTAATAGTTTTTGTTAAGGATGATGTTAGCATGGTCCAACTAATGGTGCTGAGACAACAATACGAGAGAGTACTGGTCCCAGAAGATGAATATGTGTGACACCTGAATGAGCATGATTCCTCATTATGAACAACTGAAGGGGGAATTGTTGAGAACAGGGTGATATCTGTGAAGCTAACTGTCTTAATCACCAGGATGCAGGCAGTTGTGACTGTACCCCCAACAGCCAATACAGGACAAACAGGACTGCTGGGCCCCCATGCTTATTGAGGTTGTTAAGAGATATTTGTCTGAGGAATGTGCAGCTGCCTGGAAACCTTATCTTTCAAGGACAGGGTGGCCTAAACCCAACTCATATTCTGCATAGTTCACCCCTTTCCTCCTCCCTTCTCCCTCTAGGATCGTTCAGTTCTGGTGGCAGCCAATGAGAATCAAATAGATTGGCAGGACCCAACTAGAGGAGGACTAATGTTTAGCTGTTCAAAGGTTAACCCATAACATACAGGTCTTTGTGTGTGAATGATTGGAAATCTCTTAAATAGAGGGCTTTCTCACTCCTTGTTGCCACTTCCCACTCAGCCATTGCAATGGTCTGAGATGGTGGTTGCAGTCCAGGCTCGAGCTTGCAATAAAACCTCGTTGTGTGTCTTGCATTACGGTGTGTGCACTTTGACTCCCTGGGGATCAGTCGATATTGGGGACCAGTCAATATTGGACCTAACAAGTGTAGTGCAAAATGCATAAGCCAGTGCTGGTTCTGGATCTTGCCTATCATCTCATGTAAGGGTGAGGTAGAGGAATGTGTTTCTCCTGGGAAAGGCCAGTTTCCTTCAATGAGGGAATGCCTCATCAACTTAGCCAGATGATGTCAGGAAATATAAACAGGCAAAGGCACATGGTGATGGCACTCAAGGTCTGTGTTCCCAGGACCCATATTTGCTGGCAGAAAGGAAACATTCCTCATCCAATTTCAATCTTCCTCTCAGTATGTTTTTAACTTTCACTCTCTATATTTGTTGCAATGAGAAAAGAGTTGAAATTCATATCCCTGATCTCTCAATGATTCAGTTGTATTCAGTTACACTGAGGATAATGCCTCACTTGGTTTCCAATGCTCCTGTGACATGAGAGCAAAAAATGGGAAAGCTCCTATCTCCAGGTAGAAGGGGTAGGCATCGGGGATTTTGGGTGTGAATGGCTAGAGGATTCCAGGCTCCAGAAGGAAAAGAGTTGGTTTTTCTCTCCAGAGGGGTTTTGGAGCCTTGAGCAACATGGAGTTTGAGGAGTGTCTCTGGAGACCTGGCGCTCGCCCTGCAGATTCTGCCTGAGGTCACAGAGGAAAGGCCTGACAGCACCATGGCATCACTTGTTTAGTTCTTTATCATACCAGTCAATTATATAATTTAGGTCCAGGTTTGCACCGACATCCATCCCTTGACTTAAGTCTTTGTTCCACCTTACAGTCCATTCATCATCTGGGGTTTCACTACCATTGTAGCTAGCCTCAAGCATCCGCAAACAATGCAGCATTCCCACAGTTTCCGCTACCACTGCTTCTGCCAACCTAGTCGCACCATAATCCTGCTCTTAAAGCAGGATTCCCCATTCGTGGCTTTCAGAGTTTCTGCTGTGGGTATGTTACCTGACTATTCTTAAATCAGGTTTCCCCAGTCATGACTTTTGGAATTTCAGCTTGAGATTTGCTACCAGACTGCTCTTAAACCAGGTTTCCCCAGTTGTGGCTTTCAGAGTTTTACCCGCAGATGGTGGACCAGAGTACTTGAGGCTTATTCTTATTCAGTTATCGGTTGAGTTTGGACCAATAACCAATTTGGATCGTAACTGAATTAAAGCTGGATCCTACCGACTACGCCAACTGTCACAAGTGACAGAGAGGCAAGTGACTAGAATTTGGTTCCAAACAAGTTGGCTTTATTTGATACACTCAGGATAACACAAACCTTAATATTCCTAATATCACACATCAATCAAATCATATGGCACATAAACACACTTCAATCAAATAATCCAAAGTCCTCTCTGCCTTGTCAATTCTGATGACCCCGAATGAGATGTATCTTGCTCAGAGAGAAGATGACGGCTGGTCTCAGAACTTCCTCTGGCCGATGGTTTCAGAATCAAAGACAAGCAGGCTCCACTAGTCATGAATCCTCCAGAGCAGTGGAGTCTCAGCAGTCTCCTCAGATGATGGATGGGACTCTCGAACCTGGCTGACTTGGATTCGTCAGTATGACCGCCCACTGCGTACGCTCTTCTTGATCACAGGAACCAAAAAAGGGCTTTATTCCACAAGTCTCAGACTTATATTGAGAACATCAGCCTATCAGAGAGTAGACTACCAGGAAAGTCAGCCTATCAAGGAACAGTCTCCAGGCAGATACCAGAATCCCCTCATGTACAACAGTCAACCAGAGTTACTTCCTAAAACTTGTATATGAGTGCAGCTAAGTCTGTCAAGTTGCCAGGCGCCATCTTAGAGATCAGGCCACGGTGCGGCTCTGGGGCCCTCAGAGCCCGCCCCTGACATCTCCCCCTTATTCTTTAAATAAAGAAAAAGATGACTTGGGACCATGCCTGTCTTAGGTTGTCCATGGCAAATTACATCCTTACCCATCATTGGAATTCTGACCTCCAGGCGTCAGAACCCTGTCTTAGGTTGGTATGCATTTCCACGGATCTTACCTGTCTTTGACTACTGGTCCAGCATGCTTAGCCATACTTGGGGGAATGTGCCTATCTCAATGGCTGTTAAAGTCTGTACTATAGCCCGTTGATGACATCGGGCATCTTAGCGAGCTCTGATTTGGCTGCGTATAACATAGGCTATCCCTAAGCAGATAATAATCAGAACAGCTACTGTTCCAGCCCACTGTTTTGTCAATCCCAGGGCTTTAGATACCGATGCAACTTGAACCCTGGTGGCATTGACTCTGAGTATTTCAGCTCATAGCTGACTGGTTAAATTATCAAATGTAGATGAACAATTACCAGTAAGGTAGACAGAGATTTTTAGATAACATAACCACAGAGCTAAGGTTATTATAGGCAATAGGGGTGACACACACTGCTCTTAAAGGATAAACACATCCCAGTCCCAAAAGTTCTTGCAAGATATCCACTTGTTCTTGTAGTAAGTCCACTCTTTGATTTACAAGGAGTATGCCTGCTCTTAGATGTTGGTTTAGGGTCGGCCAAGTGATTGACTGATGTTGCTGTAGGTATGGCAATTGCTAGTGCTGCTGTTGCAGAAACCACTATTGCAGTGACCATAGCCGCTGTGATGCCAAATTCTCTCCTGTTTCTTGATAGTAACACTGGCAATTCCGCATCTATAACAGAGACTGGGACTGGTAGGAAGGTAGGAACACACATTAAGACTGCCAGCGGGAACCTAGAAGCATTCCAACATTGAGAGAGATAGCATAAATCTGAAGTACAATTGAGAGAAGCAGTTGTTTCTTTAGTTCAGAAACATAAAAGGGGGAAACACACAAACTGGGGTAGGTGGAAAGGTACATAATTGAACTGTTCCTCCTAAGAGACTGAAAAGAGGTTGTAAGTTAGTTCAAGGGAGGAAAGGCTACGAGCATCATGGTCATCAGGAGTATGTTCAGCATCTTCATTTTGTTGGTCTGAGTTACTAGTTGGTAGCATTGGCACTGGTCGAGTTAGGCCCTCAGGAACCCAGATAGGTGATGTTTTATCCTGTGGAAACACACAAACCGAGCCGCGGCTCCAGTAAAGCACCGGGTCCGGGCCGTTCCATTGTCCTGTAAGAACATCCTTCCATTTTACCATCACTCTATCATGTTGTTTATGATTGCCATGTCTCTCAGTGGCAGAGCGACCCTCATTATCCAGAGTTAAAAATTTTAAATTAAAGAGGCAAAGAGAAAGTTTATCTTTAAGGGAACTGAAGGTTTCCCCTATTCCCCCTTTTTGTTTATAAAGAGTCCTTGTGGGTTATAAGGTATACCTGTGGTTAGAGTTATTTCAAATTTAGTGAGAAATTGGTTCTTAACAAATTTAGTTTTTAAAGAAAAATTTAGACTCTATAACGTAGTACAATACTCTAACAGTTGCTTAACCATAATTGTATAAACCCCTATTTTTAAGACTAATTGTTCTAAAGAATAAAACTTAATAGACACAAAGTTAAGAGTAAATTAGTGTTTCTAAGAAATCCTTGTTATTTTACCATGTCATTTTACCATATAGATTAAACTTTGGTTTATATTAGAACATTAGTATTTCACCTTAGGAAAAACCTTAAATAGCTTTAAATGTTTCACATACATACAACCAACTTAGTTACATGCAAACTTGTTGAAACTTGCCCTTTACTTACATAAACTTTCTTAGCACTTACTTAGACCCTCATTTATTTCATCACACAAGCACTTTCTTACCCAGAAACATTTCCTTTTCCCTTTTACTAAATATATTTCCATACCCAGAACCTTTATTTTCTCTTTCCTGTTGACCCCTTTTTGTTCACATTCTGAAACAACTCTTATGAAATTTCTAAATTTAAAAAAAAAATACTCTATTTTAACAAGATTAAATATTTTGTTATTTATAGTACTCTACATTAACATTTTATTAGTTTGACCACCTAGAGACTCGCAAGTTATTTTTAAGACATTTTACTTCTATTAGCTTACCCAATTTAAATTGAACCTCTTTAAATCACATGAATTAAAAATATTTGGATGCATTTTTAAATTTTAATTTTAGGAGCGCTCAATTTTGATACAGACAAAACATGATATTAGACAGCATGACATACACATAACACAAAATCAAAGGCCTTGAAACTTTATAGGTGAATCTCCATTGCAATGTAACAGATTTTCAAAAACTCTAGTTGAATTAAAAAAAATAGAACTGATCAAAAAAGTCATGAGCTCAAAAAATATGTAGAATTCAAAAAAAACAAGAGTCCTGGAAAAATGAAGTGGCCGTTAAGTACTTTAGTAAAGCACCATAAAATTTACTTTTGCTGGAGTTCAGGTAAGACTTTTTGCTCTTTTTTTTGGGGGGGGGGGTTTGAGACAGGTCTCCTACTGAGCCTTCAGGCTTTCTCTATTTACATTTCAATGTAAGCCTTGACTGAGGTTTGGATCTGAAAGGGGATGAAATGTTCCAGCAGAAACTTGATGCCTAGGGCGTTTTAACCCTTAATCCTGGTTAGTAATCAATTCAGGTTTGGATGCAGAAAATTATGAAACAATAATCTCCCAATACTTGTGGGGTCTGGGGATACTATATCATACTCCTTACTAGGACATGCCACTGATGGTTGGGCTGGTTACTCCCTACCCACCAGTGTACACGGGACCTCATGGCAGGAGGACTAGGTGGGCTGGACCGGGGAATGGAAGTAGAAACAGCTGACTCAAGGTTGGAGGAGGAGGAGGGATTAAGAGGGGGAGAAGAAGGAGGCATTTGCAGGAAGAGCAGAGAAGTGCAAGAAAGAAGAGACTTGAAGATAAGGAATCCCTTTCCATCTGCCCACTTGCTCACAGATGCTGTGTGCCAATATCTTTGGTAGCCACAATCCACCTTCCCATGGAACCATCTTTCATCCCTGCACAGGCCAATTTGTTATTGGTAGTCATTCCTTCCCAAACTAACATTTTAACATTTACCGGGAAGGCCCTACAGGAAGGGGGGAGGTTAGAGTCTGTGAGTTCTTGCCCAGTATCACAAAATGGCCACTGGGAAGATTTCCTGCCACCCAGAAGTAGGAGGGTGAGGGCTTTCATTGGAGTCTGATGTGGCCCCAGAATACAAGATGGCAGCAATGATCCTCCCCGGGGCAGTAGTGGGCCCTCCCTATGTGTAGAGGCTGGCTGCCCTTGTGGTTCCTCAACCTTGGGAGGAGCGGATTGAGATGGATTGGGCTCCTCATTAAAGGTCTCCCAATGTTGTTTACTAAGTGGCAAGTTTCTGGAAGGAGATGCAACGGGAGGAGCCGGTGGTTCTTTAGGTGGTGGCTCTTTGGGGAGAAATTTGGAACCCCCTTTGGGAGGTCCTGGAGAGAAGCAGGCCTTAAGGGCAGATAACGTAGGGCAGACTCCTAATGGGGGACCCTCACCTAAACTGATTTCCCTCTTAAAGTTGTCCCAGGCTTTTTCCGCCTGTGTATCAGACCACTCAAGGCTGCTACTCTTCAGCATGAGTCTTAGAGCTGAGAGCACAGGGTCACCATGTGTGGTGTGTGTTTGCCCCATCTTTTCTTTAGTAGATCCTGTAATAGCAAGATATTTTGTTTTACATAGTAAATCCTCCTCTTCATCTGAACTATCCTCACACCCAGTTTCATTTTCCTTGTCTGTCTCTGATCTTATTGATGCCCTTTCTGATGCTTTAGACCTTTCCTCTTTTATTTCCTCCAAAACCTCTTCCCCTTGTTTTATGGCCTCTCTGCTTTTGGTTCGGGCTGTTTTAGTTTCAAGAGGAATTCCATTGGCCCAGAGCAAATCCTTAAAGGAAACTTCCATGCGCATTCGTGACATTACAGTGCCCATTTTTCTCTATTAAACTACCAGAATGCAAAGCACTTTAACTAGCAAAACAAAAGCGAAAGAACTTACAAACAATCTCCGTTGCTTAACCCACGAACTTTAACTCCATCGCTTCTTGTGAACTTTAACTTCGTCGCTTCCCGTGAACTTTAACTCATCACTTCCCATGAACTTTAAGTCCGTTGCTTATCCAGCGAACTTTAACTTGTCACTTATCCAGCAAACTTTAACTCGTGGCTTACCCTGCGAACTTTAACTCGTTGCTTACCCAGCGAACTTTTACTTGTCGCTTACCCAGCAAACTTTAACTCTTCGCTTACCCTGCGAACTTTAACTTGTCGCTTACCCTGTGAACTTTAACTCATCACTTATCCAGTGAACTTTAACCTGGCCAGACTGTACTTTACTTTCCCTGTATTTACCTGATCAGTTTCTTCTTTATAACTCGAGGTCCCGGGTTTCGGCACCACTTATGACTTATGATCACAACGCGTATGCTCTTCTTGATCACAGGAACCAAAAAAGGGCTTTATTCCACAAGTCTCAGACTTATTGAGAACATCAGCCTATCAGAGAGTAGACTACCAGGAAAGTCAGCCTATCAAGGAACAGTCTCCAGGCAGATACCTGGATCGCCTCATGTACAACAGCCAACCAGAGTTACTTCCTAAAACTTGTATATGAGTGCAGCTAAGTCTGTCAAGTTGCCAGGCGCCATCTTAGAGATCAGGCCACGGTGCGGCTCTGGGGCCCTCAGAGCCCGCCCCTGACACATCAGGAGATCTGGGCTGACCAGAGGAGCTGTCTGAGAGGGGAGTTTATATACCCTTCTTCTTGGCGTGTTTCCAATTCTGGTCCAAATGGTGTCTTATCTCCGTGGAGCAGCACTCTCGTGACACTTAAGTCTTTTTGGCTTGCTGTCCACTAGGGGCTTGCCATTTATTTGTCAGGTATCCAAGTCTGCTCCTTTCAAATGTTCTAATGTACCACATAAAAAGAGTATGTTTAAATAACACAAGAAACTAAAATTAATTTGTACTCATGTAAAATAGTTAAAAATTTCAGTTAAGAAATTTTGTAGTGCCATATTTATTGAATCACATTTGTGCTGCATTATTATATTGATCAATCTCTTTAAGAACTTCAGAAAGCTGTTTGAAATGTCTTCTGCACTATATATTGCTCAGTGATACTCCTTTCCATGTATAAATACTAAACTTATTTATATAGTTCAAAAATTTTTATGTTGTCTCAGTATCTAAATGTTTATATATTTATACAAAATATATTTATTAATTTGTTTTTCATTTTGCAGTCACTCTGGCATAAAAAATAAGGATATCTCATAAATAAAAGCTGCCGTGCAATTCACTCAGTGATTATATTGGACCACTCCACCCACTCCATTATTTATTTTTTCTCCCAAAATATTTCCACATCTCTCCAGTGGACCCATGGAATAAAAACATTAAGTCCGTGGGATGTATGGTTCACATCACGACATCATTTGAGTATTTTCAAATAATGTAAAGATCTTCATATTTTGTGGTCACAGTTACCTTAAAAATTAATTGTATTCAGGGGCTAACCTGCTTGCTTTGGATGCTGTATGCTAGGCTATATCAAGTTGTTGCTTTTGATATCTATATACAGCTGCCTGCTTTAAATCAGTAGATCCTGAAATAGCTTTTCTTGCACGTCTACCACTGCACATTCTTAGAGAAAAAGTATCAGTTACACTTAAAAGATCTTGCCAAGCAGTAAAATGCATTAATTTTATTAAATTTCCATTCTTGAGTAATTGAATAGTATTTTGGGGTTGTATATGTATGATGAAATGGGAATTATATAAAAACACATGGACTGCACACAGAAATACTACAGTTTTCACAAGGAAAATGTTTTGGGTGATTATTTGGCTACTACCTAAACTAGTTCCCCCACCCCCTTTTAGAATATAAATGTCTTCTATCAAAACAAACTCTAAACAATTTTTTTAAATGTTAAAAAAGACCATTCTTAACTAATGTTTTTGGAAAAAAATCTCATAAAAATATTATTCGTGCTAACATGAGAGCTGTTTTTAATGCATAACTAAATATTTTCATTTTTCTCATATTTTATGGTAAACATCAACACTAATCTATATAATTAAAATTACTTGGGGCCCTTAATAATTTTTAAGTGCTTAAAATGAGTTCCAAGTCCCAAGAATTTAAAATCCACCTCTGAAAGGGGGTCCCTTTATATGCTTGCCACCATGACGGCATTAGTTATGTGCTTAGTAATTAAATTGGTTTTTATTTACTTATATCATTTTAGATAATCTGATTTTAAGGGACTTAGAAGTAAAGCAAAATTAGATGTTCTTTTTGGTTTGAGTAAATTGTTTCCACTAGAAGAAGAAAATTCTTTGTAGATTAGTTTAGAAATTTTTGTTACTCTAAGAATACTTTGATAGAATTTAGTGTTTAAAAACCCATGCAGTTTGGCAAAATTGAGTTTTTAATTTTTCACAAGTTATTACAATAGTTTCACTTTGGAAAATTTTACCAAAGTTTATGAGTATTTCATGTTTTTACTCAGTAATGGATTAAAAATTTACTTTTTAAGTGGTGAATTTGTCTTTGGCAATTTGGATACTTCTACTCACTTAATATTTTGCTCTCTGTTTGAAGCATAAATTTCTATTTTTATTATTATTGCAAACAAATGGGATACATGTTGTTTCTCTGTACATGGCATAAAGGCATATCATTTGTGTAATCATAAATTTACATAGGGTAATGTTGTTTGACTCATTCTGTTATTTTTTCCATTCCCCCCAACCCTCCCACCCCTCTTTCCCTCTATACAGTCCTTCCTTCCTCCATTCTTGCCCCCCTCCCTAACCCTAACTCTAACCCTAACACTAACCCCTCCCACGCCCCATTATGTGTCATCATTCACTTATTAGCGATATCATTCGTCCTTTGGTTTTTTTTAGATTGGCTTATCTCACTTAGCATGATATTCTGCAGTTTCATCCATTTGCCTGCAAATGCCATAATTTTATCATTCTTTATGGCTGAGTAATATTCCATTGTATATATATACCACACTTTCTTTATCCATTCATCAATTGAAGGACATCTAGGTTGGTTCCACCATCTGGCTATTGTGAACTGAGCAGTTATGAACATCGATGTGGCTGTATCTCTGTAATAGGCTGATTTTAAGTCCTTTGGGTATAGGCCAAGGAGTGGGATAGCTGGTTCAAATGGTGGTTCCATTCCAAGTTTTCTAAGGAGTCTCCACACTGCCTTCGAGAGTGGCTGCACTAATTTGCAGCCCCACCAGCAATGTATGAGAGTACCTTTCTCCCCACATCCTCGCCAACACCTGTTGTTGCTTGTATTCTTGATAATCGCCATTCTAATTGGGGTGAGATGGAATCTTAGAGCGGTTTTGATTTGCATTTCTCCTATTACTAGAGATGTTGAACATTTTTCCATATGTTTGTTGATTGCTTGTAGATCTTCTTCTGTGAAGTGTCTATTCATTTCCTTAGCCCATTTGTCGATTGGATTATTTGCATTCATGGTGTAGAGTTTTTTGAGTTCTTATAGATTCTGGAGATTAGTGCTCTATCTGAAGTATGATTGGCAAAGATTTTCTCCCACTCTGTAGGCTCTTTCTTTGCATTGCTGAGAGTTTCCTTTGCTGAGAGAAAGCTTTTTAGTTTGAATCTATCCCAGTTATTAATTCTTGCTTTTATTTCTTGTGCTATGGGAGTCCTGTTGAGGAAGTCTGGTCCTAAGCCGACATGTTGAAGATTGGGACCTACTTTTTCTTCTATAAGATGCAATATCTCTGGTCTGATTCCAAGATCCTTAATCCATTTTGAGTTTAGTTTCATGCAGGGTGAGAGATATGGGTTTAGTTTCATTCTGTTGCATATGGATTTTCAATTCTCCCAGCACCATTTGTTGAAGAGGCTATCTTTTCTCCATTGCATATTTTTGTCTAGTATGAGAAAATTGTATTTATTTGGGTTTGTATCCGTGTCCTCTATTCTGTACCATTGATCCACCTTTCTATTTTGGTACCAATACCATGCCATTTTTGTTACTATTGCTTTGTAGTAGAGTTGAAGATCTGGTATTGCGATACCCCCTGCTTCACTCTTTCTGCCAAGGATTGCTTTAGCTATTCTGGGTTTTTTATTCTTCCAGTTGAATTTCATAATTGCTTGCTCTATTTCTGTAAGTTACATCATTGGGATTTTAATTGGAATTGCACTGAATCTGTATAGAATTTTTGGTAGTATGGCCATTTTGACAATATTAATTCTTCCTATCCAAGAACATGGGAGATCTTTCCATCTTCTAAGGTTTTCTTTAATATCTTTCTTTAGTGTTCTGTAGTTCTCATTGTAGAGGTCTTTCACCTCTTTTGTGAGATTGATTCCCAAGTATTTTTTTTTTCGAAGCTATTGTGAATGGGGTAGTTTTTCTAATTTCTCTTTCTGAAGATTCATCGCTTATGTATAAAAATGCCTTAGATTTATGTGCATTGATCTTATATCCCGCTACTTTACTGAAAACACTTATGATATCTAAAAGTTTTCTGGTTGAATTTCCTGGTTCCTCTAAGTATACACTCATATCATCAGCAAATAGGGAGAGTTTGAGTTCTTCTTTTCCTATTCGTATTCTTTTAATTTCTTTGGTCTGTCTAATTACTCTGGCTAGAGTTTCAAGGATGATATTGAAAAGAAGTGGAGAAAGAGGGCATCCCTGCCTTGTTCCAGTTTTAGGGGGAATGCTTTCAGTTTTTCACCATTTAGAATGATATTAGCCATGGGCTTAGCATAGATGGCCTTTACAATGTTAAGGAATGTTCTCACTATCCCTATTTTTTCTAGTGTTTTGAGCATGAAGAGTGCTGTATTTTATCAAATGCTTTCTCTGCATCTATTGAAATAATCATGTGATTCTTGACTTTAAGTCTATTGATATGGAGAATTATATTTATTGATTTCCTGAAGTTGAACCAAACTTGCATCCCTGGGATGAAACCCACTTGATCATGGTGCACTATTTTTTTAATATGTTTTTGTATGCGATTTGCTAAAATTTTGTTGAGAATTTTTGCATCCATGTTCATTAAGGATATTGGTCTGAAATTTTCTTTCCTCAATGTGTCTCTGTCTGGTTTAGGTATCAGGGTAATATTGACTTCCTAGAATGAGTTTGGGAGGGTTCCCTCCTCTTCTATTTTATGGAATATTTTGAGAAGTATTGGAATGAGTTCTTCTTTAAAAGTTTTGTAGAACTCGGCTGTTTGTAGAACCCATCAGTTTCTGGACTTTTCTTTGTTGGTAGGCTTTTGATGACTTCCTCTACTTCATTACTTGAAATTGGTCTATTTAAATTGTGTATGTCCTCCTCGTTCATTTTAGGCAATTCATATGTCTCTAGAAACATGTTGATGTCTTCAAAATTTTCTTTTTTGTTGGCGTATAGATTTTCAAAATAGCTTCAAATTATGTTTTGTATTTCAGTCGTGTCTGTTGTGATATTTCCTTGTTCAACCCAAATTTTAGTGATTTGGGTTTTCTCTTGTCTTCTCTTTTTTAGTGTGGCTAAAGGTTTATCAATTTTGTTTATTTTTTCAAAGAACCAAATATTGATTTTGTCAATTTTTTGAATTGTTTTTTTGTTTCAATTTCGTTGATTTCAGCTCTGAGTTTAACTGTTTCCTGTCTTCTACTACTTTTGGTGTTGGTCTGTTCTTCTTTTTCTAGGGCTTTGAGCTGTAGTGTTAGGTCGTTTATTTGTTGAGTTTTACTTCTTTTATTAAATGCGCTCCATGAAATAATTTTCCTCTGAGTACTGCTTTCATAGTGTCCCAGAGATTTTGATATGATGTTTCTTTGTTCTCATTTGCCTCTAAGAATTTTTTAATTTCTTCCTAATATCTTCTGTTATCCATTCATCATATAATAGCATATTGTTTTATCTCCAGGTGTTGGAGTAATTTCTGTTTTTTACTCTTTCATTTATTTCTAACTTCAATCCATTATGATCTGATAGAATACAAGGTAGTGTCTCTATCTTCTTGTATTTGCTGACATTAGCTTTGTGGCATAATATATGGTCTATTTTAGAGAAGGATCCATGTGCTGCTGAGAAGAAAGTGTATTCGCTCTTGGTTGGATGGTATATTCTATAAATGTCTGTTAAGTCTAAATTATTGATTGTGTTATTGAGATCTATGGTTTCTTTGTTCAATTTTTGTTTGGAAGATCTGTCCAGTGGTGAGAGAGGCGTGATAAAATCACCTATTATTATTGTGTTATGGTCTATTTGGTTTCTGAGATTGGGAAGGATTTGTTTAACATACATGGATGAGCCACTGTTTGGGGCATACATGTTTATGATTGTTATATATTGCTGATTTATGCTTCCTTTATGCAGTATGAAATGTCCTTCTTTATCCCTTCTGACTAACCTTGGCTTGAAGTCCACATTATCTGAAATGAGGTTGGATACTCCAGCTTTTTTGCTGAGTCCACATGCAAGGTATGTTTTTCCCCATCCTTTCACCTTTAGTCTATGGGTATCTCTTTCTATGAGGTGAGTCTCTTGCAGGCAACATATTATTGGATCTTTCTTTTTAATCCAATCTGTCAGTCTGTGTCTTTTGATTGATGAGTTCAGGCCATTAACATTCAGGGTTATTATTGAGATATGATTTGTATTTCCAGTCATTTGGTTCATATTTAAAATTTTATTTATTTATTTATTTATTTATTTTTTGACACATCTTGGTTTCTCCTTTATTTGAAAGTTCCTTTAGGATAATTCCTCCCTTTGCTGATTTGCTTCTTTGTTTTTTATCTCTTTCTCATAAAATATTTTGCTGAGAATGTTCTGTAATGCTCGTTTTCTTTTTTTAAATTCTTTTAGCTTTTGTTTATCATGGAATATTTTATTTCATCATCAAATTTGAAGGTAAGTTTTGTTGGGTATAAGATTCTTGGTTGGCATCCATTTTCTTTCAGAGCTTGAAAAATGTTGTTCCAGGCCCTTCTAGCTTTTAGGGTCTGGATTGAAAAATCTGCTGATATCCATATTGGTTTCCTCCTGAATGTAATTTGGTTCTTTTCTCTCACAGCCTTTAAAATTCTGTCTTTATTTTGTATGTTATGTATTTTCATTATAATGTGCCTTGGTGTGGGTCTGTTGTAATTTTGTGTATTTGGAGTCCTATAAGCCTCTTGAACTTGATTTTCCATTTCATTCTTCAGATTTGGGAAATTTTCTGATATTATTTCATTGAATAGATTGTTCATTCCTTTGGTTTCTTTCTCTAAGCCTTCCTCAATCCCAATAATTCTCAAATTTGGCCTTTTCATGATATCCCATAGTTCTTGCAGATTCTGTTCATTATTTCTTACCATCTACTCTGTTTATTCAACTTTGTTTCCGAGGTTAAATATTTTGTCTTCAATATCTGAAGTTCTGTCTTCCAGGTGTTCTATCCTATTTGCTATGCTTTCTATGGAGTTCTTAATTTGGTTCATTGTTTCCTTCATTTCAAGGATTTCTGTTTGGTTTTATTTCAATATCTCTAACTCTTTATTGAAATGATCTTTTGCTCCTGAATTTGCTCTGTTAACTGTCAATTGGTGCGATCATTCAATGCCTGCATTTGCTCTTTCATCTCATCGTTTGCTTCCCTAATCATTTTAATTATGTACATTCTGAACTCCATTTCTGTCATTTCTTTGCCATGCTGTCGTTGGATTTTATTGATGTAACATCTATATTTGTTTGGGGCATTTTCTTCCCTTGTTTTCTCATATTGTTCAGGAATCAATGGGTCATTAAGATATTGCAGATTTCCTCTATCGACTTATAATATCCCTGAATATTGCTAGTATATCCCCTCTTATCCTTCAGTAGCCTGAAGTCTTGGAGGAAGTTGACAATGCAGAGCTCCACAAAGAAGCTGCCTGTCTAGGGGTGGTGACCCTCAGGTGGGGTATATTCCCTGCTAGTGGGCAGAGGTGCCTCCAATTGTTGACCAATGGCCATCCAATGGGGAACTAGGCTGCGGGCTGAGGCAAGGCCTCTTTGTGCCTGTGTCTCTGGTTTTACCGTCCCTGTGGGAAAACCTCACCCAGCAGGGAAGACTCACCCAGTGGGGACGTCTTGCTGGTCAGTTCCCCTCAATCTACATCTACCGCCTGGGCTGGGCTTCCTCTGCAATGTTCCCAGGGGCCCGGTCCTACCTCCTGGGCCTGAGAGCCTCACCCTTCGCAGGCGAGTCTCCTTAGGCTGCCTCTCCCAGAGAATCTGTCCGCAGTCCTGGAAACTTCGCTCCACCCCTAGGTGTGTCTCTGTGTGGCTCTTCCAGTAAGAAGCCACCTATCTCCTGGGACCCTGCTCTGCACCTAATCGCCTGGCTATGCGGCCCCTCCTCTGAGCCAGCAACTGGAGCAGTGTACAATAGCTCTGAGACCCAGAGACCTGCCACACACCTCCTCCTCCAGACAGCTGCCGTGTTTCAGACGCAGTCACTAGGAGTCCAAGCAACTCACTTTGCGTCTCCTCCTCCCACCCATAGCGCCTAGGCAGTCACTCCAAGTCCAAGTGACCCGCCCTGTTCCTCCTTCTCCTCCTCATGGTAGCCCCCTGTGTGTTCAGGAGCAGTGGCTCTAAGACCAAGTGACCCACCATGCTCCTCCTCCAGGCAGGCCACCGGTGTTCAGGAGTGGTTGCTTTTAGTCCAATCAACTCACACTCGCCTGCTCCTCTGGCAACCACCTGTGGCTCTGATGCAGTCACTCCTAGACCAAGCGACCCACCACGCTCCTTCTCCAGGCAGGCCACCGGTGTTCAGGAGCGGTTGTTCTGAGTCCAAACAGCTTGCCATGCAGCTCCTCCTCAGGCAGCCACCCGGAGCCCCAGTGGTTGCTCCGAGTCCAAGCGCTGTGCTGAGCTGCCTCCTCTATGATGATCCCAGTTGTCTGTGTTTACCTCTCCAGAGTGGGGAGGGGCGTCTCACTGAGTAACTCTACTTCACAAAGTTCCTTTCGTTCTGGGGCTATTTCCCCATCTGGGACACCTCCGCAATGGGAGAGACTCACCCAGCGGCTTTGAGTTGGTCCCAAGTCTCTCACTATCTCCTCTTTTGAATCTTGCGTCCTGGAGCAACGTGAAATGCAGCCGCCCTCTAGTCCGCCATCTTGAAAAAACCTGAAGCATAAATTTCTATTTGTATTTTCTTCCTTGAAAAGGAAATGTGTGGGCCACCTATGTTTCAACAAAAAATTACAAGTTATTTACATATGCTTGCATAGATTATACAATCTTTTTAAAATAGTTTATGTTATTTCCCTTTTAATTGTCCCCACCCTTCACTCTCTCTTTTTCAAATTGAATTTACTGCTGTTTGAAAAAATCACAAAATGAATGGCTATGACAAAAAAACATTCATGAGTATTTGAAATGCAAAAGGAATGTCAAGGACCATCAAAAATCCACTTTTATCCGGGAATACTCTGAGTGCTTTAAATTTTCCCTTTGACTTCTTTAAAGGAAGCAAAGCAAATTTTATCTTCTTACAGACCAGTAAGAAATTCTGATTACTTTCAGGTGCATTGATACATGCCTGCAATCCCAGTGGTGTGGGAAACAGAGACAGAATGATTGCAAACGCAAGAACAGCCTCAGCAAGTTAGTGAAGTCCTTAAATGATTTAGCAAGACCCTGACTCAAATCAATAACTCTGTTGTAAAGTGGCCCTGGGTTAAATCTCCAGTACCAATTTAAGAAAAAACAAACAAACAAACAAACAAACAAAAGAGAGAGAAAAGAAATTCTGATATTTCCATGAGGTAATACAATCAACTTTGTTGCTTTATTTATTTATTTATTTTATTGCATATAAATACACTTGGTGCTTCAAGTAAGTGAGGGTCAATTCAGTTTGAGTATTTATATTGTAAGTTTTCCTTAATCCTTCTGAAAATTCTACCCTTTTTTCATGACCTGTGAAAATCAGAGGTCTAGGAATTACAATAAAGTCATTTTCATTAATGAGAAAAATTGGCTGTGTAGAATTGATACCACAGTTTACAGGTGTTGAGTTCTGCTCCTTCTAATGCTGAAGTTTGAACACTAGAAAATAATGCCAAGGTAAGCATATTAAGCAAGATTTACTTAAAGATAATAATACACAGATCTCCCTGGTGGTTGAAGGGGGCCATGGATGATGTTCTAAAGTCCCAAGAAGTGAGTGAACCCTACATCTTTAATAGGTTAAGGTCTCTTTTGTTCTCCAGTTCCCTTTCCCCTTATCTCCACTTCCTGCCTACATGACTAGACCTGGTTTTGCAGGTGAGATGAATAAAGTGAGAAAAGGATGGGGAAGGGGAAGGGTCAAATGATTCAGGCCAGCAAGGGCTCAGAGGGCATTAATTAGCAGTTCCTTGCTTGAAGTTCTTGATAAAAGCAGGTAAATTTGGTTATTGATAGACTCAGGAGATCATTGACATTCCATTCTCCCAGGGGCATTCTCCAAATTCCAAAGGCAGATGGCTTTCATAACCTTCCTTTCCTCTATTTGACCGGATACCCTATTTCTACACTGCCTGTCCCCAATTCTGGCTTCAGAATCATGTGACACTTAGTTGGGATTCAGAGATTGTATAATTCATTTCATACCAATACCAAAATTTTGATTGTAGACCAGGAAACTATTTGGACAAACATGCTAGTTCATGATCTTCTCAGGAGCAGGAGAGTAAACTATTGGAGAAACTACAACTGGCAACTTGCAAAGCTAAAAGATAAGCAAATTAATAGCTCTGTCCTTTACCAACTTATAACTCAGTCTTAGCATCTGAAACATAAATCACAAAGCTACCTTCCATCATATTAATTACCAAAAATCATAGAAAATAATTTGTTGTACTTATTTCTCAAAGTTGGGAGATTAATAGTAAATTTGATAATAAATAAAATGGTGTCAGTATCATTCCAGTTACTGTTAGCCATGATTTAGCTTTCTGATATTGCTTATGCAACTTTTATCCAATGTAATAAAGTATTGATTTAACTTTTTTGATATTTTTCATATTTTAGTCAGATATATAGTTATGTGTCATATAGTTATATGTAATAATAATCTCAGCCTAATAAATTCTCTTGTTTGAATTGAAATGTATGGTAAAAATAATTTTATTTTCTTAATCTACTTTTCAAAATTGCTCCTTCTTCAAGTGATCAGGATTTAGAGGTTTAGAGATGATAATAACTGCAGTGCTAATGACAGATAAAATTGGGAACTCTAGTCTTAATTTCTGGATAATTAGTGTATTCTATATTAAATTGACAAAGGAATGGCAAATGTTTTGCATCATTTACAATAATTAGTAATATTCTAAATCAATGAGATCTATCTTATTCTAAACATATCCTTGTAACAAGAAGAGTACAGAATACATTGTAATTTCTATTCCATTGAAACCTTTTCTGAATGAATTTCTGCAAGAAAATTGTCAGTAAATCTCAACTGGATTGTTGACTAATGACTTCAGGATATTAAATAAAAAATGGTATAGCAAGTAAATGTCAGAATTAATGATAAAAGCTTATAACTGTGGTAAGTAAAATTGTGCATCTCAGAGTCTCTGACCTATTTTGAATTAATTTAATATCAGTTAGAAAATAATTTTAGCACTATGACTTGTTGACAAAAGGAAAGCATCTTTAGCTTAAATTAAGATAAACTAAACATCTATACCTTATACCAGGTACATTCAGCACATAAAAGTAAGTAAAAATTTGTGGTCTCAGAATTATTGCATTTAGATCAATTATATAATGATTTGCTGGCCCAAGACCACATGCAGTCAGTAGAGTTTAAAAAACCAATTTTGTTAAAGATTCAAGAAGTCATGGGGTAGCCATCTCAGTATCCCTGTGAATGGAGTCATGGTGAGGATAGAGACTAAGAAATCCTCTATATTATTAATAGATTTCAGTACATTTAATTCTTTGTTTTCTTTTCCCTAATCAGAACTAGGCAGATCAATGTCAGACCCACAAGACTTACTCAAGTGATATTGTCACACTATGGTATCAGCCACCTGATGTGCTTCTTGGTTCTGCAGAGTACTCAACACATTGACAAGTGGTAAATATATACAGATAAAAAAATTACTACATTTATAATTTTGAAATCATGTAGCTGATAACATAGGACATACTAATAGTGATCTTTAAAGAGTTGTTATTTTAAAGAGCCACAGCATAAGCAGTGAATAAGAGTTCTGGCATGGTATCAAGATTATCTGTGTTTAAATATCAATTACATTATCCAAATCACTGGCCTGTGCCTTAGATTCCACATTTAAGTACATGGGAATAATTAGCAATAACTACTTTAATGTTCTGTACATAATGTTAAGGTCAAATTAATTAACACAAAAAAATTCAGAAAAGTATTGATTGACACAGTAATTGAAAGCAAAATTATTTTATCATTTTTTAATATTCATCAAATTCTACCAGTTTTATATTGTTCTAAAAACAATAATCAAAATAGCATAACCAGAAAAGGTAAGCTCTGACAAAAGTTTAGAGCAACACTTATAAATGAAAAGTAACTTAAAAATAGTTGCTGTCAATTACTGAACTTATATCATCTAATGAGATAAAAGACAATCTTAGGGACCTGACTCATCTGGGAGAGGGTAGTGAATATAGTGTGTTCTCCAGTGTCAACCCTGGGGGCAGGGCACAGGTAGTGTTAAGAAAGGGGATGTGCATGTGGGGGAGAGGTACCCGTGCATATTTAGGCATAAAAGGGCATTTTGTAAGTCTGATTGAGTTGAACTATTTAATGTATAAACTGGCTAAACAAATCTGTTCCCTTCTTGAGAAGACGTACCTGACGTACTATTTGGGTTTAATATCGATTGATCCCCAGAGAGTCAAAGTACACACACAGAAATGCAAATCACACAACGAGATTTTATTGCAAGCTCCAGCCTCTCAGACCACTACCATGGCTGAGTGGGGAGCGGCCCCGAGGGATAAGAAAGCACTCTACATAAGAAATTTCCAATCATTCATATACAATGTGAATGTATTATTGGTTGACATTGGAACAGCCTAACATTTGTTCTCTTTTGGTTGGGTCCTGCCAATTTATTTGAATCTCATTGGGTCCCACCAAAACTGAATGGTCCTGGAGGAAGAAGGGAGGAGGGAGGGGGTGAACTATGCAGGAGATGAGTCAGGACTAGGCCCCCTCCCCTGTCCTTGATAGATAAGGTTTCCAGGCAGCTGCCCATTTCTCGGACAGATATCTCTTAACACCCTTGATAAACCCTGGGGACTGAGTATGTCCTGTTTGTCCTGTATAGGCTGTTGAGGGTAGTACCTGTGCACCCTTTCCTGGGGGGAGGTTTTATGGGCCAGTTACTGAAATGGTTTATTCATACAACATGGCTGCACAGATGTCACTTTGTTCTCAACAGTACCTGTAAGAGTTTATTTTCAAATGTGTGCTTCTTCAAAAACTAAATAAATTCCTACTCTACTTACAAGAATACATTATAAAATATGTGGCTAGCAGTTCTCTGTGACACATTCTGGCACTGGAGAGGTACTGCATGTGTCAGTCTGGGTCTCCATTTTTCTATTATTTTCACCTGCCTCTCCTCCCCTACATGCACATCAATCTTCCTGTACCAGACACAGATGGAGATGTTTTTTAACTCACCCATGAAAGCCAGACCTAGGGCAGCCTGGAAGTGAGATTGGGTAGACTAGTAACTTCTGTCACCAAACCTGGCAGTTCACATTTTCCTTTATCAAAAAAGGAGTCTAAAGGAAGAACAATGATTTGGGGGTTTTTCTACTTCATCACTTCTCCCTTCTCAGTACAGAGCAGTTGATAGAATTTAACATTCAAATGATCAAGGGACCATTATTCAAACCCTTTCAACTCTCTTGAATGCAACTTCAATAATTATATGTACTTCTTTATATATCTGTATTTAAAGTGTTTTTTGATGGGCCATATTTAAGGGTAGGTAACAAGATACATTTCCAAACTTGTTTCTATATGGGAAAAGAAAGTTTGGGTTATTCCAAGTAAATGGAAGAAAACCAACATATTACCTCTAAACACTTCTCATCACAAAGTATTTATTCCACAAAAATAATATCACAGTAAAATGATACATATATGAAAGTGAATAAGATTTGAAATCACAGAGAAGACATGTACAGAGACCAAAGTTCAGGTTGTATAATTCTAAAATCTTCAGTCATAGCACTTTAACACTGATCAAGAAACCATTAATACAAGTTGGGATGTTTGCTGCCCTTTGGAGTCTATTTGGACTAAAGTGCTTAATTTAAGAACACACACAGCATGACGCAGTGCTCTGAGAGTTATTCTCCATTTCTAAAGTTGTCCATGCATAGAGCATTTTGATCTATCAAAAATTTTATTATACCACTTCTAGTAAGTGAATCTAGAGTGTAATTAAAATATTTTGAGGAAGAAAGATACCATGAATAAGATTTCTGTTCATTTGAGTATTTCCAAACAGCATTTAATTTTTAAAATATATTAAAGTTTTTGTTGAAATTTTTGCCCATTGACTTATTTTAGTTTCTCTAAGAATCTTGCATTTTGCATGTGTTCTTTTATTCTAGTTTTTTAAAAAAAATTAGTTGTCAATGGACCTCTATTTTATTTATTTATATGTGGTGCTGAGCCCAGAGCCTCACACATACTAGGGAAGTGTTCTACTTCCCTACTGAGGTATGCACTGTGTTATAACCACAGTCCTTATCATACAATTTTTTAATGATTTTTTTTTCCTAACTATTTTGTACCATTAGTTATTTACAGCTAGGCCTTTGGGAAATGAAATTGGAATGCCCATCACTCTTCTGTCTCAAATGAATTCAGTGGCCCCAAGAAACTCTCAACTTCTTTTGCAAACCTGTCCTGACCCAGAAACAGGTGGAGAGGAGCATTCTCAAAGGCCTCTTTTAGCTTCTAGCTCACACATTGCATTTTCAGTTATTGCCAGTTACCTGAACCAGCTCCGTTTATTTTAGTAAAGACTTAACATATGAGGGAGTTACCACTAGTGTCTGTTTGTGGATTTTGGAGGCAGTCCCATTACTTTGCAGTTACAGCATACTGAAGTTGTTGATTTTTTCCCTAAAACCTGTGTTCACATAAGAGAGAGAAGCTTGATTCCAATTGGAAATCTGAATTTCTAACTAAACCTAATTTTAGTTTCTGAAAATTCAAGTAATATGTTTTCATACAGTTCACTTTTTAGCCTTTTTATAATCCCTGCCATTTAATGCCTGGTTTGGATGTGATATTTATTCACATTTCAAGTTGGTTTCTGTAAATTTGTAGTTAAAGCTTACAGTTAACCTAATCTTCAGTGGGCACTTTCTAGTTCATTTATCTACTTTGGAACATTCCTCCTTCATGTATAAGTTTGGTGCATTGTAATGGTGCCTCATGAATTTTTTTCTACAGAACAGAAAGTGTTTTATCACTGTTCTAAACTATACTACACAAAAGAAACTCTGTTGTATCTGCAGGTAGTTCCACAGTGGTGTGATTCCTGAAGAATTTTTTCAGGTTTTCTTCCAATGTTACCATCAATTTAGTAAAATATAAAGCAGTTTATAGTGTCTCAGTTTCCACAAGCATTGCCTTCATTACCTAATTTGATATTTGTATTAGAGTACATTTTTGATTCATCAAATTTTTTGACTATCCTCACAAAAGGCCTACAAAATCACTTCTTTATTCTTTGAGTTCATCACCAGTCAGCTTTCAAAATATTAGATTTTTATTAAAAAAATAAAAGTGTTTCATAAGTAAAACAGAAATAAAATATTAGATTTTTAAATGTTAAATATGGCTACAGGTATTTAGAGAAACCAAACTCCTATTGATACAGTAAATATATCAGTTGGGTGTGTTTTTCTATAGGAAGAATCTTTTGAAATAATATGCTCAACTGGAAAGTATAGCAGTCTGGATGCTATGGACTGGTAACTATCCATTTCAGATTTTTGTTAGGGAGGAGAAAAGATTTGAATATCTAAGTGGCTTCAAAGTTTAAAAAATGATCTTTAGAACATTTCCTTTTAAGAATGGTTATTGTCTAAATATGGCTTACTTTACCTTTATAAAAATGTTACTTGAATATTACATTTATTAATTTTAATTGAAAAAAGATTCTAAGGCAATTCTTATACAATTGAAGGCTAAAAAGAAAAAGTAATATGTCAGGGGCAGGCTCTGAGGGCCCCAGAGTCGCACCGTGGCCTGATCTCTAAGATGGCACCTGGCAGCTTGACAGACATAGCTGCACTCATAAACAAGTTTTAGGAAGTAACTCTGGTTGGCTGTTGTACATGAGGCGATCCTGGTATCTCCCTGGAGACTGTTCCTTGATAGACTGACTTTCCTGGTAGTCTACTCTCTGATAGGCTGATGTTCTCAATATAAGTCGGAGACTTGTGGAATAAAGTCCCTTTTTGGTTCCTGTGCTCAAGAAAAGGGTACGCGTTGTGATTGCTCACCGCCTGCGGGCGGTGGGCGATCATAAGTGGTGCTGAAACCTGGGACCTTGAGTTATAAAGAAGAAACTGATCAGGTAAATACAGGGAAAGTAAAGTACAGTCTGGCCAGGTTAAAGTTCGCTGGATAAGCGATGAGTTAAAGTTCGCAGGGTAAGCGACGAGTTAAAGTTCACAGGGTAAGCAACGAGTTAAAGTTTGCTCGATAAGCCAAGAGTTAAAGTTTGCTGGATAAGTGATGAGTTAAAGTTCGCTGGATAAGCGACGGAGTTAAAGTTCACGGGAAGTGACAGAGTTAAAGTTCGTGGGAAGCAACGGAGTTAAAGTTTGTGGGAAAAGTGATGAGTTAAAGTTCGCAGGAAAAGCGACAAGTTAAAGTTCACAGGTAAAGTTCACGGAAAAAGCGACGAGTTAAAGTTCGCAGGATAAGCGACGGAGATTGAGTGTTTGTAAGTGCTTTCGCTTTTGTTTTGCTAGTTAAAGTGCTTTGAATTCTGTTAGTTTAATAGAGAAAAATGGGCACTGAAATGTCACGAATGCGCATGGAAGGTCCCTTTAAGGATTTGCTCCGGGCCAATGGAATTCCTCTTGAAACTAAAACAGCCCGAACCAAATGCAGAGAGGCCATAAAACAAGGGGAAGAGGTTTTGGAAGAAATAAAAGAGAAAAGGTCTAAAGCATCAGAAAGGGTGTCAATAAGATCAGAGACAGACAAGGAAAATGAAACTGGGTGTGAGGAACAACTTGTTAGGAAGAGGGAAATCAGTTTAGGGGAGGGTCCCCCATTAGGAGTCTGCCCTACGTTATTCGCCCTTAAGGTCTGCTTCTCTCCAGGACCTCCCAAAGGGGGCTCCAAATTTCTCCCCAAAGAGCCGTCGCCTAAAGAACCGCCGGCTCCTCCCTGTTGCATCTCCTTCCAGAAACACACAAACTCTAACCTCCCCCCTCCCTGTAGGGCCTTCCTGGTAAATGTTAAAATGTTAGTTTGGGAAGGAATGACTACCGATAACAAATTGGCCTGTGCAGGGAAGAAAGATGGCTCCATGCGAAGGTGGATTGTGGCTACCAAAGATATTGGCACACAGCTTCCGCAAGCAAGCGGGCAGATGGAAAGGGATTCCTTATCTTCAAGTCTCTTCTTTCTTGCGCTTCTATGCTAATTCCTTCTCCTCCTCCAACTTCGCCCCACCCAGCCCACCTAGTCCTCTTGCCATGAGGTCCCACATATGCCGGTGTGGAGGGAGTAACCAGTCCAACCATCAGTGGCATGTTCTAGTAAGGAGTATGATATAGTAGCCCCAGTCCCCACAAGTATTGGGAGATAATTGTTTCACAATTTTCTGCATCCAAACCTGAATTGATTACTAACCAGGATTAAGGGTTAAAACGCCCTAGGCATCAAGTTTCTGCTGGAACATTTCATCCCCTTTCAGATCCAAACCTCAGTCAAGGCTTACATTGAAATGTAAATAGAAAAAGCCTGAAGGCTCAGTAGGAGACAAAAAAAAAAAAAAAAAGAAAAAGAGAGCAAAAGTCTTACCTGAACTCCAGCAAAAGTAAATTTTATGGTGCTTTACTAAAGTAATTAACGGCCATATCATTTTTCCCCGTATCATTTTTCTAGAACTCTTGTTGTTTTTGAATTCTACATTTTTTTTGAGCTCATAATTTTTTTTGATCAGTTCTATTTTTTATTCAACTAGAGTTTTGAACATCTGTTACATTGCAATGGAGATTCACCTATAAAGTTTCAAGGCCTTTGATTTTGTGTTATGTGTATGTCGTGTAGTCTAATGTCATGTTTAGTCTGTATCAAAATTGAGCGCTCCTAAAATTAAAATTTAAAAATAGATCCAAATATTTTTAATTCACTTGATTTAAAGAGGTTCAATTTAAATTGGGTAAGCTAATAGAAGTAAAATGTCTTACAAATAACTTGCGAATCTCTAGGTGGTCAAACTAATAAAATGTTAATGTAGAGTACTATAAATAACAAAGTATTTAATCTTATTAAAATAGAGTAATTTTTTTTAATTTAGAAATTTCATAAGAGTTGTTTCAGAATGTGAACAAAAAGGGGTCAACAGGAAAGAGAAAATAAAGGTTCTGGGTATGGGAATATATTTAGTAAAAGGGAAAAGGAAATGTTTCTGGGTAAGAAAGTGCTTGTGTGATGAAATAAATGAGGGTCTAAGTAAGTGCTAAGAAAGTCTACGTAAGTAAAGGGCAAGTTTCAACAAGTTTGCATGTAACTAAGTTGGTTGTATGTATGTGAAACATTTAAAGCTATTTAAGGTTTTTCCTAAGGTGAAATACTAATGTTCTAATATAAACCAAAGTTTAATCTATATGGTAAAATGACATGGTAAAATAACAAGGATTTCTTAGAAACACTAATTTACTCTTAACTTTGTGTCTATTAAGTTTTATTCTTTAGAACAATTAGTCTTAAAAATAGGGGTTTATACAATTATGGTTAAGCAACTGTTAGAGTATTGTACTACGTTATAGAGTCTAAATTTTTCTTTAAAAACTAAATTTGGTAAGAACCAATTTCTCACTAAATTTGAAATAACTCTAACCACAGGTATACCTTATAACCCCAAGGACTCTTTATAAACAAAAAGGGGGAATAGGGGAGACCTTCAGTTCCCCTAAAGATGAACTTTCTCTTTGCCTCTTTATTTTAAATTTTTTAACTCTGGATAATGAGGGTCGCTCTGCCACTGAGAGACATGGCAATCATAAACAACATGATAGAGTGACGGTAAAATGGAAGGATGTTCTTACAAGACAATGGAACGGCCCGGACCCAGTGCTTTACTGGAGCCGCGGCTCAGTTTGTGTGTTTCCACAGGATAAAACATTGCCTATTTGGGTTCCTGAGCAACTAACTTGACCAGTGCCAACGCTACCAACAAGTAACTCAGACTCCTGATGACCATGATGCTTGTAGCCTTTCCCCACTTGAACTAACTTACAACCTCTTTTCAGTCTCTTAGGAGGAACAGTTCAATTATGTACCTTTCCACCTACCCCAGTTTGTGTGTTTCCCCCTTTTATGTTTCTGAACTAATGAAACAACTGCTTCTCTCAATTGTACTTCAGATTTGTGCTATCTCTAATGTTGGAATGCTTCTAGGTTCCCGCTGGCAGTCTTAATGTGTGTTCCTACCTTCCTACCAGTCCCAGTCTCTGTTACAGATGCGGAATTGCCAGTGTTGGCATCAACGCGGCCATGGTCGCCACGGTAGCAGTCTCTGCTGTGGCAGCCGAAACCGCAGCAGCAGCATTGACACAACCATACAGACAGCAACAACAATCACTTGGCCGAAAATACAGCTGCAGCCTTACAGGCTAAAGAGACCCTAAACCAACATCTAAGAGCAGGCATACTCCTTGTAAATCAAAGAGTGGACTTACTACAAGAACAAGTGGATATCTTGCAAGAACTTTTGGGACTGGGATATGTTTATCCTTTAAGAGCAGTGTGTGTCACCCCTATTGCTTATAATAACCTTAGCTCTGTGGTTATGTTATCTAAAAATCTCTCTGTCTACCTTACTGGTAATTGGTCATCTACATTTGATAATTTAACCAGTCAGTTATGAGCTGAAATACTCAGAGTCAATACCACCAGGGTTCAAGTGGCATCGGTATCTGAGATGTTCTCTTTGTTATCTAAAGCCCTGGGATTGACAAAACAGTGGGCTGGAACAGTAGCTGTTCTGAATATTTTCTGCTTAGGGATAGCCTATGTTATACATGGCCAAATCAGAGCTCGCCAAGATGCCCGATGTCATCAACGGGCTATAGTACAGACTTTGTCAGCCATTGAGACAGGCACATCCCCCAAGTATGGGTAAGCATGCTGGACCAGTAGTCAAAGACGGGTAAGATCCATGGAAATGCATACCAACCTAAGACAGGATTCTGGCACCTGGAGGTCAGAATTCCAATGACGGGTAAGGATGTAATTTGCCATGGACAACCTAAGACAGGCATGGTCCCAAGTCATCTTTTCTTTATTTAAAGAATAAGGGGGGACTGGGGAGATAGCTCAGCTGGTACAGTGCTTGCCTCGCAAGCACAAGGCCCTGAGTTTGATCCCCAGTACCGCAAAAAAAAAAAAAAAAAAAAAGAATAAGGGGGAGATGTCAGGGGCGGGCTCTGAGGGCCCCAGAGCCGCACTGTGGCCTGATCTCTAAGATGGCACCTGGCAGCTTGCCAGACATAGCTGCACTCATAT
Source organism: Sciurus carolinensis (assembly GCF_902686445.1). NCBI lineage: Eukaryota > Metazoa > Chordata > Mammalia > Rodentia > Sciuridae > Sciurus > Sciurus carolinensis. The sequence continues at coordinate 107,851 of NW_025920138.1, read as the reverse complement.
ACAAGTTTTAGGAAGTAACTCTGGTTGGCTGTTGTACATGAGGCGATCCTGGTATCTGTCTGGAGACTGTTCCTTGATAGGCTGACTTTCCTGGTAGTCTACTCTCTGATAGTTTGATGTTCTCAATATAAGTTGGAGACTTGTGGAATAAAGTCCCTTTTTGGTTCCTGTGCTCAAGAAAAGCGTGCGCATTGTGATTGCCCACCACCTGCAGGTGGTGGGCGATCATAGTGATATAAATATGCGTTCATATTTTGCCTACTATAAAAATTAATAAAATTTTACTAGAGAGTTCTTTGGTACTAATTTTTGTCATTCAAATATTTTCTCTTAATACTAAAAATATATAAATCTTTTACATAAAACTGAATGAAAGGAAGGCACAGCTGGTTACAGTGTGTATACAAGCACAGTTCAGCATATGCAGAATTAGAAAAAAGGTTCACATAAGGATGTGAACTGAATTCCACTGAAAGCATTAAGAAAAGTTCTTCACTGCTGTAGTGTTCAATGCTTAAGAGCTAAGAGCTAAAAACAAAAACATGAAAATTCACAAAAAGCAAAATGGATTTTCATATATACTTGAATATATAAAAATAGTTTTTAAAATGTCAACATAAATGTAGACTATCCATGTTATGAAATGTGCAAACCAAATGGATAGGGGTTTCACAATATCCTTCTTTTAACACAGGTAAACTAACTTAGGGGGACAAACTTGATGAGTTAATGAGACTTTAATTTAAGTCAGATTTCATCATAATTTCTGAGAACTCAAAGAAAGCAGTACTGGAGAAATAGTTCTGTCCAGACCTGATTGGCACTGGCATGTGACTGTTAAGTAGTGTGGGGAACTGCAGGGGGCAAAAAAAATTAAAATAATTATTACAAATACCCTGGGAAAAAATGGGGTCTCTTACATTCCCAAACAGACCATAGTAGTTTGGTTGTATCATCATCCCTGTGATGGATCAATTTCCAACCCATTTTATAGAATGATTTACAGATGACAATTCCAAGATTACCTAGAGCAAAGAAGACTAAAGCCCATAAAATGTACTTAATTGTTCTATATGACAGGCTACTAGAAAAAAGTACATAATTTAGATGTTACTGAAGCATATTAGAATACTGTTTTTAAAAGATTCTAGGTCATCTAGGAATGCTGAGCTACTTTAAAAATTGAGGAAAAAATTGAATCAGACTCTATAAATCTGTACTTTGTAATATTATATCTTGGAATTTGTCATCAGTTTTCCAGAGCACTACAAAGATGTTTCTCAGTAAACTAAAAATGAGGATTGTTTATCTTAAAATATTTAGAAGAAATATCTCTTTTAGAGTTAAAAATGAATTTTTAAAATATTTTCATTGGTTCTACTTAGTTATAAATGACAGCAGAATGCATTTAGTTTCTTTGTGCATGTACAGTTTATTTTTTGTTTTAGTTGTCATTGGACCTTTATTTGTTTATATGTAGTGCTGAAAATTAAACCCAGTGTCCCACACATGCTATACAAGCCCTCTACAACTTAGCTCTAAACCCAAACTCCTGAAAAAATACTTTCATTGAGAAATATCAAACTTAATAGAAATATGACTCATAAGAAAAAAATTTATTGTACAGTTAATTTCTGTATTGCTAGCAACTGAGATGATAAATAGCAAGATAAAAAGTTATATGTTTTAGTGACAAGTGTCAGGTCTGAAGCAAATCCATCATCTGTGCTCCCAACTGAACAAGCTGAAGTAAAGTCTGCATTGTAATACCTGATTATGCACCTAGATTTTTTTTTCTAGGATCATATATGTCAAAATGATTTCTTATACTGTCTTGTAGCTTAATTTCTATTTAGTCCAGAGTTAGTTTAAATATTAAACATCAGCACTAAATATCAAACTACAAAGCCTAGCACCTGTTAGAAGTATAATAAATAACTGTAGAAAACTAAATATATTTTTGCACTTTTCAGACTATTTCAGTATCTGTGCTTTCTTGCCAATCAAGGACTGACATTTCAGTTGATATCTAGTGGCTACAAATGAGCAGGGAGTTAAAGTTCTGATTACAGAAAGGCCAGAGCTAATAAGCAGCAACACCTTATTTTAAGCTCTGATTGGAATTTATCTGTACTAAATGACCCAACTTCTTACTTTAGCAGGGGTTAGGGACTGCCTTAATTACTGGTTCAATATATTTAGTGGTTATTGGTATATTCAAAGTTGTTTTTCTTTTCTGGTGCTTTAAAATTTTAATTTTTGTAAAAAGTTATCTACTTCAACTGTGTTTTCAAATTCTTTTCAAATAATTTTTAGTCATTTTTTAATGCCCCTAACCACTATTCCCATTGACTTGGAGTAAAAAATGAAGGACAGAAGGCCTTGAATTTTCATTTTTAGGGTTTTTTTAAGATTATATTTAAGGTTTTTGTCCATCTTGTTGATATTTTCTATAGAATCCCCTTTGTGGGGCTAGGTTTGTGGCTCAGTGGCAGAGCACTTGCCTAGCATATGTGAGACACTGGGTTTGATTCTCAGCACCACATATAAATAAGTGAATAAAATAAAGGTTCATCAACATCTAAAATTTATTTTTAAAAAATTAATCCCCTTTGGTTTTATTAGTCTTGTCTCTTGTTTTAAAGACATGACTGACTTCTGCACCTAACTCTTTATTTGGGTACACTCAGTTATCACAGTTCTCAAATAGCCTGGATTTACTGGCACGATTCAGACCATTTTATTGACTCTTTACTACAGCCCCCCCATTTTTTCTTCACATAAGTATTTAATAGAAATGGCAGTGATAAAAGTACAAATTAAAATGATTATAAGAGATCCTACAGGTGGTCCAGAAAGTAGCTAATATTGGGGACATATGTCTGGCAGAAGTCCCAAGCAAAGTTGGAGCCCTGTGCCCCAGGTTGGACCACATTTGTTTCTGAACTTTATTCTACCCCATTTCCTGTCCTTCAGCATGTAATTCAAAAAGTCCAAAGGCTCAAATCAACCCTGTGTCATCAGTAGGATGTTTGGGATGGTTGGTCTTAGATAACGTGGGGTAACCTTAAGAAACCAATAGGAAAATGCACTTGATAGAAAGGCACATCAGTTCCTGACTGAGGGCAGTGTGTTGTGTGGGGGTATGGAGGACAGGAGGCAGGGGAGTGGGATCACAGTCCTTTTTACATTGCAGAATAGGCCAGACTTCTGTCCTTTGCCTACTTTTCTCCATAGCCATACCTCAACCTGACAACCATTTCCATTTTCGGTGTCCCCAGTCAGTGCTTCTTTTCCAAAAGAGTTGCTCTTCTCTAGTGCTCTAACTCAGTGACAGTAGTGGATGGGATTGAAAACTAATTTTTTTCAGGCTCTGATGCTTACTAGTGTGTGATCTTGGTTAAACTGGGCAGTACCTCTGTGCCTTAGTTTCCTCAACTTTAAAATAGAACAACAGGTAGCATTAAATGAAAAGCCATGATGAGTGACCCAGACTGGCCCACAGGAAGCCTTCAATTCACATTAGCTATGTTACTAAATTATTACCAGTCTCATAGTCAGTCAGTTTGCCTCTTCCTCATTTTCAGTACCTGCTTATTTCTCAAACCAAACTCAAGTTCTTCTCAGTCTTGCCTGTGAAATGTATTCAAAATTGATTCCTATGTGCACTCTCCCTTCAGTATTTGAAGTAGTGTGATAATTTTCTCCTATCTTCCTGTTCCTCCCACTTTCTATTGAGTTCTTCCTTCACATGGATATCACTCTTGAAGGTATAAAAACATATTAAGGCGGAACTCCTCAAGGTCCACAAATCCTTTCCAGAATTCATCTATCACCAGGTCTCTTAGTGAATATGATTTCTCTACCCAAATTAGGCAGATCTATTAAGTTCTAAAATATGATTTACTCTCTATCAAAATCCTGTCCCTTCTCCCAGCTCAGCTCAGGCAGCACTTCTTCCTCAGAATCTGTCTAATCCCTGGATGCAACGAACCACTCATTCTCTGTGCACTTTGTTTACTCTCCAGTTAATTCACATGTTGTATATCTCTAACAGTCCCTGATTTAGACCACTGCAGATATTTGATGGATGAGATTTGTCAACCTAAAAATTTCAGCACACAGTCTCAAAGGCAAATTTAAATAAACTCCTCCTGGTTTCAACATGTATCTGTACCTACTGAGCGCATTCAAATTTAATGAAAATCTATTTAAAAGTTCTGAATGGAACAGACATGTAAGCTCAAAATGCCAAATTATCAAATTGAAAAAGACATTTCCCTTTATTTGTAAATCTGGATCCTTGATGTTCAACATTAAGCACAGTGTCTTTGACATCTCTCTATAAAATATTTTTCAGTTCAAAAGCCTACGTCTCCCAGAAAAGCTAGTGCCTTTTCTCTGTATTTGGAATTCTTTAATATCTGGTATAAGCTGCTATAATGATTGTAGATGAATGAACAATTGATATACATGAATGCTTGTGTGCAGAAACTCCTCAACTTTGTCAGTTGTCCACTCAGGTTTCCAGCCTTCCTTGCAAAGATCACAACAAGAAACCTATTAGCATCACTTAAAATTTGTTGTAGACCAAGTCTATTTTGTTTCCTTTACAAGTACATCATTAGCATATGTGGAAGAGGTTTGTTATTTTGAAAGATTACTCTTTTAAGTTTAGTGTGAACATAATCATAATCTGAATGGTCAGAATGCATCAATTGCATTCTAGTTTCAGAAAATCTTCCTCAAATGTATTTTGTTTAACATTTTAAAAATTGCTCTCTTTGGGCTTGGGAGATAGCTCAGTTGGTAAAGTGCTTGCCTTGCAAGCACAAGGCCATGGGTTTGATTCCCAGCACCATAACAACAACAAAAAAAATGCTCTCTTCAACTATCCTTTTCATTGGAAGAGTAATAATATTTTAAAAGGTGCAAAATTGTTTTCCCTAAGTTTCATGATCCAACCAAAAAAAGAGGGCCAAAGGCCATATAACCCATCAGCCATCAAGACTGGGTTGTATTTTTTTGGAGGAGGCTTCACCAAGAGAAAACCCAGGACTATTTGGAAAAACTAAAATTGAAACTCTCAAGCAAGTAGTCTTTCAATGCAGTAATAAAGCCAGGTACAGTGAAAAAGGGCTAAAATCCTAATAACTCAGGACTGGAACCAGAGCATCACAATTTTGAGGATAGCCTTAGCAACTTAACGAGATTCTGTCTCAAAGTAAAATTGGCTGAGGATGCAGCTCATTGGTAGATCACCCCTGGGCCAATCACCAGTATCACCCCCCAGCACACACAGTGCAATTTATTCTGCAGATTTCTAAATGTAAACTAGGAACCACTGGCCTTCAGTGTTTAACAAAGTATCATCCCTGAACCAAGGACATAATTAGGTACTTGAATGAAATGTTTATGTCAGATCCTATAAAGACCTAAGAACTCAGCAATATTTAATTTAATACAAAATCCAGGTGACTGGATCCTAATTTTCATATCCCCTGGGTACTTACTTCCCAACTTCCAGAGATCCTGATAATGTATAGAACAACCGTGGACACGAAAAATACTTATTGTTGGGAATACTGGATGAGAAAATTAGTATAATTTTAGTCATTCCCCAAAACTTTTCTAGAATGTCACCAAGTCATATTTCAATCATGTTGCAGAATTCTGAATAAGGAAGAAAAGAAGAGGTCATTCATTGTTTACAAATACTTGCTATATTACACAGAAGCTCTGGGTCCTTCCCCCAGGAGTTCACTGTAGCCACATAACTCCTTTCTACTCTACTCATTTGCAGAGATCTGCTGTTCTAACCTTGAACCTTTCAGGCAATGAGGACTTTTATCACCATTTTCCAATAAGACCATAAATCTCATTGCAAACATCACACTTCTGGCAAAGAATTCTACTTGGTATGTAGAATTTTAACAAAAGATTAGGATGCCCAGGCTAAAGCTTTTTTAAAGGATTAGATTTGCTGATTGCTAATTTTACTTAAAATTTCTAGTTTTTGCTTCTCTGCCTAAGTTAAAATGGCTAAAAATAAATGTTTTGCTGTGTGTGACTAAAGCTTGATTTCATGTGATAGGAATAAGAGCCAGGGGAAAGAAAGAAAACATATTACTTCTGGGACATAGTCACATCATGATAGGTTACCCCAAATCCTGTAGTAAGTCAGAGAAATGAAATAGCAATTAGAATCTCTTTAGCTGACCATTTTCCTATAGGATCCTAAATCTCATTCATTACATAATACTTCTGACACAGAGATGGTACTTGGCTTGTATAATTTTGACTAGCAAAATGACCCACTCAAAAGGTTAACAGACTTATTATTTTTTTAACCCTAACCTTTGTTGACATCTCTTTATGAATTCTTTGGTATCTTTTCATTTAGATAGTCATTGATAATTACTGACATCATCTGTACTCCTGTCAACAAGTTAGATGTTGAGAGACACCTTGGGAAACATGATAAAGTTCCAGTCTTGAGGGTCCACAGTCTACTGATGTTTGCCAGATCAACAGGCAAACTACTAAGTGCTAAATGGTATGGGAGCCAAAGAACTGGAACCATTTTGAAATGATCCACACTGGGGACACAGGATTCAGGGTGGATGAAACAACTCTAGAGTACACTAGGGGGAGTTTGCACTGGGTCTAACCCTTCTTCATTCCTGTTCCGAGGAATGTCCTGCCTATACTCACATATCCAATCAATAATATTGTGGGTGAATGAGTAACAATGTTTTGGCATAAAAAAAAAATTACCAATATCACATGAAAGAAAGTGATACTACTGCAAGATTCAAGCATGTAAGTGAGTAATACATAATGCTCTCCCAATCCAGAGTTCGGCAAGATAAAGCAACTAAGTCTTCTTTATTTTTTTAATTTATTTTTTATCTTTATAGACTGCATTTTAAGTCACTGTATAGAAATGGTATACTATCATAGAAATGATTTATACCATTCATATAATCATACATGTACATAGTGTAATGATGCCTGTCTCATTCCACCATCTTTCACACCACTTCCCTCTCCACCCTCTCATTTCCCTCTAGGTAATTTAATATTCCTCCATTCTTCTCTCACCCCCCACCCCTATCATCATCCACTTTCAGAGAAAACATTCAGCCTTTGGTTTTTTGGGATTGGCTTATTTCACTTAGCATGATATTCTCCAATTCCATCCATTTTTTGCAAATGCCTAATATTATTCTTTATGGCTGAATAATATTCCTTTTTGTATATATACCACAGTTTCTTTATCTGTTCATCTGTTGAATGGCATCTAGGTTGGTTCTACAATCTAGCTATTGTGAATTGAGTTCCTATAAACATTGATGTGACTGTGTTACTGTAGTGCTAATGTGAACTCCTTTGGGTATAAACTGAGGTGTGGGATAGCTGGGTCAAAATGTGAGTCCATTCCAAATTTTCTGAGAAATTTCTATACTGCTTTCCAGAGGGGCTGTAATAATTTGCAACTCCACCAGCAGTGTATGAATTTACTTTTTTACCCACATCCAGATGAAAATCTATTGTAGTTTGTGTTCTTGGAAATAGTAGTTCTTATTGGAGTAAGATGAAATCTTACAGTTGTTTTAATTTTCATTTCTCTAACTACTAGAGATTTTGAACAATTTTTCATGTATTTATTAGTCACCTGTATCTCTTCCTCTGTAAAGAGTCTGTCCAGTTCCTTGGCCCCTTTATTGATTTTTTTTTGTACTTTTGGTGTAAAGTTTTGTAAGTTCTTTTTAAATTTTGGAGATTAGTGCTCTGTAGGCTCTCTTTTCACATTATTGATTGTTTCCTTTGCTGAGAACAATGTTTTCAGTTTGAATTCATTCCATTTATTGATTCTTGCTTTGATTTCTTGTGCTTTGGGAGTCATGTTAAGAAAGTCTGACCCTAAGCCAACATGATGAAGATTTGGGCCTACATCTTCTATTAGGTGAAATTTTGCTGGTCTAATTACTTAGTCTTTGAGCCATTTTGAGTTGAGTTTTGTGCAGGGTGAGAGATAGAGGTTTAATTTCATTTTACTGCGTATGAATTTCCAGTTTTCCCAGCACCATTTTTAAACAGGCTACTTTTTTATCCACTGTATGTCATTGTCTCCTTGTATAGTATGAGATAACTACATTTTTGTGGGTTTGTCTCTGTGTCTTCTATACCATTGGTCTGCCTGTGTATTTTGGTGCCAATATTATGCCATTTTTGTTACTATTTGTACTATAGTTTAAAATCTGTTATTGTGATACCTCCTGCTTCACTCTTTGTGCTAAGGATTGTTTTAGTTATTCTGGGTTGTTTATGCTTCCAGATGAATTTCATGATTGCTTTCTCTATTTATATGAGGAATAACATTGGGATTTTAATTGGAATTGCATTGAATCCATTTAGCGCCTTTGGTAGTATGGCCATTTTGACAGTATTAATTCTGCCTATCCAAGAACAAGAAATATCTTTCCATCCTCTATGGTTTTCATTATTTTCTTTTTTAGTGTTCTGTAGTTTTCATTGTAGCAGTCTTTCACCTCTTTTTCTAGATTGATTCCCAAGTATTTTTAATTCTGAGCCTATTGTGAAAGGACTGGTTTTCCTAATTTCTCTTTCAGAAGGGATACATTACTTATGAATGGAAATGCATTAGATTATAGTGCATTGGTTTTATATCCTGCTACTTTTCTGAATTTAATAGTTTTAGAAGTGTTCTGGTGGAAATTTTTGGGTCCTATAAATATAGAATCATGTTATCATCAAATAGTGATAACTTGATTCCTTCTTTTCATATTTCTTTAATTACTTTGTCATGTCTAACTGCTCTGTCTAGTGTGTCAAGGAAGATTTTGAATATAAGTGGTGAAAGAGGGCATCTTTGTCTTGTTCCAGTTTTTAGAGGGAATGCTTTCAGTTTTCCTCCATTAAGAATGATGTTGTCGGGCTGGGGAGATAGCTCAGTTGGTAGAGTGCTTGCCTTGCAAGCACGAGGCCCTAGGTTCCATCCCCAGCACCAAAAAAAAAAAAAAAAAAAAAAAGAATGATGTTGTCTGTGGGCTTAGTATAGATAGTCTTTACAATATTGAGGTATACTTCCACTATCCCTATATTTTGTACTGTTTTGAGCATGAAGGAGTGCTCTATTCTTAACTTTAAGTCTATTTGATGTGATGAATTATGTACTAATTTCCAGATGTTGAACCAACTTTCCCTCTCTGGTGTAAGCCCAACTTGATCATGGAGCACTATCCTTTTAATATGTTCTTGTATGCAATTTGTCAGAAATTTTTTAAGGATTTTGCATCTATGTTCATCAGGGATATGAAGTTAATGTTTTCTTTCCTTGATGTGTCTTTTTCTGGTTCTGGTATCAGAGTGATACTAACTTCATAGAATGAGTTAGGAAGGGTTTCCTTCTTTTCTATTTTCTGTAATGCATTGAGGAATATTTGTATTAGTTCTTCTTTGTAGGTCTTATAGAATTTGACTGAGAATCCATTTATTCCTGGACTTTTCTTTGTTGATAGACTTTTGATGGCTTCTTCTATTTTGGTGCTTGAAATTGATCTGCTTACAAATGTGTATGTCTTCCTGATTCAGTTTGGGAGGATTGTATGTTTCTAAAAATTTGTCAATGTGTTCAATATTTTCTATTTTGTTGGACTATATATTTTCAAAATGGTTTCTAATTATGTTATGTATTTCAATGGTGTCTGTCATGATAATTTCTTTCTGATCATGATTTTTAGTAATTTGAGTTTTCTCTCTCCTTCTCTTTGTTAGTATGGCTAAGGGTTTATTTATTTGGTTTACTTTTATAAAGAATCAAGTTTTTGTTTTTTAAATTTTGTGAATTTTTTCTTTTGTTTCAATTTAATTGATTTCAGCTCTAATTTTAATTACTTCCTGCCTTTTACTTTTGGTGCTGATCTGATTTTCTTTTTCTAGGGTTTTGAGATGTAATGTTAGGTCATTTGGTTGTTGACATTTTATTATTTTAATGTATGAGCTCAATGCAATGAACTTTCCTTTTTTTACTGCTTTCAGAGTGTCCCAGAGATTTTGATATGTTGTTTTGTTGTTTTATTTTACCACTAAGAATTTATTTCTTTCCTAATGTCTTTGTTATCATTGCATCATTCAATAGCCTATTGCTTATCTATAGGTGTAGAAGTTTTGGTTTTATATTTTATCATTGATTTCTAATTGCATTTCATTATGATCTGATAGAACACAAGATAGTATCTCTATTTTTTTGTATTTATCAATGGCTTCTTTGTGGCATAGCATATGGTCTATTATGGAGAAGAATCCATGAGTTGCTGAGAAGAAAGTGTATTCACTGGATGATGGAAGAAATACTCTATGCAGGCCCATTAAGTATATAACATTGATTGTATTATATAATTCTATAGTTTCTTTTTAGGTTTGGAGATTCTATCCAGTGGCGAGAGTGGTGTGTTAAAGTCACCAAGTATTATTGGGTAGTGGTCTATTTGATTCTTCAAATTGAGAAGGATTTGTTTGATGTACATGCATGCATCATTGTTTGGGGCAAAAATATTTAAAATTGTTATGTCTTGCTGCTTTATAGTTTCCCTAGGCAGTATAAAATGCCCTTCATTATCCCTTCTGACTTAGATTTGAAATCCACATTTTCTGATATAAGGATGTAGACCCCTAATTTTTTACTGAGTCCATGCACATGGTTTGTTTTTCCGCATCCTTTCATCTTTAGTTTGTGGATGTCTTTTTCTATAAGATGAGCCTCTTGAAGACAACATATGGCTGAGTCTTTCTTTTTAATTCAACCTTCCAATGTCTTTTGATTAATGAGTTTAGATCATTAACCCTCAGGGTTACTATATTGATATGATTTGTATTTTTGGACATTTTGCTTTATTTTGGTTTTTAACTTGAATTGGTTTCTCTTTGACTTTTCCTTTAGAATAGTTTCTCCATTTGTGGACTTGTACTGCTGTTTTCCACTTCCTCCTCATGAAATATTTTGCTGAGAATTATCTCTACTCCAGGCTTTCTATTTGTATGTTTGTTTAGCTTTTGTTTATCATCTAAAGATTTTATTTCATCATCAAATATGAAGGTTAGTTTTGCTGGGTATAAGATTCTTGATTGGCATCCATGTTCTTTCAGAGCTTAAAATATATTTTTTTGGCCCTTTTTGCTTTTAGGGTCTGGGCTGACAAATCTGCTGGTATCTATGTTTGCTTCCCCTTACACATAATCTGATGATTTTCTCTCACAGGGGTTAAAATTCTAACTTTATTTTGTATGTGAAGTATTTTCATGAAAATGTGCCTTGGTTGTAGTTTTCTGCACCAGGTGTTCTGTAAGTTTCTTGTATTTGATTTTCCATTTCATTCTTCAGGTTTGGAAAGTTTTCAGATATTATTTCATTGAAGACATTCATTTCTTTGGTTTGTAAAATCTCTGTGCCTTCCTCAATCCCAACAATCCTTAAATGGTCTTTTCATGATATCCCATAATTCTTGGCAGTTTTGTTCATGATTTCTTACCATCTTCCCAGTTTGGTCAACTTTATTTTCAAGATTAAATATTGTTTCTTCATTGTGTGAGATTCTGTCTTCCACAAGATCTAGTCTGTTGGTGATGCTGTGTATTGAGTTTTAATTTGATTTATTATTTCTTTTATTTCAAGTATTTGGTTTTTTTTCCAGAATCTCAATCTCTTTACTGAAGGGCTCTTTCCTTCTTTTATTTTCTCTTTTAACTGTGATCATACATTACCTGCATTTGCTCTCTTATCTTTTGTTTTATGAATCATTTTAATTATGTAGGTTCTAAACTCATGTTCTGTGATTTCTACTGCCATGCTGTCATTCACTTCCATCCAAAATCTTGGTACACTCTTTTAGCTCTTTCTCAAAGAAATGCCTAAGTGTGTTAACAATGCTCCTGTGAAAATACAGCAAGCTATGAGACAACTGCATACTCCTAGTGGAACAGGTTGGCATCCAGTCAGTTGAGATTGAATGTCATGGAGATGCCAGGCTCCTTCAGGAGATGGTACTTGGTTTTTCTCCCCAGGGGCTTCTTCTAGGCCTTGGGAGCCTGGGTCCCAATGACTGTATGGTGTGACATCCTGGCCACTCTGTAGATCCCTGGTGATGTCACAGAAAGGCAGACTGACAGAAGCATGGCATCACAATGCCCATGGCAACCAGAGAAGCTTTTGGTCCTGGCCCTTTCTGATAAAGACTCAAGGCAAGACCAAGGTAGGCAGCCCCAGCAGCCTATTATTTTCAAGAAATATGATCCCAACTTGTTTACCCACTGGAAGAGAAGAGGGAGTGTTGGGGACATGGCATATCAAACCTGAGTGTTCCATCTGCTTCTTGGGCAAGGAACCCTGCTGAAAACTTACAGTCCACACTATCCTCCAGGTCTGCCAGGTGGTGTTGTCCTTGTTCAGCCTACACCAGGCATGCTGGCCATCTGGTGACACCTATTCTGCTACAGCATGTTGGTCCACACAGGGAATCTAGTGGCCAGGGAATTCATGGAAGCATGTTCAATTGCTCACTCAAGGATCACCCAGCAAGGCACTGGACCTGGCAGCACTGACCTTGCACACAGCTCCTCCAAGACTGGGCTTACCCACTATATTCCTCAGTTAGCAAAATTGTCTAGGACCTTCACAGACACATGGAGTGATGGCTGGTGACAGCTTCAGACATAGGACTGTAGTGTCTCCCCTCCGGCTCTGTGAGTTAGATGATGATTAACTTGGAAAACATCTCCAAACTCTTGTAGGGTGCTCCTCCTTTTCTATAATGCTCAAACAAGTGACAGGGCAAATCTGTGACATTGTACTTCTGTTTTAGGTGGAAGTGGGTGCCTGCTGTGATCCCTAGAGAGGAGAGAAGGGATTGAGTTATTTAGCATGTGTGATGGAGGCCAGGAGGCAGGTAACCAAAAAGTAGAGCTGTTCTGTGCACACTCTATCTGCCAGTCCCCACTACATTTCCTACTTCCCTGAAATTAGCTTGCCTCCAGAAATTTTCTTGGTCCGAGTTTCCAAGGATCCCTTCAACTTACCTTTAAATGCACATATATCTGGAAAATCTGCCTTGGCATAAGGGTTCATTCTCTTGAACTGACTCATGCCTCTCAGACACAGGCCCTCTGTGACGATGCCCAGGGTCTTTATAGCATGTCCTGGAGAATGCAGAATACAGGTTAGTGTCAAGCTCTGGTGCATCAGTGCTCCAAGAAAGTGAATGTGATGGATGCAACAACAGCCTGACAATGATGTGAGGAGCACAGTTTTCTAGGGCATAATACCATCTTGACCCATGCCTCTTGCTGTAAGTTCAGAATTGTACAACATTTCAAAGCTGATTATGGAAAAATGGAAGCACTATGCACTTTTCTGCAGGACACAAACTTTAGAAAGTTGTTGGAAATGAAAAGATAAATTCAGTGAACACATACTAAAATAAATTTTCATTGCTAATGGTGTGCAAAAATAAACCTATCGACCCCTGAACTTTAAAATAATATAACAAAACAGCAAGAAGAAATTTAGAGATCATTTGGTAAGCAAAGATAATCACTGACAATAACTCAATTTGCAAAGGACATGAAAGCCTTTGCAAATTTATGGCTCTCTCCTGCTGCTTGTAATGGACAGCAGATTACAAGTATACTGATTTTCGGTTGTCCTGCACATGATTTGTGATGTCATGTGTAGGACAGGAGGATGAGAAAAGACTTCCTTCCACAATATCAGTAGCACCAGAGCACCACAATTTACATAAGTATAGAATTGGAAAGCCAGCTCTGAATGATAGCTCTCAAAGTAAATAGTTCCCTCATCATCAAAATTTAAAACATAATATATCACTACTAAAATGCAGAAATGTAGACCTGATATGGTTGAAGCCTGAATTTAAGAAACAGAAAATTTTAAAGAAAAATGAAAGTTGTTATGAGAGTTTTTGCCCATGAAAAAAGATTCAAAAACATTTATAAAATACAAAATGTTATTTTATTTTAATGGCTATATGCACCACAAAGATGCTATATGCCTAATATCCCTCATTTCCTTCTTTAAATGTTAACTTTCCAAATAGATGCTCTTGAGTGATGCATACCCTTGAAAAACCAATCCAAAATTTACACAAAACCATGGGATAGATGAGAACATTACCTCCTAAACCCAATTCTACACAGCATATATTCAGAGTATCCATCGAAATGCATTCTACTGTCATGTACAACTAATTTTAAGTAATAATAAAAATATACTAAGAATTAGCAAAAACACTATAAAAATGCTTCATTAGAGTTGTGACTGGACCTACATTGAACTAAGAAAGCAGGTTTTAAATATCCATTATGGCTCCTGAGTGACATCAGAAGAAACTAAGATATTAATTCATCCCAGAATCACTCAATTCCTTTAAAGAAAATAATATCTTCCCAAAGCAAAGCAAAACACACTGAGAAAACATAGTGCCAAAAGCAACTCTCTTTTTTCATCACCTCTAGGTTTTCCAGCAGACCTTTAGGTTGACTTCCATTGCTTCCAGGTTTACCGTTCCCCTCAGTGGATGTTATACTCCTCCTGTGCTTATTTTGTACAGTCAAATTCCTGTCCTGTGACTGCCCTAGCATTTTGAAGATGGGTCTTATTACACTTCAGGGAATGGTTGAAAAGCCAAAGGACTGCTGGCACTTTCTGAATATTAGGAGGTACTCTTTCTCTTTCTTATCCAAGATCTTGAACAATGGAGTGAAAATGAGGCTTTCCTTGCCTGGGGAAACCACACAGTCATCTTTAAGTCACTTTCCAGGGTGTCCACATATCCATCCTCAGTATCCACCTCAGCAGTGGCCATGAAGAATCACTTCAGCTAAGTGTCTCTACTCCTCTATTTGCATCTTTCACTCAGGGTAAGACACACTAGTAAGGGGCTGTGCTTGGAATGTGTAAAGTCCTCTGTGGCTGGCCCACTCCCTCAGAGTAGGGAGAGGCCTGGGATGTGTGGGCTTCTATTGCATCTTGAATTTTTTTTTGTCCTCCCCAGGACTGCTGTCAGCCTTGCCACCTTCACCATTCTTCCTATAATTGTCCAGTGCCTGGGAGTTGGAGATGTTCTGTAGCACAGGGAGTTGGTGATATACAGATACCGTAGCTGTGTTCCACAGCAAACAAACTGGTAAGGTTTGAAAACATCTGATGGCTGCTCATTTCAAATAACCCACCTGGCTTCCTGGTGGCCTGCTCAAATGTCTATTCTGCCAGGTTGGGGTCCATAGGGCTGGGGGAAACCATGCAAAGAACCGCATCAGAAAATTCAGAGGAGCTTGATGACAGGAAAGATTCAGATGCTTGCCTATAGTCAGCAAGCAGCAAAAGAGAAGGCTTCCTATGTGACACTTTGTGGTCTTACAACAAAGCCCAGCAAAATTGTGCATAATCTCAGTCAGAGTCCTGATCAAAGAGTAAGAGACTGTGTGCTCTGGCGACCCAAGGAGGGCACAAGTTCCTAGACAGAGGCCTGGGAGGTGGCCTGGACTCTGGGTGCCCCTGCATATTCCAGCAGGACTGAGAACTGAGCTTGGCACAGGCTTGATCTGGGGCATGACCATCATGGTAGGGTGGGCAGAATGCTGGCTACAGAGCCCAGCACAAGGTGATCAACAGACACCCATCACAGTGGGCCAGAATCAGGGATGGAGCAGACCAGGGTGGTAGTAAAGGAGGGAGGGAGGAAGAGCAATGCAACTGGGAGCCCAGAGGTGAGAGAATGTGATGAGGTGGAGAGGGATGGAGTTATGCAAGATTTGGGCTGGGGAAACCTCCAGTAGGTTATTGTAATGTGGTTAATTTCTTGAAATTGTTAACTACAATTCTAACCCCCAGCAATATATATGAGAATTACCTTGCAAATTGTGCACATTTAAGAAATATTAATTATAAGTTTTATGATATAATTATGGAAAATATATCACACATAAAAATATGAAATTAATGACATGACAAGAGCAGAAAAAATACTATTATAAAAGATTACAGTTCAAACAGATCATCTTATTCAAAGCAAAGTCTAAATAAGAATCATCTCAATGCTACTTTGGTTGCTGTTATTAAGAACCAGACTGCCGAGTGAATGCCAAGAATTCCTACAACATGTACACACACTCATGTGAATTTACAGTTAGCACCCTAATATTTTAAAGATACAGCTGAATCTGTGCTCTAGAACAGTTCATGACAAAGTAAAATACATTTGAACATATGATTCAGGAGGCCAGACACTAACATTGTGACTATCTGGCTCAGAAATATATTCCCAGTGACTAACTGTGTTTGGTAGTTAGTTCAGTAACTGAAGGGAAAAATTAAGAAAATTACAGATAAAAGAGCATAATTTGGAAAGCTTTTATTAAAGTCAAATTATTAGACTGGATACAGTAGCATATTCTGATAATTCCAGTAGCCCAATAGGCTAAATCTGGAGGATCACAAGGTTGAAGACAACCTCAGCAGCTTACTGACAAGTTGTCTCAAAATAAAAAGTGAAAAGAAGAGGAACTGTGGAAGTAGCTCAGTGGTAAAGCACGTGGTTCAATCTAAGTACACACAGAGAGAGAAATAGTGATCAAAAGTCTTAAGTCAAGCAAATGAGAAATACAAACAAATACTCACTTAAAGTTGATGGCATTATGATGGTAAGGGAGACTGGTTAAACAATAATATGTGTTACAACCACTTGAGTGTAAATTAGAAAAAAAAAGGAACTTAAGGCATAAATTTTAAATATGCCAAACTGTCTAATGCCTTTGCTGAGACAAAATTCATTGTGTAGATTAAATGTAGAGATAACCTGCTCTGCTGGAGGTCTACTAGAAGTGAGAAAGGTCTTTTAAGAAAAAGTGTCCCTGGGAAAAGTGATCAATATTATCTTAACCAAGATTAGTTTTAGGAGGGGATAAGTTGCCCCAGGGGAAAAAATTAGCAGCTCAATTTATAATAGCTAGATGTGGAACCAACCTATATGCCCTTCAACAGATAAATGGATAAAGAATCTGTGGTATATATACACAGTGCAATATTATCCAGTCATAAAGAAGAATAATATTATGTCATTTGCAGATAAATGGATGCAATTGGAGAATATCATGTTAAGTGAAACAAGTCAATCACAAAAATCCAAAGGCAGAATGTTTTCCCTGATAAGTGGATGATGATACATTATGGGGATGGTAGGGTGGTGGATGAGAGAAGAATGGAGAAACTTTAGATTACATAGAGGGAAATGAGAGGGAGTGGGGTATGAAAAATAGTGGAATGAGACAGACATTATTACCCTATGTACATGTATGATGACACAAATGGTATAAATGTACATTGTGCACAACCATAGAAACAAAAATATGTGCCCCATTTGTGTACAATGAATCAAAATTCTGTCTGTGAAAATAAAATAATAATAATAAAAGAAGAGGCACTCATTCTCTTCTGGACAATTTTTTAAATTGTAAAATGAGTCTGCTTTGCCAGATATATTACTCTGCCTCTTCTGCCTGTTAAAAAATCTCACACTGATGAATACCAATTTTTGCAAGACTTGACACCTATAAAATATTAAAATGTGATGTCAATTGCTTTTAGGATTTTTCTTTGTCAGAGAAACAGATGGCTTAAGATCTTGAACTGGCTTGATTTTCATGAATAACCTAAATATATGTGACCAGAAATATGTATACATCTGAAATTTAATATATTTGTCTGAGCCTTATCTAAATATTCTTTAAAATTCTTAAGATAAAAGTTTTTTGTAGATTTAACCAGTAAGTGTTATCTTTTATATCTTACATCTGGCATAGAACAACACTGCCATTTATAAAACTTCCCTGTATCTGTCTGCTTTGACTAGGTCTAATTTGAATTATTAACATTGTTCCCTAAATATATGAGAGATTTAAGGCTATCATTTATTTTTACTAGTACTGCTAAACTCTGCAAGGCTGTAAATATTTGTTTATTCTGAATTTTACCGTGAAAAATTAAACCTAGTTAATATAAGAACATCTGTATAATGGTGATACTATTAGTTCTTTGTATATTAAGTATACTCATGTTCTGCTAAGATATAAATTATAAATATAAATCTTGGAAGAGCACTTTACCAAGCTGGGGTTCTCCAAATTGTGGTTGTCTAAATTGGTAATTTTAAATCATATAGAAATAAAAAAGTTAAATTGGAAATTTATATCATTTAATATTCTGTAACTGAACCTGTTATCAATAAGATCTATGTAAATTTTTATGTTACTTTTTACACTGGGGTAAAACTTTAAATGTATTTTAAGAAGAAAATGAGAGCCTGATATATTTAAAGGTGGATATTGTAAAACATACAAGCATTTTGCCACTTTCCAACAAAAAAGAATCTAAAATCTCTTTAGATTTTCTTTGATTCATGTTTCAGATGCAACATTGTATTGTTATTTGTGAAAAGCCCAACCTAATCTGAGATAAGGCTCTGCCTCCCATCTTACTCTACCTTAGAATGGCTCCCAAATATGTTATACTTGTGCTCATTTAAAATTGTGTTCAAAAGATAGATTTTTGTTGTAACGATTACTGTTGTCTCAAAATAAACAGGAGACATAATATAACTAAGTAAGATTTGGGATTATAAAAATGTGTCTTGGACCATAGCTACTATACAAACTGAATGCATTTTTGCTATTGTTAATTTCATTTTGTATTTCCCTTGTAAACTTTAATTGTTACATGTTAATACTTTACAGAAGTGTAACTTTTAATACAACAACCCGAGTTAATATGAGGTAATGGGTAACCATCTACAGAGGATGGACCGGATGTAATACTTCCACTACTAATACTGACCCTATTTAAAGAGAAGGGGTAAATGACTGTAGAATTAGAGATATTGAAGTTATAACATGTTACTCCCTCCTTTAGACTTGTGAAACTGCCTTGTTGGATGTTTAAAAACAAAAAAACTTGGAGACTAAAATCAAGGAAGTAAAAGGACCAGGAAAAAGCAGTCAATATTTGGCCCTTGCCCTCTGAAGTCAGTAGTTATCCAGAAACTGAGAGGAGGGACTCCTTTAAGGACTCTGAAATTCTGATAAGTCACCTGATTTTCCAATCAGGAAGATCAAGAGGTCTCTAGAGAACAGAAATCCTCATGGTGCACCTTCTGCAAAGAAGAGGGTCATTGGAGACAGAAATGTCCCTGATACTTCCAAGAGAAGACATATTTGGGTATCAGAACACTGACCTGATCCATCCTGGCACATGTCACCATGGGTAGAGAAAAGGTAAAGAAGTCAGGAGGTTTCACACACATCCAAGTGTGATCTCTGAGTAATCTCAGCTCATTCATAAGAATATATATGACCGAGGTCAGTTTTGATTAGTTTGGTCTTAAACATCTGGCAGCAGAGTATAGCCTGAGCAGTCCTACATAGATAACTCAAATGAAAAATAATATTTTTCCAATATAACTTAAGATGTATACTTGTGAGAGCCCTATCAAAAGTAAGAAGAGCTTAAGGCTGTAAAGAAAGGGATCTTACTGTAAGCACAAAGAGACAAGAGGCAGACATCAGCAGTTTCAGAGAAGTCTTTATTCCTTCACAGACTTGGGCACTGTGAAGGTCCACTTTCTGTATGGGAAAATGGCTATAAGCTATGGATGGGATTTTGGTTTTGTAATGTATAAAGTCGCTCTCCTGTCCACCAGGTACAGCCATTTTTCCCCCCTTCCAAACACTTGTCAATCTGCACTCCGCCCACCTCTCCTGTTACAGGAATTTCCGGCCTCCACATCACCTGTCAATCTGCGCTCCACCCCCCTCTTTCATTACAGGCATTTCTGGCTTACGCTGCCATCATTTTCCTGCTTCCCACATTACGTCCTAACATACTATTGATTCATCAGTCAGCTTGCAAGGATTCTCCTCCACTACTGGTTTCCTCCAGCCCGCAAGATTCCAATATCTGGGAGAAGCCACACGCCATCTTTCTCTTTTGCCCCTTCTTTTTGCCCTGAGCAGATCCACATAAATAAAGTCTCTTGCATGAGATCTCATGTCTGCAGAGCATTTTCTCTGGGAGCTTTCAGCGAGCCACAACTGCCCCTAATATCTGGTGCTGAAACCCAGGATGGTTCCTTCCGCTAACTAAGCAAGCAGAATACCATCAATTGCACCAGCGCCCATGGATAGAGGCTCAACTTCCATTTACCTGGATGCCCAATTTTCTGCATGCAACACCAGACTCCACATTGGTGAGTTCCCCTTAGGCAAGTCACCTAGACCACTTAAACACATCTCAGCTGACCATGACCCTGACCATGAAATGTTACTAACACTAATGCTAACCTTAACCTTAACCTCATAGAACCTTCCCTTCTACATCAGTGTTTTCTCCCTACTCATGTCACAGGGCTCTCGTGCTTTACCTTAAAAGGCCCACCAAACACTACTCATTAAGACCTTTCTACAATTCTCAGAGCATCCTTCCTATGCACCTTTGTGAGCCCTCCAGGTTCATCTCAGGAAAAATTCCCCCACATCATAGGAGATCTCAAACACATTTTGTGGAACTCTTTTACACATGTCACATTTCTCTCCCTCCACAGTCACTCTGACCCTGACCCTGAACCTAACTTTAAACCTAACCCTAACTCTAATCCCAAGCCCTCCCTATATATAATAGATGGCCATTCCTGACCATGATACTGACCATTATCATGACATTGAACCTAAATCATAAACCTAACAACAACTCACACCCTAATCTCATAGATTTCTCCCTTCTACATCAATTTGCCCTCCCTACTCATCTCTCAGAGATATCATTTCTTCTCTCAAATGGCCCTACAAACACATCTCATTGAACCCTTCCTACACATCACGAAGCGTCTTCTGCACTACTGTGTGCCCTCCCAACTCACATCAGTGGCCCATCCAAACATGTTAAATTGTCCTATGACACATATCATGGAATCCTCATACACAACTCACAGACCCCTCTTTATACAGCGCAGAGGCCACATGCTACCAACCTCACAGGGCATTTCCTACACACCTGAGTGTATCCTCATAAACATCAAATGCAGCCCTCCCTACCCATATAAGAGCAATTCCAAAACACCACAGAACTATTCCTACACACCTCAGTGAGGCATGTCTAAATACCTCACTGGGTACAAAATATACTTTCCAAGCACTCCCTACTAACTCTTTTTCTTGGCAAGCCTTCTTTAAAAACAACAGAGAGCCTGTCTACTTACCTTAGAAAGCTATTAATGCACATCTCAAAGAGTCCTTTGAACTCATCACTGAGTCATTCTTTATACTTTGAAAATACTGACCATGACCCTTAACATAACCCTAATCCTAACCATAACCATAAACACAAGCCCTTCCTACGTACCACAGAGGGATGTCCCTGACTCTGATGCTGAGAAAAATATGGATCCTGACCCAAAACTGTAAGACACACCCTAACACTAACACAAAATTTATAGTTCTTTCCCTTTTATATCAGTTTGTCCACCTGACTGATCTCACAGTGCTCTCAATACTCACCTCAAAGGGCCGTCTGTAACAACTTACTGAAGTTTTTCTACCCAGCAAAGAGCACCATCCCTATGAACATCTGTGAACACTTTCAACTCACTTCAAGGGGCCCTCCCAACCACATCAAGGGGCCCTCCCTACATACCTCTGAGAGACTCCAATGCAATGAAGAGAACCAAAAGAACCTTTCCTCCACACCTAAAACACACCTCCCTACACATCCATGTAATCCCTCTCTACTTAAGTCAAAAGCCTTTCATACACACTTAAAAGTCCCATACATACACACCTTAGGAATGCTTCCCCAAGACGTTGTTGAGTCACACCTAAACAATAAAGAAAACCCTCTTCATACACCCCAAAGAGTACTCCTTAGAGATAAATTTCAAACTTCAGAATGTCTTTGCTAAACACCTTAGCAAACACTACCTACACATCCCAGATAGACCTCACAACACACCATAAAGTCCTCCCTAATTACTTCTGAGTGCTGTACCTACACAACTCAGAGAACACTTTGGATTGGCCTTCCTAAACAGCACAGATATCCCCTCTAGTATTCTCAAAGAACACTCCTATCATACCTTAGTGTATTCTCCTTATTCATATCAATTGGATCTCACTATTAACTTCAAAGGACCCTTGTACTCAAACCAGATAGCACTCCTACACAGAAAAAAAACCATTTACACCCACAGAGATTTATGCTGCACACTTGAGACCTCCATACACATATCAGAGTGCCTGAACTACAAACCTCAGGGGACCTCTGTCCATATTTCAGAGTACCCTACCAGGGAGGCTTTACAGAAACCTCCCTGTACAACTGAGAAAGCCCTTCCTGCTCACAAGAGGTGTACTTACATCTCACAGGGCCTTCCATACACATTTCAGAAATACTTCCCACACACCTTATTGAGCAATTCCTACACATCTTAGAGAATTGTCACTAAATACCACACACCACTTTTCTGCACACCTCACAATATCCTACTTTCAAAATTCAGTGGCCATGTAACCAACTTCATAGAGCTCTTCTTTCAAACCTCAGTTAATCCATCCAATTCATTTAAAAGATCTCATCTTATTCACATTTGGGGACACATTCTTACACAACTTGAAAGTTCTTAATACTTGCCCATAAGCACCATCCCTATACACCCCAATCAAGAGTCCTCCCTACAAATCTCAGACAGACTTCCATACAAACATTAGAACACCCTTGAAATAAGTCTCAAAAAGTCTACCTATATATCTACTAGATAACTCTCACTACCCAGCAAAATACCCTCCCTATTCACCTCCAGGCACCATAAGTACAAACCTCAGATATTCCATTAAGTGTCCTCCTAAAATGCCTCTGATTCCATCCACTATCCTCAACAAACACTCTCATCACACCTCAGTGGGTTTTCTCCTTACTCATATTAGATATACCTCACTGTTGCCTTGAGAGGACCCTCCGTACACTACTGAGATAACCTTTATAATCAGTCATAACAATTTCCTACATCTCTCATATGTCCCTCTGCACAACCTAATAGTGACCTATCTAGACCCCTCTGAAATCCCTCCCTACACATATCAGAGTTTTGTCCCTATGTATTTCAATGATCCCTACTTTTACACCTGAAACTACACTACAAATCTCACAGAACCCTCCCTACTTATATCGGGGAGTCCTACCTCACATTATATACATCACCCAAACAACAACTCATAGGTCCCTCATTTCTATGTCATTTTTGTCCTTCATACATATCTCACAGAGTTCTCACTACTCACTTTAATTATTTTTTCCATTTTTTAAAAATATTTTTTTATTTTTACAGACACATTTTGTTTCATTGTACACCAATGGGGTACAACTTTTCATTTCTATGGTTGTACACATTGTATATTCCTGCCATTCATGTATATATAGTAATACTGATTTTTTTATTCCACTATTTTTCCAATGCCACCGTCTCGCACCCCTTTTTCCTCTACACCATCCAAATTTCCTTCATTATTCTTTTACCCCTGCTACCCATAATTATTATATATTGTCCTGCACTTATCACAGAAAACATTTGGCCTTTGGATTTTTGGGCTTGGCTTATTTCACTTAGCATGATATTTTCCAACTTCATCCATTTACCAGAAATGCCATAATTTTATTTTTTTTTATGATAGAGCAATATCCATTGTGTATATATACAACAGTTTCTTTATCCATTCATCAATTGAAGGGCATCTAGGTTGGTTTCACAATCTAGCTATTGAGAATTGAGCTGCTATGAACATTGATGTAGCTGCATCACTGTAGTATGCTGATTTTAAGTCCTTTGGGTATAAACTAAGGAGTGTGATAACTGGGTCAAATGGTGGGTCCATTCCAAGCTTTCTGAGAAATTTCCATACTGCTTTCCAGAGTGGCTGTACCAATTTGCAACTCCACTAGCAATGTAAGAGTATGCCTTTTTCCCCACATCTACACCAACATTTGTTATTGCTTGTGTTCTTGATAATAGCCTTTGTAATTGGAATTAGAAGAAATCTTAGGGTGGTTTTAATTTGCATTTCTCTAATTACGAGGGATGATGAGCACATTTCATATATTTGTTGATCACCTGTATGTCTTCTTCTGTGAAGTGTCTGCTGAATTCCTTAGCTCATATATTGATTGGATTCTTAGTATTTTGGGTGTAAAGTTTTAAAAGTTCTTTATAAACTTTGGAGATGACTGCTCTGTCTGAAGTGTATGTGGAAAAGATTTTCTCCCACTCTGTAGACTCTCTTTTCACTTTGTTGATTGTTTCCTGTGCTGCAGAAAATCTTTTTAGCATGAATCTATCCCATTTGATTGTTGTTTTTATTTCTTGTGCTATGGGGGTCTTGTTAATGATGTCTGGTCCTAAGCCAACATGATGGAGATTCAGGCCTACTTTTTCTTCTCTTTGGTGAAGGGTCTCAGGTCTAGTTCCTATATCCTTGATTCTTTTTGAGTTGAGTTTTGTACAGGGTGAGAGATAGAGGTTTAGTTTCATTTTACAGCATATGAATTTTTAGTTTTCCCAGCAAAGTTTGTTGAAGAAGCTATCTTTTCTCCATTGTAAGTTTTTGACACCTTGTCTAGTACGAGGTCACTGTACTTATGTGGGTATGTCTCCATGTCTTCTATCCTGTACCATTGGTCTACCTGTCTATTTTAGTGGCAATAACTTGGTGTTTTTGTTACTATTGATCTATAGTACAGTTTAAGATTTGGTATAGCGATACTTCCTGCATCATTCTTCCTATCCAGGATTGCCTTGGCTATTCTGGGATTTTGGTTCTTCCAGATGAATTTCATGATTGCTTTTTCTGTTTCTATGAGAAATGTCATAGGGATTTTAATTGGAAATGTGTTAAATCTGTATAGTTCCTTTGGAACTATGACCTCTTTGATAATATTAATTCTGCCTATCAAAGAACATGGGAGATCTTTCCATTTTCTAAAGTCTTCCTCAATTTCTTTCTTCAATGTTTTGTAGATTTTATTATAGAGAGCTTTTACCTCTTTAGTTAGATTAAATGCCAAGTATTTTATTTTATTTTGAGGCTTTTGCAAAAGGAGTTGTTTTCCTCATTTCCCTTTCAAGTGTTTCATGAATTATATATAAAAATGTATTGGATTTATGAGCATTGCTCTTGTAACCTGCTACTTTACTGAATTCACTTATGAATTCAAAAAGTTTTCTGGTGGAATTTCCTGGTTCCTCTAAGTATATAATCATATTATTAGCAAATAGGGATAGTTTGAGTTCTCCTTTTCCTATTCATATTCCTTTAATTTCTTTGTTCTGTCTAATTGCTTTGGCTAGAGTTTCAAGGATGATATTGAATAGGAGTGGTGAAAGAGGGCATCCCTGCCTTGTTCCAGATTTTAGGGGGAATGCTTTCAGTTTTTCAGTATTTAGAATGATATTGGCCATGAGCTTAGCATACATGGCCTTTACAATGTTAAGAAGTGTTCCCACTATCCCTATTTTTTCTAGTGTTTTGAGCATGAAGGAATGATATATTTTATCAAATGCTTTTTCTGCATCTATTGAAATAATCATGTGATTCTTGACTTTCATTCTGTTGATATGGTGAATTACATTTATTGATTTCCTGATGTTGAACCAACCTTGCATCCCTGGGATAAAACCCACTTGATTATGGTGCACTATCTTTTTAATATGTTTTTGTATGCAATTTGCTAAAATTTTGTTTAGAATTTTTGCATCGATGTTCACTAAGGATATTGGTCTAAAATTTTCTTTCCTCGATGTGTCTCTGTCTAGTTTAGGTATCAGGGTGATATTGGCTTCATAGAATGAGTTTGGGAGAATTCCCTCCTCTTCTATTTCAAGGAATACTTTGAAGAGTATTGGAATGAGCTCTTCTTTAAAGGTTTTGTAGAACTCGGCTGAGAACCCATCTGGTCCTGGACTTTTCTTTGTTGGTAGGCTTTTGATGACTTCTTCTTTTTCATTATTTGAAATTGGTCTATTTAAATTGGTATGTCGTCCTCATTTAGATTAGGCAATTCATATGTCTCTAGAAATTTGTTGATATCTTCAAAATTTTCTATTTTGTTGGAGTATAGATTTTCAAAATAGCTCCTAATTATGTTTTGTACTTCAATCATGTCTGTTGTGATGTTTCCTTGTTCATTCCAAATTTTGTTGATTTGGGTTTTCTCTCGTTTTCTCTTTGTTAGTGTGACCAAGGGTTTATCAATTTTGTTTATTTTTCAAAGAACCAACTATTTATTTTGTCAATTTTTTGTATTGTTTCTTTTGTTTCAATATCATTGATTTCATCTCTTTGTTTAACTATTTCCTGTCTTCTACTTCTTTTGGTGTTGGTCTGTTCTTCTTTTTCTAGGGCTTTGAGCTGTAGTGTTAGGTCGTTTATTTGTTGAGTTTTACTTCTTTTATTGAATGTGTTCCATGAAATAAATTTTCCTCTAAGTACTGCTTTCATAGTGTCCCAGAGATCTTGATATGATGTTTCTTTGTTCTCGTTTACCTCTAAGAATTTTTTAATTTCCTTTCTAATATCTTCTGTTATCCATTCATCATATAATAGCATATTGTTTAATCTCCCTGTTTTGGAGTAATTTCTCTTTTTACTCTTTCATTTATTTCTAATTTCAATCCATTATGATCTGATAGAATACAAGGAAGTGTCTCTATCTTCTTGTATTTGCTAACATTAGCTTTGTGGCATAATATATGGTCTATTTTAGAGAAGGATCCATGTACTGCTGAGAAGAAGGTGTATTCACTCTTTGTTGGATGGTATATTCTATAAATGTCCATTATGTTTAAATTATTGATTGTGTTGTTGAGTTCTATGGTTTCTTTTTTCAATTTTTGTTTGGAAGATCTGTCCAGTGGTGAGAGAGGTGTGTTAAAATCACCTAGTATTATTGTATTATGGTCTATTTGGTTTCTGAGATTGAGAAGGATTTGTTTGACATAAATGGATGAGCCACTGTTTGGGGCATAGATATTTATGATTGTTATGTCTTGCTGATTTATGGTTTCCTTATGCTGTATGAAAGGTTATTCTTTATCCCTTCTTACTAACTTTGGCTTGAAGTCCACATTATCTGAAATGAGGATGGATACTCCAGCTTTTTTGCTGAGTCCACCTGCAAGATATGTTTTTCCCCATCCTTTCACCTTTAGTCTATGGGTATCTCTTTCTATGAGGTGAGTCTCTTGCAGGCAACATATTGTTGGATCTTTCTTTTTGATCCAATCTGCCAGTCTATATCTTTTGATTGATGAATTCAGGCCATTAATATTCAGGGTTATTATTGAGATATGATTTGTATTCCTGGTCATTTAACTCATTTTATTCATTTATTTGTTTATTTTTGACACAACTTGGTTCCTCTTTATTTGAGAGTTCCTTTAGGATAGCTCCTCCCTTTGTAGATTTGCTTCTTTGTTTTTCATCTCTTACTCTTGGAATATTTTGCTGAGAATGTTCTGTAATGCTGGCTTTCTTTCTGTATATTCTTTTAGCTTTTGTTTATCATGGAAGGATTTTATTTCATCATCAAATCTGAAGGTAAGTTTTGCTGGGTTTATATTCTTGGTTGGCATCCATTTTCTTTCAGGGCTTGAAAAATGTTGTTCCAGGTCCTTCTAGCTTTTAAGGTCTGGACTGAAAAATCTCCTGATATCCATATTGGTTTCCCCCATATGTAATTTGGTTCTTTTCACTCACAGCTTTTAAAATTCTGTCTTTATTTTATATGTTAGGTATTTTCATTCTAATGTTCCTTGGTGTGAGTCTGTTGTAATTTTGTGTATTTGGAGTTCTATAAGCCTCTTGAACTTGATTTTCCATTTCATTCTTCAGATTTGGGAAATTTTCTGAAACTATTTCATTGAATAGATTGTTCATTCCTTTGGTTTGTTTCTCTAAGCCTTCCACAACCCCAATAATTCTCAAATTTGGCTTTTTCATGATATCCCATAGTTCTTGGAGATTCTGTTCATGATTTCTTACCATCTTCTCTGTTTGTTCAACTTTGTTTTCAAGGTTAAATATTTTTTCTTCAATATCTGAGGTTCTGTTTTCCAGGTGTTCTATCCTATTGGTTGTGCTTTCTATGGAGTTCTTAATTTGGTTTATTGTTTCCTTCATTTCAAGGATTTCTTCTTTTTTTTCAATATCTCTAACTCTTTATTGAAATGATCTTTGCTTCCTGTATTTGCCCTTTTCACTGTCAATTGGTGCGATCATTCAATGCCTGCATTTTCTCTTTCATTTCATCGTTTGCTTCCCTTATCATGTTAATTATGTACATTCTGAACTCCCTTTCTGACATTTCTTCTGCCATGCTGTCATTGGATTTTATTGATGTAATATCTAGATTTTTTGAAGCATTTTCTTCCCTTGTTTCTCATGTCATTCAGGTATCAGTGGACTGCTGAGATGTTGCAGATTTCCTCTATTGACTTATAATGTCCCTGAAGATTGCTAGTATATCCCCTTTATCCTTCAGTAGCCTGAAGTCTTGAAGGAAGTTGATAATGCGGTGCTCCCCAAGGAATCTGCCTCCCTAGGGTTGGTGGCCTTCAGGTGGGGTATAATCCCTGATAGTGGGCAGAGGTGCCTCCACTTGTTGACCAATGGTCAACCAAAGGGCAACTATGCTGTGGGCTGAGGCAAGGCCTGTTTGTGCCTGTGTCTCTGGTTTTACCATCCTTGTGGGAAAATCTCACCAAGCGGGGAAGATTCACCCAGTGGGGAGGTCTCGCTGGTCAGCTTTCCTCCTGGAGGTTCCGCTCAGTCCACAACTACTGCCTGGGCAAGACAGCCTTCCCAGGCAACGTTCCCAGGGGCCCAGACCTACCTCCTGGGCCTGGGAGCCCTGCCCTTTGCAGACGAGTCTCCTTAGGCTGCCCCTCCTCAGAGAAGCTGCCTGCAGTCCTGGAACCTTTGCTCCGCCCCTCAGATTGTCTCTGTGTAGCTCTTCCACCAAAAAGCGCCTAGGTCCCAGGACCGTGCTTTGCACCTAATCACCTGGCTATGTGACCCTTTTTCTGCACAGGAACCTCATACAGATGCTCCAATCCCCAGCGACCCGCCGCACATCTCTTCCTCCAGGCAGCCACCCGGTGTTCTGTGTGGTCGTTTGGAGACCAAGCAACTCACTGCGCACCTCCACCTCCTCAGGACAGCACACCCCCTGTTGTTCAGGAGGTTACTCTGAGTCCAAACAGCTTGCCGTCCAGCTCTTCCTCTGGCAGCTGCCAGAGCCCTGGAGGGTTGCTCCGAAACCAAGCGTTGTGCTGAGCGGCCTCCTCTGCAAACTTCACAGCTTTCCATGTTCATTGCTCCAGCAGGGTGGGGGGTATCTTGCCGCCTGGGCTGGGCAGCCTTTGCAGGCAATGTTCCCAGGAGCCGGGACCTACCTCCTGGGCCTGGGAGCCTCACCCTTCACAGTCGAGTCTCCTTAGGGTGTCTCTCCTCAGAGAATCTGCCCACAGTCCTGAAACTTTTGCTCTGCCCCTCAGCTTGTCTCTGCAGCTCTTCCACCAAAAAGCCTCGTAGATCCTGGGACCCTGCTCTGCACCTAATCGCCTGCCTATGTGGCCCCTCCTCTGGGCAGCCGCTGAAGCCTGGCAGGTTACTCTGAAACCAAGCGCTGTGCTGAGCGGCTTCCTCTGAAAAGTTTCCAGTTGTCCATGTTAACCGCTCCAGCAGGGGGAGGGGTGTCT
Organism: Sciurus carolinensis; assembly: GCF_902686445.1. Classification (NCBI taxonomy): domain Eukaryota; kingdom Metazoa; phylum Chordata; class Mammalia; order Rodentia; family Sciuridae; genus Sciurus; species Sciurus carolinensis. The sequence continues at coordinate 77,963 of NW_025920138.1, read as the reverse complement.
CGCCAGGAAACTCTACTTCACAAAGTTCCCTGCATTCCGGGACTACTGCCCCATCTTAGATGTCTCCCCAATGGGAGAGACTCACCCGGTGACTTTGAGTTGGTCCCAGTCTCTCAATATTTCCTCTTTTGAATCCTGAGTCATGGAGCAACATGAAATGCAGCCGCACTCTAGTCCACCATCTTGAAACTGGAATGTCTACTCTTAAAAGAAACCTAAAGAAGAGAAACATTTCTTTACATGGTGAACTGTCTACTGAAAGGACTCTAGTCCCTGAATCTCCAGTCACAACTAGTCCTTGATTTGATGGCCTCAAGTCCTGAACCTCTCCCCTCAATCTAACCTCTCCAAGCCCAGCAGTCAGCCTGTCTGAAATGGAAGATGATGAGGGGAGGAGGAAAACATGTACCTGCCAGTCAACTTTAAGCCATTAAATTCCAAGTTTTCAATTCTGCCAATATTTTAATAAAATTGACACAGGTGTATTAATAGTTTGGGAAGTTTATGCTAGAGCTTAATATATAAATTATTATGATTAAGAACATCATTAATAATATTTGTAAATATCATCAATGATCATTTGCTTATTACATTTCTCAGAATATTAGAATTCTAAAAACACAAATATTTATTTCAAAGTTACATAAGTTCTATATTCGTGGTTCAATGTAAAATTTTTGGGGTTTCATTAATGAGATGAGAAGGCATAATGGGTTAAGGAAAGAAGGTCTCTGATTTAGCAAATACACATATTATAAGGAATTTCCCCAGGCCACTAAGAAGACTGAAAAGCAAATTAGCAAAAACCAAAAAAGCTAACAGCTTCAGGCTTTCTGTGTGGACAGCATTCATGGGTGAATCTGTCAGGGTTCAAACGGCATGCAAGAGAGATGTTCCTCAGTGGGCAAATGTGGTGTCTCCCACCTGGCAACTAAAAACTACCCTCTTGGCTCCTTGCTGGTCCCCTTCTTTCTTTTTCTCTTTCCCTTGCTCCTTTCTCCATTTGTGACCTTCTTTGACCTCTGACTTTCTTTTTAAACACCCCAAAATGATCTCCTCCTCTAACCCTATTTTGAGGGGTTTATATTTTCCAGTCTTTGGTAACAATGGAAAGTTTTTAAAAATGGATGAAAAAAATCAAAACTCTGAAGCATGTGGTGAAGAACATCTTAACTAGGTAGAAAGATCTTTAAAATCATCCAACTTTTTCCGTGAAGAGAAAGGAATTGCTAAGGATTTTCATGATCTTCTCCATTGTTGTCTTGGGTGTAGTGCCTTGCAAAAGCAAGGGGAGTCCCAAGATTCTGAGGCATGCCCCAGGAGCTGCTCAGGCTCCTTTTACCTCTGCCTGAGATGAAATACCCTGGGATTCAACTCCTGGACACACAAATCCAGGCCCAGGTCTCTACTTGGTAGAGTTTGAGGCTTCAGTGGATCCTCTACATTGGGGTGCAAAATTCTGGGCAACTGCGGCCCCTACTGGCCTCAATAGAGACTAGGAAGCTTGGGATTATTCTGACAAAATGGTGACAGGTAAGAATCCAATGAAAATAACTGAAATGTGCCCAACTTGCTCAAACCCAGGACAGGAAATCAAGTCTCATCACCCCACCACTAAGCTAAGGCAGAAATGGTATTTCATATTTCAAGTAATTTCTACTTGTACAGAAACAGGAAAATAGGTCCAAATATGAGGAGGAGTTGGGTAGGAGAAAACCTGGGGCAAAGGATTTGATGGTCAGAGGCCAAAGGTCACCTGAGGATGAGGGGGTTGCCGCATCACTCAGCCCCTTGGCCAAGGTTTGGGGACCTCCAAAGTCAGTGAGCATGGAGACAGCAGAATTGCTGAAAACAGGACATCCCAAGCTTGGACACACAGATTCAATGTGTCCTAATTTCACAGTGATTGCTGCCTAAGGATGGTCCTCAGGTATCCGAATTAATGAGCTAAGGAACAGGACGGGGGACATAGGCTGTGTGGTGCAAAGGACATGGGAGACTGGAATATCTGCTACCCTCAGCTACTTCCTTCCCTAGACAGAAACCCTCCTGTCCAGTAAAGCAGGATGTGGAAGTAGAAACTGTGTCTCACTTACAGAATAAAAGAAAAGAGCTTTTATCCCAACTAATTGGAAAGGTCCCATGGAGACTTGAACTCAGATCACTGGATTAAGAGTCCAGAGTGCTCACCATTACACAGCAGAACCACAAGGACCTCACCTGCTTGCCTAACTACAGGTTTGCAAATCCTTTTTTCAGCTTCCATTGTACTCTAGAATTCTTTCCCCTGGTGCTTTCTTTGTCAGACAGGATCCAGGTATCTTCACTCTACAACGGGAGGAGGAGTTGTGTCCCCCACTTCTCCACTTCTCCTAGGTTGCTAGAATTTCCTACCATGACATAAAATTCCTGTCCCACCCCTAAAAAGTTTTTCTTTACTCTTCTTTGCAATTTTCCTCTTTCCATTAATTATCCAGAGAGCACTGATGACCTTCAGAAGTGTGTTTGGGATTCACTGTGATTTTTCCTATCCTCTCCTTTATCCCAGATTCCTTTTTTCACATTTCATTGTATTCCCCATTTTCCTCTTCCTCCACCTCCCTCACTACTACTACTCACTTTTACCTGCTCCTTGATCTCTATTCAGCCCAGATTATCAGAACATTGGGAAGCATGCCACAGTCTGAAAGGAAAGTAGGAATTGCTGTTCACCAACACAAGTGGTCCTACTGCTTATCAGGTCAGAACACTGTGTGGGTCTTTGCTGGGAAGATAGAATGAGAAAATCCCAGCTGAGTGACTAAGTATCCCCAGGCAGTCCTCCCCTGATCAACATGGGCCTTAGGCCCTCACAGAACAAACCTGGAGTTAAGGTGATTCAAAAGTGAAGACCTAGGCTAGAGAGATAGCTCAGTTGGTAGAGTGCTTGCCTTGCAAGCACAAGGACCTGGTTTCTATCCCCAGCACCCCCCCCCAAAAAAAGTGAAGAACCTTGGAACATATTGTGTATTTTTTGTAAGTTACATGATACAAGAAAATACATTAAAATTAAAATGCATAAAAATTAAATTCTGCTCCACACAGCTTAAGGCTAACTTGACAAGTACAGCAAAATCGATCCACCTTGCATAATGCTCCTTTAATACAACAATTGATGTGATCCAGATGGCGGACTAGAGGGTGACTGCATCTCCTGTCGCTCCAGAACCCAGGATTCAAGAGGGAGAGGCATTGAGAGACCCGGACTAACATAGAGCCACGGGTTGAGTCATCCCCACAGGGTGAAGCTCAGTCCGGGTAGCAGGCCTGGACAGGGGCAGAATCTCAGAGCAGGGCAGGGCAACAGGAGTCTTCCCCAGGCAGCCCTGCTCCTTCCAGCGGTGGGCTCCTTCCATGGCCAGCTTCTCAGAGCAGGCCGCCTGGTGGGAGCATTTCTGCACAGAGCCAGCACCAGGTTCCAGACCCAGCGGTGAACTCCAGCTCATAGGCAGCTTATAGGACCAGGACAGGGCAGCAAGAGACTTCTCCTAGCAGTCCTGCTCCATCCTTCCACAGCCAGCTTCTTGGAGCAGATAGCCCAGTGAGAGTCTTTCCACACAGATCCAGCTCCAAGTCCTGGAACTAGTAGCAGGCTATGGGCAGCTTTCTTCAGAAGCACTGCATTATCAAGTTCCTCCAAGATTTCAGGTTACTGAAGGCTGGGAGGTGATATCCTGGAAATCTACAGGGACACTATAAGCCAATAGAGGAAATCTGCAATATCTCAGAGTCCCACTGATATCTGAACAATATGAGAAAACAAGGAAAGAAAATGTCCCACACAAACCTAGATACTATATCAATAAAACCAAATGATAGCACAGTAGAAAAAATTTCAGAAAGGGAGTTCAGAATGTACATAATTAAAACAATCAGGGAAGCAAGTGAGAAGATAAAAGAGCAAATGTAGGCATTGAAGGAGGAGATGAAAGAGCAAATGCAGGCATTGAATGATCTCACCAATCAACAGTTAAAAGAGTAAATATGGGAAGCAAGAGATCATTTCAATAAAAAGCTAGAGATACTGAAAAATATAAACCAAACAGAAAACTTTGAAATGAAGGAAACAATAAACCAAGTTAAAAACTCCATAGAAAGCACAACAAATAGGATAGAACACCTGGAGACAGAACCTCAGACATTGGAGACAAAATATTTAATCTTCAAAACAAAGTTGAACAAACAGAGAAGATGGTAATAAATCATGAACAGAATCTACAAGAATTATGGGATATCATGAAAAGGCCAAATTTAAGAATTATTGGGATTGAGGAAGGCTTAGAGAAACAAACCAAAGGAATGAACAATCTAGTCAATGAAATAATATCAGAAAATTTTCCAAATCTGAAGAATGAAATGAAAAACCAGATACAAGAGGCTTATAGGACTTGAAATATTCAAAATTACAACAGACCCACACCAAGGCACATTATTATGAAAATACCTAACATACAAAATAAAGACAGAATTTTAAAGGCCATGAGAGAAAAGAATCAAATTACATTAACGGGAAACCAATAAGAATATCTGCTGATTTTTCAATCCAGACCCTAAAAGCTAGAAGGACCTGAAACAACACTTACCAAGCCCTAAAAGAAAAGAGATGCCAATCAAGAATCTAATACCCAGCAAAACTTACTTTCAGATTTGATGACGAAATAAGATCCTTCCATGATAAAAAAAAAGCTATAGGAATTTACAAAAAGGAAGCTGGCATTACAGAAAATTCTCAGCAAAATATTCCATGAGGAAGAGATGAAAAACAATGATGCAAATCAGCAACAGGAGGAACTAGCCTAAAGGAATAGCCACATAAAGGAGAAACCAAATCATGTCAAAAAACAAAAATGGGTCAAATGACTGGGAATACAAATCATCACAATAATAACCCTGAATGTTAATGACCTGAACTCATCAATCAAAAGAAATAGACTGGCAGATTGGATTAAAAAGAAAATTCAACAATATGCTCCCTGCAAGAGACTCATCTCATAGAAAGAGATACCCATAGACTAAAGGTGAAAAGATGGGAAAAAATATACCATGCACATGAACACAAAAAAAATATGGAGTATCCATTCTCATTTCAGATAATGTGAACTTCAAGTCAAAACTAGTCAGAAGGGATAAAGAAGGACATTACATACTGCTTAAGGGAAGTATTAAGCAGCAAGACATAACAATCATAAATATCTATGCATCGAACCTTGTCTCATCAACGTACGTCAAACAAATCTTTCTCAATTCCAGAAATCAAATAGACCACAAGACAATAATACTAGGTGATTTTAACACACCTCTCTCACCACTGGATAGTTCTTCCAAACAAAAATTGAATAAAGAAACCATAGATCTCAATAACACAATCAACAATTTAGACTTAAAGTACATATACAGAATATACAATCCAACAAAGAGTGAATACACATTCTTCTCAGCAGCACATGGATCCTCTTCTGAAATACAACATATTTTTGCCACAAAGCTACTGTTAGCAAATACAAGAAAATAGAGATACTACCTTGTACTCTATCAGATCATAATGGATTGAAATTAGAAATAAAAGACAGAATAAACAACAGAAACTTCTCCAATTACTGGAGATTAAATAATACACTATTATATGATGAATGGATAACAGAAGACATCAGGAGGGAAATAAAAAAATTCTTGGAAGTAAACGAGAACAAAGACACATCATGTCAAAATCTCTGGGATACTTAGAGAAAGATTTATTTCATGTGGCGCATTCAACAAAAGAAGTAGAAATCAACAAATAAATGACTTAAAACTACAGCTCAAAGCCCTAGAAAAAGAAGAGCAGACCAATACAAAAAGTAGTAGAAGACAGGAAATAGTTAAAATCAGAGCCAAAATCAATGAAATTTAAACAAAAGTAACATTCAGAAAAATTAACAAAATAAATAGTTGGTTCTTTGAAAAAATAAATAAAATTGATAAACCCTTAGCCACATTAACAAAGAGAAAGAGGGAGAAAACTCAAATTACTAAAATTCGGAATGAACAAGGAATATCACAACAGACACGATTGAAATACAAAACAAATTTAGAAGCTATTTTTAAAATCTATATTCCCAAAAAACAGAAAACCTCGAAGACATCAACAAGTTTCTAGAGACATATGAATTACCTAAATTGAATGAGGAGGATGTATTCAACTTAAAGAAATCAATTTCAAGCAATGACATAGAAGAGGTCATCAAAAGCCTACCAACAAAGAAAAGTCCGGGACAAAATGGGTTCTCAGCTGAGTTCTAAAAAACCTTTAAAGAAGAGCTCATTCCAATACTCCTGAAACTATTCCATGAAATAGAAGAGGAGGGAACCCTCCCAAACTCATTCTATGCAGCCAATATCTCCCTGATACCTAAACCAGACAGAGACACATCAAGGAAAGAAAATTTCAGACCAATATACTTAATGAACATGGATGCAAAAATTCTCAATAAAATTTTAGCAAATCACATACAAAAATATAGTAAAAAGATAGGGCACCACGATCAAGTGGGTTTATCCCAGGGATGCAAGGCTGGTTCAACATCCAGAAATCAATAAATGTCATCCACCATATCAACAGACTTAAAGTTAAGAATCACATGATAGATGCAGAAAAAGCACTCAATAAAATACAGCATCCCTTCATGCTCAAAACACTAGAAAAAATAGGGATAGGGGAACACTTCTTAACATTGTAAAGGCCATCTATGCTAAGCCCATGGCCAATATCATTCTAAATGGTGAAAAACCGAAAGCATTCCTCCTAAAAACTGGAACAAGGCAGGGATACCCTCTTTCACCACTTCTATTCAACATTGTCCTTGAAACTCTAGCCAAAGCAATTAGACAAACCAAAGATATTAAAGGGATAGGAATAGGAAAAAAAGAACACAAACTATCCCTGTTTGCTGATGGCAGGATTACACATTTAGAGGAACCCGGAAATTCCACCAGAAAACTTATAGAACTCATAAGTGAATTCAGTAAAGTAGCAGATTACAAGATCATTGCTCATAAATCCAATGCACTTTTACACATAAGTGATGAATCTTCAGAAAGAGATGTTAGAAAAAATACCCCATTCAAAATAGCATTGTAAAAAATAAAATACTTGGGAATCAATCTCACAAAAGAGGTGAAAGACCTCTACAATGAGAACTACAGAACACTAAAGAAAGAAATTAAAGAAAAACTTAGACTATGGAAAGATCCCCCATGTTCTTGGATAGGAAGAATTAATATTGTCAAAATGGCCATATTACCAAAAGTGTGATACAGATTCAATGCAATTCCAATTAAAATACCAATGATGTACCTTATAAAAATAGAGCAAGCAATTATGAATTTCACCTCGAAGAATAAAAAACCCAGAATAGCTAAAGCAATCCTCAGTAGAAAGAGCGAAGCAGGGGGTATCACAATAACAGATCTTCAACTCTACTACAAAGCAATAGTAACAAAAATGGCGTGGTATTGGTACCAAAATAGACAGGTAGATCAATGGTACGGAATAGAGGACATGGACACAAACACAAATAAATACAATTTCCTCATACTAGACAAAGAGGCCAAAAATATGCAAGGGAGATAAGATAGCCTCTTCAACAAATGGTGCTGGGAAAACTGGAAAACCATATGCAACAGAATGAAATTACACCCCTATCTCTCACCCTGCACAAAACTCAACTCAAAGTGGATCAAGGACCTCGGAATCAGACCAGGGACCCTGCATCTTATAGAAGAAAAAGTAGGTCCAAATATTCAACTTGTTGGCTTAGGATCAGACTTCCTTAAGAGGACTCCCATAGCACAAGATATAAAAACAAGAATGAACAACTGGGATAGATTTAAACTAAAAAGCTTTCTTTCAGCAAAGGAAGCTATCAGTAATGTGAAGAGACAGTCTACAGAGTGGGAAAATATCTTTGCCACTCATACTTCAGATAGAGCACTAATTTCCATAATCTATAAAGAACTCAAAAAAACTCTACACCAAGAATACAAATAATCCAATAAACAAATGGACTAAGGAAATGAACAGACACTTCACAGAAGATCTACAAGCTAACAACAGATATATGAAAAAATGTTCAACATGTCTATTAATAAGAGAAATGCAAATCAAAACTACCCTAAGATTTCATCTCATCCCAATTAGAATGGCGATTAAAAGGAACACTAACAACAATAGGTGTTGGAGAGGATGTGGGGAAAATGATACACTCATACATTGCTGGTGGGTTTGCAAATTAGTGCAGCCACTCTGGAAAGCAGTGTGGAGATTCCTCAGAAAACATGGAATGGAACCACCATTTGACCCAGTTCTCCCACTCCTTGGCCTATACCCAAAGGACTTAAAATCAGCATACTACAGAGATACAGCCACATCAATGTTCATTGCTGCTCAATTCACCATAGCCAGATTGTGGAACCAACTTAGATGCCCTTCATTTGATGAATGGATAAAGAAACTGTGGCATATATACACAATGGAATATTATGCCACCATAAAGAATGATAAAATTATGGCATTTGCAGACAAATGGATGAAATTTGAGAATATCATGCTAAGTGAGATAAGCCAATCTCAATAACTAAAGGATGAATAATCTCGCTGATAAGTGGATTATGACATAATTGGGGGAGTGGTTAGCATTAGGGTTAGGTTTAGGTTTAGGGTTAAGGATGGTGGCAAGAATGGAGAAAGGAAGGACTGTATTGAGGGAAAAGAGGGGTGGGAGGAGTGGGGGGAAGGATAAAAACAAAATGAATCAAACATTACCCTATGTAAATTTATGATTACACAAATGGTATGCCTTGACTCAATGTACAAACAGAGAAACAACATGTATCCCATTTGTTTACAAAAAAAAATACCCCAATTGAGAAACAGCAATAGTTCCTTTCATCACACCCTTGTGACTACATCTGGCATGGAGTACAATGACCGGAGCTGCTAGAGCAGGTGCCAGCTGCCTAGGAGAGAAGTGTAAATTTCAACAAAGACTGAGGAAAATACAGAAATAAATAGGTATGCTCCTCTCTCCTGGGTAAAGAGAGTATTGAGAAAACAACAATATTGTATTTTAGGATTCAGAATATGAGTTTCCATAGTCATTGGCAGGTAGAAGAAAAAGTGACTTACAAGGATCTCTATTTTGTTTCTAGCCTTCTACCTTTAAACTTTCAAATGTATGGCCAGTACCTGTGCACAAACCCAACATCAGAGCATTTGGACATTCCTAACTCTTGAGTAGAGACTGAGATCTTGGAGAGGTCCCCTCGTCCATTCAGTGGGGAATTAGTGATCCAAGAGTAGCAGTTTATACATGATTAGCAGTGGTTGCTCTAAGAGAAATGAGTATGAAGAAACAGAATTTAATTTTTTCTATGTATTTTCTTGTATCATGTGAGTAACTTACAAAAAGTACACATACATGTGTTCCTTGTGTTTAAAAAGATAAAGGAAGAAAATAAGAAAAAAGAAAGAAGATTCTGATGACTATTAAAGGTAATTTAATTGGGGAGGGTGAGGAATTTATTTAGAGAGACAATACTGAAAGGCAGCCAAAGTCCTGATAAGATCCTAGGGAATAAACCTGGAGCTCTACACAGACAGCTGGGGCAGAGGAAGGTGATTTGTGCCCTGGACTAAGTAACCTCCCCCTGCAAGTGTCTTTTTCTGGAAACCATCCCCACCCTCTTCTTCTCTAAATGGCTCTCAAAAACACTTTCCCCTTCCTAAAGCTGGTCTGTACTTGTGGAAATATTATTTGACCACATGGGTTAATGATTTCATAATAACTTGACCCTATTTCACACATTAAGAATGACCCAGTCACATATAAACACAAGGGAGCACTTTGCAGCCTTAAATGTGAGAAACTTCTCTTGGAACTGGCATGAATATGGTATTTTATGTGAGAGGGGAAAAAAGCAAGGTACAAAGAAGTGTGTTAAGGGAAAAGGGGGTTATAAAATATTAATTAGATATATTGTTTCTTCAGGAGCAATAGTTTGCAGAAAATGGAGTGTTTTTTTGTTTTTATTTTTTTGTTTTTAATCTAAGGGTACATGGGAATGGATCTAAGGCATAGAAGTAAAAAGAACTTTCAGGACTGGAATTGTGGCTCAGTTGTAGAGCACTCACCAAGTATGTGCAAGGCAGTGAATGCATTCTGTTCTCAGCACCACATGAAAAATATGGAAAATGGAGATATTGTGTTCAACTATTGCTAAGAGTATTTTTTTAAATGACTTTTATAAGTATATCTTAATCTAGTGATTTTTAAAACCACAACAATATTTTATGTATCCAAAAAGAGTGGAAAGGATAACCTTAATAACAAAAGCAGAACAAATGAACAATATATCAAATAATAATATAACCACATAAAATTTAGTTCAAGTAAATTTTGAAGGCAGTTGTTGTCTTTCTATAGTTGAGTATATCCTGAGGACATCTTGATCTGTATTTAGTAGGTTTATTGGTGGCAGAGGAATTGGCTTAATAATTCTGGATCTGTTTTGTAAACCTTACAGGATACAGCAAATCAGTAAATGCTTTGAATTTTCTTTGGAGCAATGTTATCAACTTTGGCAGAGGAGGATGAAACTATTAAATGGGAAAAGTTAGAGAAGAACCCTATGGTGTTGGGTTGGAGTTGTAGATAGCTATGTCAATTCATGATACCCACTATTAGAGCCTTGAAGCAATGGGTATCCAAGCAACAGTGAGCATATATAGTGCCCACAGTTTGGCTTCTGAATACCATTTCCTACTAAAGGAAAGTCAGATTCCTTGTCTAAAAAAATAATCTGTGCTTTGGGGTTGTGGAAATAAAATTGCAAGATAAACTTGGAACACCTTCTTGTGCCCAGAGATTGATAGGGACATTTTCTAATGTCACAGATGCCAACTAGAAGTCCCTCTAGTCAAATCAAAGACCACTGGAACATCAAAAATATAATAACTATAAGGTATTGCAACATGTTGAATAAAAAATTATTCCATATAATATTCATGCTATATACACATAGTGGAATTCATGTAGCATCCTTACAGAAAAGAGGGAAAACTACTAAATAGAAGAATATCAGTTAGATCATGAAGGAAATCATAAGACTGTCTTCATTCAAGAATCCAAGCTTATAAGTAATGTTCAGGTTTTAATTTATTTTAGAAGCCTAGTGATAAACAGGATGCAACTGATTTTTTTAATTAACTGTTTATTTTTTTTTCTGTAGAGCATGGTTTACATGATCATTTGTAGTAGTGGTAGTCCAATTGGTTAGTTTTGCTACCCTAGTCCCTCTCTGTAGCCAAAATTTTATTCCTGAGGCATAGTTTCATTTACCTAAGTTTCTAGTGAAAGACCCTATGACCCCCTGTCCAAGGAAGAACTCACGTAGTCACTGGCTGCAAAAGCAAGAGGCAGTTTATTGTCACACAGGCGCCTGCGGGTGCTCAGCAAAAACTTCAGCCAGAGCTTCGGTGAACTGGCACACCGGGCTTTGGGGTACAGGTTTTTTATAGGGTAAAGGGGCAGGTTTTGTGCACGTGGTAAGCAGCAGGTTTCTTATCTTCAGGTTACCTCCCTTTCCCGCTGAGACCGCTGCAGCCAACATTTCAATGCAGGCTTCAGCAAGGCCAGGCAAGGGGGAGGGAGGATCACCCAGGACTTTTTAGCCCTTTTTCTTAGCAGCCCAGAAGTTTAAAACAGACACCCTTTCTTCTTTCTTTTTTTCCTTATGCCTCGGGAAAAAGACACAATTGTTGCTTGGTATTTTATGGTTCCCGCTTATCAGTTCCTGATTGTGCAGGCACTCCCTAGGACCCGATGATCTATGCTTTTCTCCAACCGCCCTATTCTTTTTCAATCTATTTATCAGTTTAAAGACCTCCGGGGAGGTTGTGCAGCCTCCCCTGTGTCATGGGTTTAAGACATGGAGCTGGGGCCTTTCATTTCCCCCCTTTTTCTTTATCATGGATAGAATCTTATATCCATTCATTCATTCTGCTGTGGCTATGGAGAGTATTCATGAGTCTGCTTAATCATTTGGTACTGTTGAGTGAGGACCATAGTCTGGATTGTGGAAAGTCGGTCCTTCATAAACTGCACTAGTCTGTTTAAGATACAGGGCCCAAAGGTGAAAATTAGTATTAAAATGATTAGAGGGCCAGCTAGAGTAGATAGCAAGGTAGTCAACCAGGGAGACTTACTAAACCATTGTTCAAACCACCCTTGTTGTGCTTCAAATTCTTTTTGCCGTTTGACTAATTTTTCTGTTACTTTTTCCATGGTTTCTCTGACTACTCCTGTATGGTCAGCATAGAAACAGCATTGTTCCTTTAGGGCCACACAAAGGCCACCTTTCTGTAGGAACAGTAGGTCTAATCCCCTTCGATTTTGCAACACAACTTCAGAGAGGGAAGTAAGAGATTTTTCTAGGTCTGTAATAGATTTTGCCATAGCAGTTAGGTCCTCATTCATGGCGGCCTGTAGATATAAGTATTGATTTCCCTGTACTATTGCAGCTGTTCCTGTACCGATTCCTGCAGCAATTCCCCCAACTCCTAGCAACAGGGCTATAGTTAGGCTAATGGGCTCCCGGGGGTACCTTTTTTGGCCTTCTAGGTGACCCAGAACATACTCTGATTGTAGGTAGGATATCCTAGGCCATAGCTGGACTAATACACAGAAATCGGTTGTTGCATTTAGAACGGCAGTGGACACACAAGGGGTTAGTCCTGTGTTACATGTCCAGTAGGTTCCATTAGGTCCCCAGATATATTGATGGTCGTTCTGAATTGGGAGGGTCTGATTACAAAGGGAGCGATGTGACCCAGGTACCTTGCCTACACATAGGCCTTGCCCACTGACTTCAGGGATCGTAAGTTTGGAGCTAGGTAGGGATGAACACTTACTATTAGGGGTACTACTATTCGTCCATCTAGCTGTGGTGGCAATTCCCTCATAATAAGGTGGGCTAGAGGCTAGACATAACCAACAGTCCAGGGTTTTATTTGGATAGGTGGTATTGAGGGCTTGATAGGCTCCCTGGACTAGATTGAATAGCCGATCTCCGGCTTCAGGAATAGTGGGAGATGGAGTTGAAACCACAGAAGTAGTTGATGTTATTGGGGCCGGGGCTACCTTGGGTGGTGTTCTGGGTGGCAAGAGAGCTTTCTGATCCCCTAGTACAGGATTTGGCCCTATGGGAAGGTTTACTTTTGGGAGATGTTTTAATTTAATTGTAAAAGTTACTCCTTTATCGGTCCCTGGTAAGTACCACTTAAGCCCCCATGTTCTTCCTGTAATCCAGGGCTTGAGTTTTGTTTTACCCTGGGGGGTGAACTGGATTTTAAGGGGAAGTGAGAGGCTCAAGGAGAATTGGGAGCTTGACTCGGCACAGGGGTGGGGGTCATTGTCTGAAAAACTGGGGTAATCTTGGGGGGTAGAGAAATTTTTGGTTACTCGTATTAGATCCCATGAGGAAGTTGGTGCCCAATATGCATCTCCAGTGGTTTCACACCCCCACTGGGCACAAAAATATTCTTTATATTCTCCACATTTATGTGCTAGGGACCTGCTCCTGCCGTCTCGGGGGCATACATAGAAATCAGATTGGGCCAACCGGCACCTGGCGGTTGGGGTTGAGCATCCTGGAACGGTGTCCTGTTGGGTCTTAGGGGCCATATTAGAACTGAGTTGATTGGGTTGCTGGTTGGGTATATCCCACCAGTCTATGCCCGCAGCTAGTTGACAAAAATCCGGAGTTAGATCAGGCCACCTTGTTCCTGGGGTATGGACTGCAGTAGTAGTCCAAACTATTTCTCCAGTTTGAGAGTAAACTTGCCAAGTTAGTTGCGTAGGGGTATGGGGACTACGGCTGGTGACTATGAAAGGAAAACAAACAATAAGGACAATTAAACGTGAGCAAGTCTTATCTTTAGAGGATTTTGAGTGCGTTGTAATTTCCATGTTGATTCTTGGGATGTAGGGATGGAGTCTTGTGGGTGTGCCGCTTTCGCGTGAGATGCGTGGATCCAGGCTGCAATGCCGTCTACCTTGATGGCGGTGGGGGTGGTCAGCAGGACGGTGTAAGGTCCTTTCCAGCGAGGTTCAAGGTTTTTGCTTTGATGCCTGCGGACCCAGATGGTGTCTCCTATCTTGAAGGAGTGTGGTACTGTTGGTTTCTCTAGTTGTTCCTTGTAGGCTGCCACTAGGGGTTTCCAGACTTCATTTTGGACTAACTGCAATGCACGTAAATGGGTCTGCAGGGTAGGGGTAAATAGAGCAGAAATCTCAGTTTCATAGAAATTAACAGCAGGTGGTGGGGCACCATACAGAATTTCAAAGGGGGTTAGTCCCTGAGGGCCAGGGGTGTTCCTGGCCCTGTACAAAGCTAATGGCAGGAATTGCACCCAGTCTCCAGTGCCAGTTTCAAGCGTTAATTTAGTTAAAGTCTCCTTGATAGTTCTATTTATTCTTTCTACTTGCCCTGAGCTTTGGGGTCGGTAAGCACAATGTAATTTCCAATTAATCCCCAATGTACTGGCCACTAACTGACTTACCTGGGAGGTGAAGGCAGGCCCATTATCTGAACCAATAGCCCCAGGTACACCATACCTTGGAAAGATTTCTTCTAGTAGCTTCTTTGCTACGACTTTAGCAGTCTCATGCCGAGTAGGATATGCTTCTACCCATCCTGAAAAAGTGTCCACAAAAACTAAAAGATACCTGTATCAATACATACCAGGCTTGATTTCTGTGAAGTCAACTTCCCAACTGGTTCCAGGCTTGTGGCCTCTGGCCTGGATTCCAATTCCAATTTTTATTTTACCTGCATTAACCTGAGCACAAGCTTGACAATTTCTTACAACTTGCCTGATGATTGAGTCTCTGTGGGGTAGGTATAGATTTTCTTCTCCACGATCCAAGAGGGTTCTCATCTTTTTAGCTCCCAAAGGAGTAAGTTTGTGCAAGGACCTTATTAATTCTTTGGTGTTTTTGATAGGCATTATAGTTTTTCCCTGGTATTCCCATGTGCCTTTAGCCGGGTTATAGGTGGCTTCTAAGTGTTGCACAATGTCCAAATCTGGGTCCTCATAGACCCAATGTTCATTGAAGTTCTCAGGTGGCTTTTTAACTTTTTGTGGCAATAGGGTGGTTACTAGGAGTTGTGGCCCTAGAGCCGCACTCCTTGCAGTTTCGTCTGCCAGCCTGTTCCCTATTGCCTCCAGGTGATTCCCCTTCTGGTGACTAGGACAGTGTATGATGCTTAGTTTCTTTGGCAAGAATAAGGCTTTTAGTAAGGCTAAAATTTCAGTTTTATTTTTGATCTCCTTTCCGTCTGAAGTTAGTAATCCTCGCCGTTGATAAATTTCTCCATGAATGTGGGCGGTGGCAAAGGCATACCTACTGTCTGTATACACATTGAGTTTTTTTTCCTTCAGCTAGTTTTAATGCTTGTGTTAAGGCTATTAATTCTGCCCGCTGAGCTGAAGTTCCTCCCGGTAATGCACTTGCCCAAATTACCTCTGACTCAGTGGTGATGGCTGCTCCCACCTGCCGTTCCCCATCAAGTAGATAACTGCTTCCATCAGTGTACCATACCAGCTCTGCGTCCTTCATGGGTTGATCTGTGAGATCTGGTCGTGTTCCTTGGGTTTCTGCAAGAATCTGCTGGCAGTTATGGGGGGTGGGTCCTCCTGGAAGGGGCAGGAGTGTTGCTGGGTTTAAGGTAACAACGGGTCCGAATCGGATTCGGTCTGTGTCCAGCAGCAGAGATTGGTAGTGGGTGAGCCGGGCATTAGAAATCCAGTGGTCGGGAGGTTGACGAATAATGGCCTCGATGGTATGGGGTGTTAGTAAAGTTAATGGTTGTCCCAGAGTTAATTTGGTGGCATCTTTAATTAGGATGGTGACTGCCGCCACCATCCGAAGGCAAGGGGGCCATCCTGATGCTACAGAATCCAATTTCTTGGACAAGTAGGCTATAGGACGCCTCCAAGGTCCTAATTTTTGGGTTAGGACTCCTTTAGCATAGCCTTGTTTCTCGTCTACAAACAGATCGAAAGGTTTGGTGACATCTGGCAGACCCAAGGCAGGGGCAGATAGGAGGGCCAATTTAATTTGATCAAATGCCATCTGATGTTCCTCAGTCCAAGTAAATGGGTTGTTTTGTTTCGTCAGTGGATACAAAGGGGCTGCAATTTCTGCGAACCCAGGAATCCATAGTCTGCAAAATCCTGCAGTTCCCAGAAATTCCCGCAGCTGCTTGGGGTTCTTGGGGACTGGGATGCTTGAAATAGTCTCTTTTCTGGCTGAAGTTAGCCACCTCTGGCCATTACGTAACTCATAGTCAAGGTAAGTAACTTTGGTTTTACAAATTTGTGCCTTTTTAACTGATGCCCGGTACCCTAGTTGCCCTAGGGTTTGCAATAACGCTTTCGTTCCTTCCAGGCACTCCTCCTTGGAGGTGGCTGCCAATAAGATGTCATCAACATATTGGAGCATTATTAAGGAGGGGTGTCTTACCCGGAAGTTGGCCAAGTCCTGGTGTAAAGCCTCGTCAAAGAGCGTTGGGCTGTTCTTGAATCCCTGCGGTAGTCTGGTCCATGTCAGCTGCCCAGAGAGCCCCTTCTCAGGATCCCTCCATTCAAATGCAAAGAGGGCCTGGCTTTGGGGGCTTAACCTTAGGCAGAAGAATGCGTCCTTTAAATCCAATACTGTGTACCAAGTGTGAGTGGGAGGCAGGGTGCTCAGGAGGTTGTAGGGATTAGGCACCGTGGGGTGAATATTTTCTACCCTTTTATTTACTTCTCTTAAGTCCTGAACTGGCCGGTAATCTTTAGTTCCAGGCTTCTTAACTGGGAGTAAGGGGGTATTCCAGGGCGATTGACAAGGGGTTAGAATGCCTTGGTCTAAGAGCCGCTAGATGTGTGGCTTAATGCCTTGGTAAGCCTCCATTGACATGGGGTACTGCTTGATGTTAATAGGGGAGGCAGTAGTTTTAAGTGGAATCACTATAGGGGGCTGGCGTATTGCCATCCCCATTTCCCCGGTTTTTGCCCAAGCTTCTGGGAAAGTAGTAATCCAATAGTCCATGTTTTGATCGGGTTGTGGGGTGCTATCAAATAGCCGATACTCATCTTCCAATTTAAAGGTTAGTACATGTAAAGGATCCCCGTTTGGTCCGCTGACTGAGGCTTTCCCATTTTCAAAATGAATTTGGGCTTTCAATTTAGTCAGTAAGTCTCTTCCTAGTAGCAGGTATGGACAGTCAGGTACATGTAAGAATGAGTGGGAGACTTTACCTGAGGCAAGATGCACTTCTCTTTTGGTGGTCCATTGGTAAGATTTGCACCCGGTGGCTCCTTGGACCCATGTGGTCTTGCTGCTTAAGGGCCCTGGAGTTTGGGTTAGTACCGAATGTTGGGCTCCGGTGTCTACTAGGAAAGTAATTGGTTGCTCCCCTACTTGAAGAGTTACCCGGGGCTCAGGGGGGAGCTCCTGGCCCTGACGCCCCTAATTTTCATCATTTAAGGCCAGCAATTGGGGGGCTCGGTTTGGGTACCTTCTTAAGTTGGGGAGCCTTTTTGGATTCTTTGGACAGTCTTTATCCCAGTGTCCTTTTTCCTTGCAGTAGGCACATTGGTCACGTTCCACGGGGGGCCTGCTTTGCCTTTTTTCCTTTTCTGGTTTATTCTCCCTTTGTCCTGCCTGCGTGACCGTGGCCAGTATTTTACTTAATTCTTTATTTCTCTTTCGATCTCTTTCCTTTTCCCTTCTATCTAATTCCTCTTTGTATTTTATATCTTTTTCCTCTTGCACTTTCCTAATTCTTTCTTCCTTTTCCTCTGGAGTCTCCCTCTTATTAAAAATTTTTTCTGCTTCCTTCAGTAAATCTGCCAAGGAATAGTCCTGCAGATTATCCAATCTTTGTAACTTGCTTCTTATATCTGGGGCTGATTGCCAGATAAATGCCATGGAGACGTTACCTTTCTGTTCCTCACTATCTGGATTGAAGGGAGTAAATCTTCGATAAGCCTCTTTTAACCTTTCTAGAAATGCGGTCGGGGTTTCTTCCACCCACTGGATAGTCTGTCTTACCTGGGCCAAATTAGTGGGTCGTCGCCCTGCTCCATGGAGACCTGCTATAAGTAACTGGCGATAGAGATGTAGGTGGTTCCTACCTTCATCAGTGTTATAGTCCCAATCTAGTCGGGTCAAAGGAAAAGCTTCATTGATCAGGTTTGGCAGCTGAGTGGGATGCCCGTTATCCCCTGGAACATTTTTTCGAGCCTCTAGTAACACTTTTTGTTTCTCCTCAGAGGTGAGGAGAGTTTGGAGAAGTTGCTGACAATCATCCCAGGTTGGCTGGTGGGTCACTAGAACAGACTCAATCAGAGAAGTTAAGGCAACTGGGTCACTAGAGAAAGAAGGGTTATGAGCCTTCCAATTATAAAGATCAGAGGCAGAGAATGGCCAATACTGGTATGGACCATTGGGACCTCCGGTCTGGCGCAAGGGGAAGGCTTTCGAAGTTTCCCCCAGATTTGGGGGTTCTCGGCATCCCCGGAGTCGCCCCACCATGGGGGATGGGTCTGGAGGGGCACCGGCGACAGGTGATTTCTCCTCTTCTTCAGAGGAATCTGAATGGGGAGCTAGAACTGGAAGAGGTTGAGGTGGATAGGGTGGGGGTTCCTCTGTCATCAGGTCTATCAGGATGGACTCCTCGGGTGGAAGGATCGTCTGCGGCTTTGACCTGCTTGAAGCTGGGGGTTTAGACTTATCTAATATGGGGTACAATCTAGAACTTTGGGTAGATGGTGCTGGAATGGGAGCAAGGGGTGCAGACGGAGGAGGTGAGGGGCTAAGAGGAGAAGGGGGAGAGGGCTTAAGTGGGGAGAAAGGGGTGACCCATGGAGGTGGGTCAGAGACTAGATTTTCCCAGATCATGATATAAGGGACTTGATCTGGATGTCCTCTGGGTCCTAGAATGAAAACTTGGGATTTAACCTGTGAAATGAGGTCAAGATTAAAGGTTCCTTCTTTGGGCCAACCGACATTAAAAGTTGGCCATTCAGAGGTGCAGAGTGCTATCCATTTTTTCTTCATGATCTCGACTGACATGTCGTTGGCCCAGCTCCGGACATCCTTCCAATGGTCGAGGGTGAGACTTAGAGGGGTTACCAAGGATTGCCCCATCTTTGTTCTAGGATGTAAAAGGAGGTAAAGAAAAGTACACAACAAGACAAAGATAAGACCTCAAAAGGCAAATGCTGCGCACTTTCGGCACAAACCGAAAGTATTCAAGGGTGCCAACGAACTGGGGAGTTCTTGGCCAAATCTCAAAGTGGTGTATCCTTCGGAGACACCTAGATCCCTGGGACATCTCCCAGGGTGGCAGGGGAGAAGTTAGAGTTCGTCAACTCCTTCTCAGACTGCCCAAAAGTTACAAATGGATCACGCATGTCCGTACAATCGCTGCGCTTCAGAACTAACAAGACAGAGCAATTACACAAACCAAGACAGACAAAAATAAAAATTCATGCTGGCCAGCTTACCTCCCAGAGTACTTTTGGCCGTTCCTCGGGCAGGGGTTCGGGGTGTCGAGGGGATATCTCGGTGGAACCTCCAAATGAAAGACCCTATGACCCCCTGTCCAAGGAAGAACTCACGTAGTCACTGGCTGCAAAAGCAAGAGGCAGTTTATTGTCACACAGGCGCCTGTGGGTGCTCAGCAAAAACTTCAGCCAGAGCTTCGGTGAACTGGCACACCGGGCTTTGGGGTACAGGTTTTTTATAGGGTAAAGGGGCAGGTTTTGTGCACGTGGTAAGCAGCAGGTTTCTTATCTTCAGGTTACCTCCCTTTCCCGCTGAGACCGCTGCAGCCAACATTTCAATGCAGGCTTCAGCAAGGCCAGGCAAGGGGGAGGGAGGATCACCCAGGACTTTTTAGCCCTTTTTCTTAGCAGCCCAGAAGTTTAAAACAGACACCCTTTCTTCTTTCTTTTTTTCCTTATGCCTCGGGAAAAAGACACAATTGTTGCTTGGTATTTTATGGTTCCCGCTTATCAGTTCCTGATTGTGCAGGCACTCCCTAGGACCCGATGATCTATGCTTTTCTCCAACCGCCCTATTCTTTTTCAATCTATTTATCAGTTTAAAGACCTCCGGGGAGGTTGTGCAGCCTCCCCTGTGTCATGGGTTTAAGACATGGAGCTGGGGCCTTTCACTAGCAATTTTCTCATTCAACATAATTACTCTGAATTTTAATTTGATAAATTTTATTTATATAGATTTGTAGAAGTGCTAATTATGAGACTGGGTTGCAATTCAGTGGTAGAGTGCTTGACTAGGTGTGAGGAATCAGGTTCAATCCTCAGCACCACATAAAAATAAAATAAAGGTATTGTGTCCATCTACAATTGAAAAGAAATTTTAAAACAGAAGTGCTAATTATGTACGTAAATATCCTTGTTAATATGTAGGCAATATAACTAGATACTAAAGACTGAGAATTAACTTCTTTTTGGAAACTTCATAAAGTCTATAGTTTGTAGTTTACTGTTTCCTGTGAAAGCAGTGTTTTCTTTTCAGTTTTACTAAGATTAAGGATTCAGAATCAGTATTCACCAGGATTTATCTGTTCCATCTAATTCCATAAGACTCTTTCCTCCCTCCACATTCACATTCTTCAATGTTACAAGCCAATAGGAAGAAACACCTTTTACTACCTATAACAGAATCTGGGAATCTGTAAGGAATACACCAGGTAAGAGAACATTTCTGTGACAGGAGCTGGCAGGCATCATTTCTATAAATGAAGCACAGCTCTTTTTCCTTCATAGTAAACTTTTATGTCAAATTAAATAAGGCTTGTGCCTTGGTCATTGATATAATATATTTAATTATGTTATTGTTTTAGTTTTCTTTTGCTATGACTAAATACCTGAGAAAAACCAATTAGAAGAGGAAAGACTTGTTTTAGCTATTTATTTCAAACGTTTCAATCAATGGCCTATTGAATCCATTGTTTCTAGGCCTGAGGCAAGAAAAAATATGGTGGCAGAAGTGACTAACAAAGAAGTCAGCTCATCTCATGGTGGCTGGGAAGCAGAGTGGGAGAGTAAGGAAAGGGCCTAGGAAAAGATATACCCTTCCATGGCATACACCCAGACACCTACTTCCTCCTACTAGACCCCATCTCCTACAGTTTCTACCACTTTCAAATCCATCAATGTATTGATTCACTGAAGAAGTTAGAGCCTCATGATCCAACCACTTCACAGAAGGTCCATCTCTGAATACTACTGTATCAGGAACCCAACCATTAACATATGAGCCTTTGAGGGACATTCCAGGTCCAAACTGTAATAGTTATGAGAGGAAGACTAAGGATTCTTACTGTGCATTTGTAAGTAACTATAGGATCATGAAAAGTAAAAAAAAAATTAGTAAATGCACTTTGCATTATATTTAACCATTGTTAAATTGTTCTGAGCAAATTTTAAGACCAATCAGCTATTTAAGAATAATTCTTGGTGATTAATTAGTTTATAACCTATATTAACACCTTAGGTGTTTTCACAAACTCAAAGGATCAATTGACACAGATGACATTAAACAATGTTTCTTTCAAATTTGTACAAATTCTTCTAAATTAAACATTTGTAATATATTTTAAAAGGGAGTTTCTCATATACATTAAAAAGAACATTAGTCACAGTTTGATTAGTTATTTTGATCCATTTAGCTTAGTAATTAATTCATATTTTGTTGATGTCAGTGTAAGTAGTCTACTTCTTGAAGTCTTCATCTTTTGATTTAAAAAAAAAGTTGGAGAAATTCCGATACCATCAGCTATATAACAAGTATCTGAAACAATCATGCTCCATTATAGTGGATGTTGTTTTTGCATGTGATTTACCAGAATTTTGTTAAGAATTTTTGTCTCTATATTCATCAGAGATATTGGTTTAAAATAAAATACTTGGGAATCAATCTAAACAAAGAGGTGAAAGATCTCTACAATGAAAACTACAGAATACTAAAAAAGGAAATTGAAGAAGACCTTATAAATTGGAAAGATCTTCCGTGTTCTTGGATATGCAGAATTAATATTATCAAAATGGCCATACTTCCACAGGTGCTATGCAGATTTAATGCAATTCTAATTAAAATACCAATTACATTTCTCATACAAACAGAAAAATCAATCATAAAATTCATCTGGAAGAAAAAAAGACCCAGAATAGCCAAAGCAATCCTGGGCAGGAAGATTGATGCAGGTGGTATCACAATACCAGACCTTAAACTCTACTATAGAGCAATAGTAACAAAAACGGCATGGTATTGGGACTAAAACAAACAGGTAGACCAATGGTACAGGATAGAAGACATGGAAACATACCCACATAAGTACAGTTATCTCATACTAGACAAAGGTGCCAAAAACAAACAATGGAGGAATGATAACCTCTTCAACAAATTGTACTGGCAAAAACTGGAAATCCATATGCAGTAAAATGAAATTAAACCCCTATCTCTCACACTGTGCAAAACTCAACTCAAAATGGATCAAGGATCTAGGAATTAGGCTTAAGACCCATCACCAAATAGAAAAGTAGGCCCAAATCTCCATCACATTGGCTTAGGACCAGACTTCCTTAACAAGACCCCCATAATGCAAGAAATAAATGCAATAATCAATTAATGAAATAGACCCAAACTAAAAAGCTTTTTCTCAGCAAAGAAAACAATCAATAATGTGATAAGAGAGCTGACAGAGTGGGAGAAAATCTTTTCCACACATACTTCAGACAGAGCACTAATTGCTAAAGTTTATAAAGAACTTAAAAAACTTTACACCCAAAATACAAAGAACCAATCATTAAATGGGTTAACGAACTAGGCAGACATTTCACAGAAGAAGATATACAGGTGATCAACAAATATATGAAAAAGTGCTCATCATCCCAAGTAATTAGAGAAATGCAAATAAAAACCACCCTAAGATTTCATCAAACTACAATTAGAATTGCTATTATCAAGAACACAAGCAATAATAAGTGTTGGCATGGATGTGGGGGAAAAGGCACATTAAAATATTGCTGGTGGAGTTGCAAATTGGTGTAGACACTCTGGAAAGTAGTATGGAGATTTCTCAGAAAACTTGGAATAGACCCACCATTTGACCCAGCTATCCCACTCCTTGGTTTATACCCAAAGGACTTAAAATCAGCATACTACACTGATACAGCCACATCAATGTTCATAGCAGCTTAATTCACAATAGCTAGATTGTGGAACCAACCGAGATGCCCTTCAATTGTTCAATGGATAAAGAAACTGTAGTATATATACACAATGGAATATTACTCAGACATTGAAAATAATACAATTATGGCATTTGTTGGTGAATGCTTTAATCTTAGTACCTCTAGTAGCAAGTGTTTTAAAGCTAGAAATTTGTAATTTTATTACACAAAGGACCACATGGAAAGGCAAATGAACTGGGGTCATCAGTAAATTAATTGCAGGATCAGAACCAGCACCCTGGTGATCATGGCTAGCTGTTCCTCCACATTTGGACCTCTCTCTTAAGGCTGACACTTCAAGAAACTCTCATTTCTCTAGAGATCAAGGCTTCCCAAGGACAGAACTCGGGAAAACTGGTTCAAACCCCCTGTTGTGTGAAACATGGACAGTGGTCTCTATTGTCCTTCACTTCCAGAATGCAGTGGTTAATGGGTCTTTCAGGAATGTTGAATGGGGAGATTGCAGAAGCAGAACCCAGATGTGGTACAACACCTCCATCTATTGGCCAAAAGAGATGCAGCCTCCTGGGCACCCGCCATCCATTGGCTTCCCCAGGTCCAGGAAAGAATTAGCTTGTGAGGGTGTTTGCTTTTACACATGCATGCACTCTGGCTTGCTCTACTCTCAGAAGCAGGTGCTCTCTTGTTCAGTTCTTTCCTAAAGCCAAGTACTCAATCTTCACCCACACATTGTACCTTCCCTCAGTGGCTACACCCCACTCTCCTTCACACACACTCTCCCCCACATGAGATGGCTGTGTCTAGACTGGGTACTGAGAGCAAAGGCCTTGATCCCATCTACACCCTTCACTATCCCTCAAGGAGAAGGCCTGGGAACAAATGGAAGCCATGCGGATCCCCACCCACATGGCTTCATTCAAACTAGTGAAACCATGCATGAAGATGTTTCAGGGCTTAGCTGGATTTGCAACTAATTGAAGAATGATGATGTACATTCATTGTGGGGGAGTTTGTAGTATGTAACAATAGAGAAAGGATATTCTTTTTTTCCTAAAGTTTTTTTGTTGTCAAGGTACCTTTATTTGTTTACTTATATGCAGTGCTGAGAATTGAACCCAGTGCCCCACACATGCTAGGCATGAACTCCACTGTCCTACAACCCCAGCCCTGATCATGGTTTTTGAAACTTGTGGGAAGTGATAAACACCTCATAACTAAGTAATCTGAAGGATGTGCATCATCCAGGCCTCCTGCTTCAGGAAGATGCCCACCAGTCTGGGGAACAACCAAAGGCCACCTATATAAGTCATCTTGGATCAGCTTCTTGGCAAGAAGGGCTTTGTGACAAGAGTTCCCCTTTTCTCTTGTTGAGTTGACTTTCCAAATAAATGTCACCTTCCTTGACTCAACACTTTGCCTCTTAATTTAATTGGTCAATCATGAGACAGACAGAGAGTAATTCTGGCAGCAACATGAGGTGCATTGATTATTTTTTTTAATCTAAGCAAATTTGAATCCTTCAACTGGTAAGTATCAGATAAACAAACTGTTGCATCTATACTATGGAATTCTATTATGCAATAAAAAAGTAACCAACTACTGATACACACAACAATAGAAACTTTTTGTTTCAAATATACTATTATTTTGAGCACAAAAAGATTAAAAAGGGATGTAGCTTAGTATGGTGCACATGGGCAAGACCCTGGGTTCAATCCCCAATATGTTTTTTTAAAAAGTCTAGTGATAACTCCATTCATATGATGCCCAAGGAAAGCAAAACTATAGCAACAGAACAAACAAATGGGTGATTGCCAGTACATAGGAGGGGTTGGTCACAAAGAGGTAGCACCCAGGGACTGTTTGAGTGATAAAACTATCTTATCTCTTGTCTGTGGTTGTGGCTACACACCTGATGCATTTGTGCCCCCCAAAAGATAAATTTTACTACTTGTAATTATACTTCATAAAACTCATCCTCAAAATAAAGAAATAAAAAAGGACATCAGAAAAAAAAAGAATAAAAGAAACAAATCTGTGTACATATATATGTCCATGAACCAATCGGCATAACACACACACACACACACACACACAAAGAAATTCCTAATGAAAGATTAAGGCACCATTTCCACTGAGGTGGTCAAAATTGTCAGTTAGAATATATATTCACTGTAGTGCTTAGTGGGCTGCCTGGTGAGCAGACGCAGCATGGCAGGTCCACAGTTGCTGATGCAGCGCTCTGCCTGTGTGAACCTGCCAGGTGTCACCTGGCTGTGGCAGGCAGGAGGCAGGCACTGGGTTTGCTCTGCAGTCTGGCTTTCACCTTGGGCCTTGAGCTGCCTACAACCAGCGCACCTTAAGACCTCATGGGGCTTCTTCCTGGGCAGTTGGGCACAGAACATGCCTGCAGGGGAAGGCAAGGAGGAATGACAGCACCCCCAGCTGTGAGTCTACTATCCAAGCCAGCCATTGGCCCAGTTGTCAGCTTGCATTTGGCAGCCATTGACTTAATCTGTAGCCCACAAATTTTAACTACTCAGCAATTGACCCAATCATCCTTAGCACGGGCAATTCAAGTACATAATCAAAGCTCCCCCTTCACGCTGTCTCTCACAGGCTGCTCTCTCTTCAAGGCAGACACTATTAGTCTGCCTAATAAAAACTCTTGTGTGAGTTCCCCCATCTGGAGTGGTTTGTCTGGGTGCCTTTTCACTTTTCATTCACTGTCTATGTCCAACTGTCTTTCTTTCCATTTGTTCTTGAACGATGTACTGAGCATGAGCATAAGGGCAAAGGATTGTTTAAACCTTCCTCTTTTTGTGTTGCTCACCAAGTTGCCAGTTGGAGATAAAACATTCTCTGCTTCACTTCTCACCAGTATGAGGTAGGATGGGATGGGAAGTCCTGTCAGCTGGAGTTCTGTCTGCACAGACCAGATCACTGCACTCCCAGGATGTGACTGCTACAGAGTTCTAAGAGTGCAGTTTCTGTAGGTAGGGCTTAGGTCTAATCAGGTCTCAGGGGTGGTGACTGCTCTGGAGAAACTGGATCAACATGTAGGTCCCAGCACTTACCCTATCTCTGCTGGGAGTCTGGATTCCAGGAGACACCACTTGTGGGACAGGGAAGCCAATCTTTCACCCCTCTGCTGCCCAAGGATACAACCTTTCCAGTCTTCTTGGGTTTGGTCCTTGAACTCATACATCTACCTGTTCAAATTTCTGACCTGGTTCTGCAAGCCACCAGACTCAAAGGGAAAGTGAGTCAGGCTCCCCATCACCTTTCTGGTTTGAATTCCCCTGGGTAAAATATGCTCCGTGCCTCAAAGCAAAGGGCAGAGGGCAGTTTTCTAATAGAAAAGGGAAAACAGATATATGGACAGAGAGGGAACCAACTGATAACAGTAAGGCATGTGTGGACGGGGAAGAAATAAGGACAGGAGAAAATATCAGAGACCATGAAAACAACAGGACAAAACACACCCAATGGATTCCCAGTTCTGGGGTCCCTTCTCTTCAGAAAAGTCTATCTCTGTTACATTTGGCAATAAACCTGCTTCTTGCTTGCTATCTCTGTGTGCTGTTCTTCAATTCTGTGCTGAACATAGACAACACATCTAGCACCCTGGATAGTAACACAGCTGCATTTGCTCAGATCTCCCAGCTCCTGCAGGAGGTACTGCAGCATGGCCACCTCAAGATGACTCCTGCCTCAGCTCTTTGGCACCAGTTGGTAAACACCATGTACAGTGCAGCCTCTGGATCAGCTAAGGGCAGGCTGCTTTTCTGATCTCAGAATTTTCTTACACAATCTGTTGATTCTCTGCATTCTCTCTCCCTCTGTTGAACAAGCACTGCAAATGACTTGACTCTAATGTAGTCTTTTTTTAAAAACTATTTATTTTTTTACAGACTGCATTTTGATTCATTGTACATGAATGGGGTACATCATTTTGTGTCTATGGTTGTGCATGATGTAGATTCATACCATTCATGTAATCATACATGTACATAGGGTAATGATGTCTGTTCCATTCCACCATTTTTCATAACCCTCCTCCCTCTCACTTCCCTCTACATTATCTTGTATCCAAATTTCTGAGTCTCTAAGATACTTTGATGGCCCAATTCTGTTTTAGTGAAATACCTCTTTCACCAACCTCTCAAAGCAGTATTCCTGCTGCTCAAATCCCAGTTCATGGAACAACAAGGAATACAGTATTCCCCTAGCCTGCCATCTTGAATTCCCCTGCATTGTTCATTTTTAAAAACCTTTTTCACTTGTTTTATTTTGAGTGTTTTGCAATTGTTAGCACAAAAAGACTGGTGTGGACACAAATTTCACAGATCAGCTATTTATTCAAGAATGAAGTATCATGCAGAGATGGATGAGGGGTGGGAATGGGGTGACACCTCTGGACCCATAATCCTGGTGGAAAATGGGCCACTGAATAAAGGAGGAGACTGGGTTTATATAGGTTATACTGACAGGTAACTTAAGTAATGAGCATGACTGCTTGGGCACTCAGAAATTTGGGGTCTGTCTTACTGGGTAAATTTGGAGGGGGTCTGGAGTCAGCAATTTGGGCACTCAGGAAACAGCTTTGTGAGAATTTGAAAATTTTTTACTGGGCATTATTTTTACTTGAAAAAGAATGGAGGGTCTGGGGTTAGTGTTCAGTACTTAACTCTTTCCCTTCAGGGTGCCATTGTACTTCCATTGGGAAATAATTTATCTGGGAGAAGGATCAATGCTTTGGATTCCATTCTATGGCATTTTTCCATCATTGGGCAGGAATGCACTGGAAAAAGATCAATGCTATTAATGTGTGGCTTTCTTTTTCACTCCTTTTTCTCAGGCTTCACTATTTTGGGATCTTTCATTTTCCAAATCTAACAGAAATGTTTATCTGAGTATTTTTCCTCTCATGATTTGTAGTTCTAATCTCTTGAAGCTCAAGTGATATAAATATGTACATGTGTGGACATATAGTTAATCTTTCCAAATATATAGAAAAAAATTATATTTTTCAATATTCATTGTCTGATGTGTCTATTCTCTTTAAGTTTTGAGTCAATTTCAATTATTTTTTTCTCATTATGGTTTAATATTCCTATTTTTTGAATGATTCATTTTTTAATTAGATATCAGATATGATAAATTTTATCCTGCTCAGTGCTCAGTATTTTTGTTTTCTGTACATATGTTTGAGCTTTGTTTTGGGATGCAGATATGTTGAAGTAACTTGATCCCCATGACTTGGCATTTTAAGATTTAGACTTTGCATTTATTTTTCTATGACTACTATGACAAATTACAGCAAATTCAGTGGCTTAAAACAAAACTAATTATCTTACATTTCTTTGGTTTCTAACTCCAAAATGGGTATCTCTGGGTTAATATTAAAGCTTCTCTTTCCTGGAGGCTCTAGGAGAGAATCCATTTCCTTAATTTCTAGTTCCCTACATGACTTGATTCATTATCCTCTTTTTCCAACTTTAAAAACAGCAAATAGGTCAGGATCTTTTCATATCACATCATTCAGAGATTCTTCCCCTTTATAGTTGGATCCAACTGAATAATTTAAGGCAAACTCCCCATTTTGCACTAACCTTAATTCCATCTATAATCTTAGTTACACTTTGGTATATAAGCTAACTTAATCATAGATTTTGGGAATGAACACAAAGATATCTTTGGAAGGTCATTTTTATGCCTACTATCAGCATTCAGTCCTCAGAGAAATGTTCCCTACTTCTAATGGAAAACCCTTCTGCTCTGTACTCTGTGTTCTCAACTTAGGCAGTTTGGTAGGCTGGAAATTCACAACTCAGAAATTTCCAGTCATAACTCAAAAATATTCTCAGGGTAGTAAGCTGAGGCAATCAATTAAAGGGTCCACCTCATTCATTTCCCATAATACAGAGGTCACCATTCTTCATTGTTTGGTATTTAATATCTATGGTAGTTTGAATGCATCTCCCAAAAATTATGTTACAAAATTAAATTCCATTATAGTAAAATTAAGAGGTGGTTAGGCCATGAAGATTATGTCTCATTAATAGATTAAAACTGTTACTGTGAGAATGGGTTTATTATCATAGGATTGAATTCCTTATAAAAGATTGAGTTCAACTTCCACAAGGGATGACACAATACAAAGGCCCTAGTCAGATACTAGCCCTTTGTTCTAGACTTCCCAGCTTCCAGAACTGTATTAAATAAATGTTTTATAAGTGTATGTGCACATATACATATATGGTGTGTGTGTGTGTGTGTGTGTGTGTGTGTGTATGTGTGTGTACCTAGGATTGAATCTAGAGGTACTTAACCAGAGCCATGTAACCAGCCATTTTTAAAATTTTTGAAACATTTCTCTTTAAGCTTCTTAGGACTTCACTAATTTAGAGACTGCTGGCCTTGAACTTGGGTTCTTCCTGCCTCAGCCTCCAGGGTTGCTGAAATTGCAGGTGTGAATCATCATGCCTGGCTTCTTGGCAAATTTCTGAATCTTCAGTATTCTGTTACTGCTGCACAAATAGACTAAGACAATGCCTGAAAACTATTGGCTCATATAATGTGTCTAGAATATTGTTTTTGGTGGCAGGGTAAATCTAGATTATGTTATTCCATCTTGCTGAGAAGTCTTCCTAGTAATTTTTGATTGTCTGTCAATCATGGTAGCTGTTTACCATGTTGAGAGGTGGATACTTTTGATTCTGACAGGGATCCTTGAGTTTTATTCTGGTATTCAGTTTGCTTCTTCAAAAACATTTTGGGAAGCTCTTCAGTTATAATACTCTACCTTACTTTAATTCTTGGAAAATGTTTTGGAACCATGTTCCTCAGTTGAGTCCCCTTGCTTTAGTTAGTCCTTATGACCTTGGCATCATACATCTTTAAGATATTTTACTCTGTTTCTTATAAGCTGTCTCTTTACACTTCCCATATAGTAAGTGTCCTTTGGGGGAAAACCAGCTTCATGTCTGAAGTCTTCAAGTTTCCAACTCACCCTCTATTAGCTCATACTTCTAGGAGCTTTATTACCTTAACAGATATCCTCTGACTAGGCAAAGGTCATACACAGTCCAGACCCATAATCAGCAAATGGCCCCAGAGGAAAAATGACTATTGATCTCAGTTCACCTTGGACAGTTCTACCTTTTCTCCTGAACTTTTAGTTCATCTAGCTGTAGTCACTAACACAGTAGTCTGCTGCATCTGAAAATAAGATGCTACCCTCAGAATCCTCTGAGCTCAGACTAGCTCTTGATCTGGTGAATCTCTGGATTGTCAATTCCTTTTATTTCATCTATAGATACTCTAACTCTAAATCACTCTCCCAGACAAACTACAGAATGCAACTCTTCTAACTGGGGAAGAGAAACACCACCTTCAGGTTATCACAAACATTTTCAAACATTTGTGTATTTAAAATGTCCTTAGCCTGTCCAAATTTCCTTTCTCTTATTTTCTAAGGCCCTGTTAAGTATAACACCCATGCCATTATTCAGTTCTAACTCCCAACTTGTAGTTGTGACCCAGAACTTCAATTTTGTAATTGATAACAGAAATCCCTGAAAAGAAGAAGAGCTGTAGGGTCACAGTTCTGAGTTATCAATGGGAATGGAATTCAGAATTTCCCCCCTTAAGATCCAGGTACACAGGTCTGCAGTAATTTTGACTCCTTCAGATACCCAATATCTTTACTTGATCTTTTCACAAACTGTCACTATTAAGGATTTTGGAAGAAGTAGTGAAGGGAAATCAGATCCCAAGTAGTAGAGAAGTATGTGAAAAACAACTTGGGGTCTTAAATTACATAGCATATTACCTTAGGCCTTCTGATTTCTGACAAAAGGAAAACTCAAAACAGGAACTTCTTTCAGAATATGAATGAGTGCATGAAAAGTGTTAACTGGGCATAAAACATGAAGCAATCCATCTTCAGTCAATTTAAGTGCCCTGGAGCCAGGGGATGTTAGGCAAACGTAGGTGGCACTCCAGAACTGCATATGTGTGACTGGGTGGTTACCACAGAGGCCAGAGGGAAAGGGGAAGAGAGATTCAGGATATCTCTGAACCACCTCTGTCATTGGTCCTTGTCACTGCCAGAGAGGCAGGGTACGTTTAGAAGGAATAAAGCAAAAGGTCACAAGTCAAGTAGACCAGAAAAAGATGCTTTAGAAAGCACAAGCCAATTCAAGTTTGGCCTTGATGGAATCATGGTGTCATTTTTTTTTTCAGTAGCCAAAGAATCCAAGTCAATCTAATTTAGAAACCAATATATTTTCCTACCTTCCCCCCATACTGTGTTGTCCATAATAAATGCATCTCAGATTAACACTTTGACCAGAGTATGCTGATGCATAGCCTAAATATGACAGAAGGTGGGTAAAAATTCAACTTCAGTTGGGCATGGTAGTATATACCTGTAATACTAGTTACTCAGGAGGCTAAAGCAAGTTTGAGGTCAAGTCTGGGCAACTTAGCAAGATCCTTTCTCAAAATTAAATAAAAATGCTGAGGTGGAGCTCAGAGGTAGAGTGCTTGCCTAGTATGCACATGCCCTGGATCTGAAAACTAGTAAAACACACCAGCACACACAATTCCAGCAAAAATTTTATAGAAATGAGAAATAGGTCAAAGAAAGACCTATTTGGTAAACATGGCATGATGACACAGAGGGTATAACATGGAATTAGGATAAGGAGACTGAATCTCAGTCCTTTCTGTTAATTACCAGCAATTTGACCTTCTCTGAGCCTTAGTTTATCTATAATACTGGGGTTAAAAATAATAGTTCACAAGGTAATTATAAAAGTGAAATTCAAAAATATTTTAACATTTTTTATATTACCATATAATCTATTACAGTCGCTCTACCAGTAATTTTCCTACTCTAGCTACACACATCTATGAAATAAAAGCAGTGTGCCATGCATGGTGGTGCATGGCTATAATCTCAGTGACTTGGGAGGCTGAGGCAGGAGGATCACAAGTTCAAAGACAGACTCAGAAACTTAATGAGACGCTGTTTCGAAATAAAAATAACACAAAAAGGGTTAAGGATGTGACTGGATCTCGATGTTCTTATTTGAAATCTTTGGAGATGAAGCCACTGAATCTGTATGCTCACAAACTTTTCCAGGTCATTCTGATCACAATCAGCTTAGTTTGACAGTCACAGAGCTATATAACTTTATTCTAACAGCCTAACCTCAGACATGACAAGATACAGCAGAATAGAAATTTTTATCCCAGAATCTAAAATAGCAGAGAAAGCAAGGAGGACTCTAGAGATAGAGGGGACAGGGCAAGTCTGTTCACATTTCTCCTTTACTACTACACAAGATAGAAGCAAGCTTTTGGATATATACATAGTGGCACCTAAAAGTAGCTGAATTCCACATTTAAAATGGGAGAAAGAAGTCTTACTATCACATTCAAGTATTCTTTGAACAGACGCTAAACCTGACTTTTGGCAAATGATGCCTTACTGCTAAGAATTCAAATAAGTAGGTGGTATAAAGGTTCTAGCCACCCAAAAAGAAACTGGGAAATAAAATAGACCATTCAATCATTGGAAAAGTCAGTTAGCCAGAACACAGAAAGAGAATGAAATTAAAAACAAATGACCCATTGGCTAAAAAGTAAGTTCTTCTTAACCATTACTGTCACCTTCAGGTAAAATGAAGTAGCTGAGCAAGTAACCACTGCACAACATGTTACCCCTAACCTTCCATATAGCTGAGATATGAAGAACCAAGGACACCACTTGCCTTAATAGATAATGCATAGAGATGGTTCAGCATAACATGGGTGGGTCCAGAAAGTAAGGCTGGATCACACTAAGAGGAACAAAAAAAAAAAAAAAAAGAAACAAGAATACATTAGTTGTATGAACATACCATCAGCTTACACTTTCTTAGAGGTTTCTGGGACTATTAAGAACACCTTATCTTTATCTCCTTTTAATAGTGTAACTGCTCCAGTATGTATCAATAATACATTCTTATTACAGAATATTTGGAAAATTCTCAGTTCATGGCAGAAACTCTAAGAATCAAGATCTGCTAATCCAATAGAGCTAAAACAAAAACCTTACCTACAACAACTATGGAAGATTTGCATTAAATGGCAAAAGTAATCTTAGAATCAATGAGAATAAATACAGAAGTCAATTATATGCAAGCAAAAATTGTAACTCTTTTGTGTATCCCCAAATGATAAGTATTCCTTACCTCATGTTGGAATAGAAATCTCAGAAATAGGTTCTCAAATTCACTGTGGTCCTGAGTTTTTCAGAAACAGAGACAATTATAAGCTTTGATTTTAGTTCCTGAATAAGCTAACAAACCAGACTTGATAAAAGCAGTCTATAGTGCTATTCCTATGTATATAATTTATAATCTCAATATACCTTTATAGCAATCCCAACCTCTAGGATTACTGAATTTTGGCCAAATTAATTCTACAGTTCCCCAGATTCTCCAGCAATATTCTCAGGATACTTACAGAAATATTAGTGTCCTTGTTAAGAATAACTTAGAGTAGGTGAGGAAGAAGGATGGGTGGGGATTTGAATCTCTCTTCAGATAAAAATACATATATTTCTTGACCATAAGGCCCAGGGTGTGAGCTGGAAAGATCTAAAAGATATTTCCACAAATATGAGCAAAAGTACAAAATTAGGACAATGCATAGAAAAATACATGGCCACTAATGTTAAATATATAAGTCATGGATCAGAATTTTTAACCCATTGGGTCTACAAATGTCAAGTAGTGCAAGGAAAAATTTGCCTAAAATGGCAATGAGATTCCATGAAGATGAGAAGGGTCATAGACTTGAGGTAAGGAAAGAGCTACCCTATTTATCAGCTTTACAAACTTGGAAAATGCCTTTACCACAATCAGTTTCCTCATCCATAAAAATAAAAAGAATCCTTTCCTTATTTCCAATGTTTTTTTTTAGGAAACTGAAGAGATAATGGATGTGAAGAGGCATTGCAAATTTTCAAACAATGTGAACAAATTAGACTTCATTTTTCCTCCCACCCAAGAAACACATAACAATGCTACAAATTCTAGATTTCTGATACTACAATGACTGCAGCAATAAGAACAAGAGCTATGTAATAGTCATTAGGGAAATGCAAATCAAAACCACAGTAAGATGCCATTTCATACTCACTAGGATGACTATAATTAAAATGACAAACTAATGAATACTGGCAAAGTTGGAGAAGTTGTAACTTTCAAACTACAGTATTCCCAATGCCAGTTGGAATCTACAATAGCATAGCCACATGGGAAAACCGTTTGGTAGTTCTTCAAAGAGTTAAACAGAAAGTTAACATGTGACTCAACAATTATATTCCCAGGTATATATCCAAGATATATGTGTCCACATGAAAACTTGTATGTTAATGTTTATGGTACCAAAAAAAAGACACAATACAAATGTCTATCAATAACAAATAAACAAAATGGTATGTCCATACCATGGAATATTTTTGTTTCATAAATATATACATGTTTCAATTTGGATGAACCCTGAGACATTAAGCTAAGTGAAAGAGTCTCACAAAAAGTAAGATGAATAGACAAATCCATAAAGACAGAAAGTAGACTTATGGTTGATAGAAGTATGAGAGAGAAAGAAATGGAAAGTGACTGCAAATGGGTACAGGGTTTCTGGGGATGATAAAAATGCTCTGGAACTAGTGGTAATCTAACACAACTCTGAATATACTTAAACTTATGAAACTGTACAATTTAAAAGGATGAATTTTATGGTATGTAAATTATACTTCAAAAATGGAAAAAAATAATGCATCCTTGAAGGAAAAATTTAACAATAAAGAAAACTGATTTTGTTTAAAAATTTATAAAAAATGTTTTATAGTCTCCAGTGGAAGATTATAATAGTTCATTTAAAGAATGGATTTCAGTTAAACATACATGAAGCAAAAGCAAAATTAATAAATACAGTGATATTATACAATATCTTAAAAACTTTTCAAAGCACATCCAGTTATTATGTCATGTAATCCACAAAACACTGCTGGGAAGTACACAGAATAGGTTTTTTTTATTTCCTTGTCATCATCATCACCCAAAAAATAAATACAAATTGGTTAAGTAACTGGCTACACTAAACTTAGTGCAAATTAAAACCTAATAAAAATGTATTCTAAGGCTGACCTGAATGGATTGGAAAATTAGGTGAAAGAGGGAAGTGAGAAATATCAAAAGTATTCTGGTCTTCTCTCTGTATAGTTATGATTGACTATTATTCATTGGTGACTTTGCCAGAATCATATAATGCAAAAATATAGTTACCAGTGGCCTCATAATTTAAGTTGGTATCTTTAAACCCTTTTAAATCTCTGCCCACCAGTCAAAAAGTATGTCTAGCTTAACTTTGAGAGCTTATATAATGAAAACATTATTATCCAAAATTTCCTAAATAATTATTATACTATGCAGTTTTAGAAACAACATGTCACACTTATGACCTGTGATTATTAATATGCTCCACTTCAGGACTTGTGATTGCTGAGAAACACTGAGTTCAACCCCTGATTTTACTGTTATGGAATACAGAATGAAAAGAATTGAGGGCCTTGTCCACAATGGTAAAACTACTTAGTACCAGAGGCAGGTTTTGAACACAAAGCAAGAAGAATACTCAGTGTAAGTACTGTGCACAGTTCCTTAGACAAGCATAGCTCTTACTGTAAAGTAGCAAAACAGTAATTATGAATGTGGTTTGGAGAATATTTGCATTACTGACATAGTAAATTAAGTAGAGATGAAGGTCTTAGAAAAAATAATATTATAGGAAACAAAAGGAGCTGGGGATATAGCTCAGCTGATAGAGTGGCCTTGCAAGCCCAAGGCCCTGGGTTAAATCCTCAGCACTGCAAGAAAAAAAAATTGAAACTAAAGTATATAGAGATCTTTTCCAACACCAGGAGATTTTTAAATCAAAAATTTACAAAATTTTGAATATATGCAAACAAATTGCCTGATATTGTGTGTGTGGTTGTTGTTTATTAAGGTACTTTTCCCCAATGACTACTATACTTATAGGGTCTCATAAAACTACAGAACTGCCAACTGATTTATCGAACTGGAAGATGAGGCTGAGGCAGCTTAGTAAGACAAAGGAGGCACATCTAGTCTCCGCTGCATGATACCACCAAAGGTCAATGGAAAACTTGAAATATTACTAGAAAGATTTTTTGAACAATAGGCTGTAGCCCACTATTGGACTTTAAAAAATACAATAGCAGCCATGTGCTATGGCACAGGCCTGTAGTCCCAGTGACCCAAAAGGCTGAGGCAGGAGGATCTCAAGTTCAAGGCCAGTCACAGCAATTGTGAGACCCTGTTTCAAAATAAAAGGGGTTGTGGTTATAGCTCAGTTGGTAGAGGGTCTCTGAGTTCAATTTCAGTATCAAAATAAATAAATAAGCAAATAAATAAATGAATAAATAAATATTTTTAAAAAACAGAAAAGAATACATCACAGGGAATAAAGACAAACATTATACCACAAATTATACTTCTGTATATCTGTGTATGTGTGTATTGGGCTGCAATGCAAAATAAATGTCTTACTGTAGATACTTGGTTAGAAAGTTAAAATACACTAGACTGAGATTTTTTTGGTATAAAGAATAGGATCTAAATATTTATATAAGAAATATGTGCACATATATAAAGGATTCAGAAGATTCCTGAAAAGAAATGGAAATAAAAAACAAAATTAAAAGATTACTTTCAAGGAGGAAATGTAAAAAACACTTCTCTGTTACAAGAAAGACAAGGCAAAAGAGAGCAAATATTATAAAATTACCTCAACAAAATGTTTCACAGCTTTCCATGAATCTAGTTTTAAAGCATTAAACACCTCAAAATCAGATTTCTTGACATGGGTCAAATTGTTAATCATGCCAACATGACTGGTAACCATAGGCTGAAACAATAAGCAGAAAAAAATTCTTGAATTTCCTTTTTGAATTCCTGTCTTCCTCCCATCTTCCTCTCAGCATCTATTAAAGGTTACAATTGATCACACTCAGCATCTCTGTCTTTTATTGAGAGGAATCCTTTAGGGTAAGGGAACTGCTACCATCAATTCAGAGAGCAATGATAGTTAAAATGAGGCTGCTAAGTCATGGTGACCTTTGGAGATCAAAACCTTACCTCTGATGGATCATGAACCCACTGTCCAACTACAAAATACTTGTATTGGTTCTCTCCCAGCAGGGAGATCCAAGATGGCAATGAAGTCATTATGGATGTAGAAGAAAACAGAAGGTCAGTCAAGTTCCTTTAAGAAGACAGAATATAGAAAACCAAGTAGTAATTATAGTATTATACCAATGACTTCACATATTCCCTAAACCACTGTGTCCCTTGTATAAAAAATAATGTATACATTCAATCTCTTTATCTATATCATCTTGGACACATGTTTCCAACCCTTCCAACAACTTGTTTCTTAAACCAATGCCTAGAAAAAAAATAGTCAATGATCTCCCAAAATGGTTCATCTTGGTATAACTATTTTGCTCTAGCAGAACAGATCCCTCACAAGTATAAGCACCTTAACAGATTTGGAATATAGGAGTCCTTAATGTACTTCCCATATTTTGGTGAACCATTACTGGAAAAAGACCTATGTGGTTATCTGGGCCATTCTAATAATCAGTTAATTCATCATTTCTCTGCAAGTACCACATAACAATACCACCTTGAATTTTATGGTGCATTTTGCTTTATTGCAGAAGTCACAGCAACAGATTCTGTCAGTTACAAGCTTCCTCCAAGCATAGAAAAGACCTGTGTAACACTATCCTAAAGAATACACCCACAAAGCTATTATAAATTCCCTTGAGGTAATGATATCCTAAGTGGTAAAGCATCTGACTCACAGTGAGGTAAAAAAATAATGCCATAGATACTAAGTGGTCACAGAATAGGACATATTCCAAAGAAATCATCTAGTGAGTGGAGATGGAAAGTTCAGCCTATTCTCTTATTAGAAAGGATAACAGGTCAGGCTGTATTCCTGGACCCCTCAGTCTCAACCAAAACACCTGTCTTCACCTCTTAATCAGTAGAATCTCGGTGCTCCAGTTGTTGAAAGACCCAGAAATGAAGACCTCCTTGCCTCCTTCAGACCGGTAGATAACAGTAGGCCAGGTCTGCTGGGTGAACTTTATGGAGTCATCCAAATCCTGCTGCCATGATACAAACTCTTTGTCCCCAGATAGCTGTAAGAAGGAGTAGGTTATCTGTAGAATAAATTGTGACCCAAGAATTCTTAAAAAGATCATTCTCCTTCTTAGAGTAGAGAGGGGTGCTAGGTAGGTTTCAACTAAGGAAATAAGCCTTAAAATTAGAATAAATCAGATTTTTACAAACCATAGAAAAAGAATTAATCTTGAACCAAAAATGGTCAAATGGCTTATGCTCAAGTGCTGCATAAATCATAGTCTCTTTTGATTTTGCATATATTACCCTTTCAGAGCCTCAAGATTGCCCTTAAAAAAAAAAGAAAAGAAAAAGAAAACCCTACTCCCTACTGCCAGTTTAATTCATAGGCAGGCAATTATAACATGCTTCTGAGTACCTCTTAAGAGAGAGAAAGAAATGAAAACAAAAGATGGTCATATTTTTAAAAATTAAGTCAGGTGTATATTTTTCACAAGAAACTATAAACAAATCTCAATTATCAAATGTAAAGAAAGTTAGAGATACCAAACTTCATAAAAAATTATAAACTCTATTTTTGTCAATAAGTTACACAAAGAAGGGACATTAAAATTTTAATATTAAAGGTTTTGGGAAGTAGCCCAGTGCCAGAGCACTTGCCTAGCCTATGTGAGGCCCTAGGTTCAAGACCCAGAACCACAAATTAATCAGTTAATTAATTAAAATTTTAAAAAGACCATTGATTTTATAAAATGGAGAAATAGTGAGTGGGAATGTAGCTTAGTGGTAGAGGACATGGCCTAGCTAGTGAGAGACAGTACTAGAACAAAAAAAGTGATTATGAAATTATACTTGCTCACCTATAACAGGTTTATTCTATTTGAGGTATAGGAATGCAAATTTTGGTGCCTCAAACAATGAAAGACAAAAACAACATTTTCCTTTAACAAAAACAATTCTATAATCAAAATATAATCAAATAAAGTTTGCAGGATTCTGAAAAATATTAACTCCTTAGTTTTTTTTTTTTTTTTTTTATTACCATCCCTTTAGATCAGTAATTGGCAAACTGCAGCCAGTAAGCCAGGGGCTTTTATAACATTTTTACTGAAAAATAACTACACTCATTTTATGCCTATTATCTCCAGATGTTTTCATGCCACCATGGAAGCAGTTGTGAAATACTGTATTATCTACATAGTCTAATATATTTACCATGTGGTCCCTTACAGGAAATATTTGCTAAGCCCTGCCTTAAACTGGTAACAGGTAAAAAGGACTTTACACTGTTAAGTAAAGATATGACCACACAAAATAAAGTGCATTAAAAAATACTAGCATATTTAATTAGGATTTTTTTGTGTGTGTGGTGGTGTGGGGAATAGAAAAGTCTACTTTCCATACTGTCTCTCACTATTATTCAAAACTACAGTCTGAGAAACCAGGCACATGATCTAAAATAAAATTCAAGGTCTGGGGATATACCTTGGTGATAGAGCACTTGCCTAGAATGCATGAGGCCTTGGGTTTCAGCCCCAGAAACACAGATTAATTCCTTAATTAACTAAAAGAAAAAAAATCTGAAAAAAGAAAACTGAAGAGGCTTTTACAATATTACAAGAAATTAGCATAAGAGAAAACCTAGTATCCATATTCTAAAAACAATGCATTCTGTCTGGCTGCATTAGACAGAAATTTTTGCATATGCCTAAGAATAACCTAAGATTCTGATTCAGACATAGGATCTGGGAATTTACTTTTAAAATCATCCCAGATAAGACTGTGATTATGTTAAAAATAGAGAAAAATCCTCATTTTTGAGGTTCATCATAATTTGTTATGACATCTGGAATTTGCTTCAAAAAACTGGTGGAAAAATTGATGGAGGAATAGTAGATTAGGGTATGGATGATATACATTCATTCATGATTTGATCAATCTCTAAACTTGGTGAGAGGTACACAGAGTTCATTATACTGTTCTCCCTACTTTGCACATGATTCAAATTTTCCATAAAGTATTTAAACAAATCTCAGGTGATTCCAATACATAAATAAGATTGGGAACCATTTAATTAGTCTGCTGCAAAAGGCTGGCATCCAATGGAGTCGCCACTGCCACTGTTTCTATCAATTATTTTACAACTTAGGATTTTTCATTTAGAATCTGAAAGCCACAAACTACTAATGCTCCAACATTTGGAGCAAAGACCTTCCACTTATGACATGACATTTCTGCGGTAGGATTGAATGCAGCTGACTAGAAAAAAGGTTGATAGTTTAAGTAAAACAGCAGAACCACTGATAAAAGAGGCAAAACAACAATTAAAATTATAGTTTGAAGAGGCTAGTAAAATACAGAGGGAAGAAAAGGGTCAGTAAAAAACCCTTAGATTTGGGTGGGACCATAAGAATTATATGAACCATTTTCTTGTTTTCCAAATGGCAAGATTGGAGTTAGGGAAAGAATGATCCAGAATAGGCCCCATTTCATGCAGAACAATTTGGCTTTAATTCAGGACACCAATGACTTCAGTCATGGTTTGACAAATACAATGTACTTAAATCCTGAGTCATTGATGTAGGAAAAGGGGTAAAAATAAAATGAGTTTGATCACCTTGGGAAAGTGTTAAAGAAGTAAATACAGATAGCTCTGTAGACAGACCACATGATGAGGAAAAAGTTATAAAGTGGGAGAGGAAGGAAAGGAATGGAGAAAAAGTCCCATGAAATGCCCATTTCAACCACCCTTATTCCTACCTCTGTGATGATGTTCTCAATTGGGATCCAAAAAGGTAAACCATAGCATCCAAATTCCATGTACTACTACTATGGCAAATAAAACTAATTTCTCTCTAAAACCTCAAACATATCCCACAATTGCCTCAATCCCTCCATTTTTCTATTTCACCCATGAACAGCCTATCAGAAAGAATTAAATGTATTTGTGCTGACACTTCTAAGTTATTAGAAACATTAGGATGGTAATCACATTGCTGTCAACTCCATTTGCATTTTCTGTTAGGGGGGAACACAATTGACCTCTTCCTGTAACTCTTTCAATTGAAAGCAAACTTTTCAGGGAAGCAATAAATTGTTGCTTTCAGGATAAGGAAAAATTTTGAAGGACTACTGTGAAGTGGAGCTATCTGGGAATCACTGGCTCTCCCACTTGAGAAGTTGACCTAAAAGTATAGCTGTCCTGAAAGCACAGTCACCACAACCAGAAAATATAGGACAAAAACTGAACAGTCAACTAAATGATGCCCTTTATTGATCTCCAAGTCTAGGCACACGTATTCTAGTTAACAAGTGGTGGGTGCTCACAGCCATGCCAAAGGGAGAAAGAACCTAAACTGCAGAGTTCCTAAAAGAGCAAAAAGGATCCAAACAGAAAATTCCAGGAAAAAAAATCACTTAGCCATTTCAAGGAAAATGTAAGCAACTGAGCTAGGGCCAGCAGCTCAAACATCTACCCGCTCAAGTTTTCCACCAAAGTTTGCAACCTATAAATTGTTAGAAGAACCAAGGATGGAAAGGACGGGGGACATGTCTATGGTTTCTGCCCTAAATATGTAGTTAAAGGCTTGGTCAAACCACCAAGAAAACAAGAATTCCATGTCTGCCTTATATGGAGGCGGCACCACAAGAAGAATTTACGATCCAGCGCCACCCTCCCTGGAATATCCCTTTAATTTAAAAAAAAAAAATTCTCATAACCCAGTTTAGTGTGATGAAAAGGAGCCAAGGAAAGGAGGAGGAGTCCAGAAGCCAAGCAGCAGCTGCACCACCATGGTAGGGGGCCCGGAGAGGGTACCTGGGAGTACAGCAGGCTGAAGACGCCTGGGTCACTGATGCTCCCCACCATGATCTTGTGCTCCTTTCCCAGGGCATGGCCGCATGGCCCTTTGAGCGTGCAGTCTTGCTGCCGTGATGCTCCCCAGACATCCGGTCGCTGGTGGTGTTTCCCATGGCTACAGCTCGATTGGGGGCCACTTGGTGCAGAGAGCTACACCAGCGGGGAACAAACACCCCAGTGGCCACATAAGGGTCACCCCGGCCCCACCGCTGTGCCTGCAGACCCAGGAAGGGAATCCCCACTGCAGAAAACCATGCCCCGTGATTCCGTCCTCCTGGCCTACAGGGACTCCCGCAAGCCCCCCGGG
Organism: Sciurus carolinensis; assembly: GCF_902686445.1. Taxonomy (NCBI): domain Eukaryota; kingdom Metazoa; phylum Chordata; class Mammalia; order Rodentia; family Sciuridae; genus Sciurus; species Sciurus carolinensis. Next base: position 35,211 of record NW_025920138.1, on the reverse strand, counting down.
TCTCCGCCACCCCCACTCTGGAAAACCGCCGCCCCCACTCTGGAAACCCGCCCTCGGGACTCCCCAGCAGTACCGCACTCACTCCCGCACCCTGATCACCTCCAGTGATGCGCTCCATCTTCCCGGGACCACAGGCGCATTGGCCTTCGGGCAGGCAAGGCCACCAATAAAGTTATTGAAAGTAAAGCTGCACCCCTGGCCAGGGATCTGGGTTTCCTCCTAAAATGCCTACAAGGCCCGTAGCACAAGGCCTCTCCTGCACATTCCTGCCACCTGCTACCATGGTTCCCTGGCCCGCAGGCCTCTCTACCTGCCACAGCCTGGATGGTGGGCATGCACAGCTTCCAGCGCCGTGCTGGACAGGGACCAACCTGTGGGGACGCCACTCCCGAAGCTCTAGTGCTGTGGACACCGCGCTGCCTGGCGAGTGTACAGCTTGGAGGATGCCAGGGTCTCAGTGCCGCAGGACCGGTGCAACTTTCTCATGGCTGCCTCACGCAGTCTCAGGTGTGCGGAAACATTTTATGCGCCGCGTCTCTCTGAGTGGTGACCAGGAGAGGAATAATACCATAGACTTCATCTCCAGGCAGAGGGAAGTAGAGGTCAAGGTTCGAGCCTGATACTGTGTAGAACCACAAGAAGAACTAGTCAGCCTGATTTGGGTTCTTGGGGAGTAATTCAAGATGGAATGTCTAATAGTAGATAGACCCTGACAAATTAGTTAATTGTTAGAAGAAGGAGAATGCTCTTATAAGCTAAGAAATAGCATTTTTGCAATGATTGTCTCCAGAAGAAATAAACTCCAAGAGAAAGAGCAATAAAAAAAAAAAAATTAGAAGGCACTAAAAATGTATAAAAATGTCACAGACAATTCTAGGGTTGAGAGGAGTCCAAGATTTTATAATGGTCTTATCGTACCCTATGAGAAAACTTTATTACTCAATATGTGTTATATATACAGACCAGTAGCATTCATGTATCACCTGGGAGCTTGTTACAATCTAAACAGGATCCGAGGTCCCATCCTCGTGTACAGAACCAGAATCTGCTTTTTTTTATTGTAAACAAATGGGATACATCATGTTTCTCTGTACATGAAGTAGAGGCATACCATTTGTGTAATCATACATTTACATAGGGTAATAGTTTTTGACTCATTCTTTTATTTGTTCCCTTCACACCACCCCTCCAACCCCTCTTTTTCCTCTATACAGTCCCTCCTTCCTCCATTCTTGTCCCCCTCCCAACCCCCTTTATGTATCATCATCCACTTATCAGTGAGATCATTCATCCTTTGGTTTTTTGAGATTGTTTCATCTCAGTTAGCATGATATTCTCCAACTTCATCCATTTCGTACAAATGCCATAATTTTATTTTACTTTATGGCTGAGTAATATTCCATTGTGTATATATATATATATATATATATATATATATATAATGATAAGTTATATACAGTTTCTTTATCCATTTGTCAATTGAGGGTCATCTAGATTTGTTCCACAATCTGGCCATTGTGAATTGAGCAGCTATGAACATTGTTGTGGCTGTATCTCTGTAGTATGATGATTTTAAGTCCTTTGGGTATAGACCGAGGAGTGGGATAGCTAGGTCAAATGTTGGGTCCATTCCAAGTTTTCTAAGGAATCTCCACACTGCTTTCCAGAATGGCTGCACTAATTTGCAGACCCACCAGCAATGTATAAGTGTACCTTTTTCTCCACATTCTCGCCAACACCTATTTTTGCTTGTACTGTTGATAATTGCCATTCTAATTGGGGTGAGATGGAATCTTAGGGTAGTTTTGATTTGCATTTTTCTTATTACTAGAGATGTTGAAGATTTTTTTCATATATCTGTTGATTGCTTTTAGATCTTCTTCTGTTGAAGTGTCTGTTCATTTCCTTTGCCCATGTGTTGATTGGATTATTTGTATTCTTTTTTTTTTTTTTTTTGGGTGCTGGGGATCAAACTCAGGGCCTTGTGCTTATAAGGCAATCACTCTACTGACTGAACTATCTCCCCAGCCCCGATTATTTGTATTCTTAGTGTAGAGTTTTTTGCAGAATTCACATTTTAACAAATGTATTGTAAAGTGTGAGAATCACTGCTTTGACAGCTGATAACAGCATAGACCCAGATTTGATCCTTTTCATATTATGCACACACTGTGTAGACAGTAAGCTTTCAGTAAACATTTGCTGAGTGAAGAGTACAGGAGTACGACTCCCTACATTTCTAACAAGATATGCCACTTAGGTGTAGTGATGGGGAAGGCAACCAAAGCTGGGGAACTCCAAGTCACACAGACCAAGGTTTCTGAGTGAGTGGCACTGTTTGTTGTAAAGTCCGTTCTTGTATTATAAAGTTGGAAAATCTACTTAATACACACTGCACCCCCCATTCTTTGCTGTTTCTTTATGAACTCATCTTCTTGCTGTTGATCAAAAACAGTTTAAGGGAAGAGGTGCAATTTTACCACAACTGCTTGCTCACCACTCCAAATTCTTGACTGCCTTTGTACCTCCTTTTGATTATCCTTACTTTTTCCCTCTCACCTCCAATTCCTTTGTCTTTCCCTGGGGACTGACTGGGGATTGAACCCAGGGCTTATGTGCATGTGAGGCAAGCACTCTACCAACTGAGCTATATCCTGAACCTTGCTTCTGTTCTCTTAGAGGAAGAAAGCAGCAGCAAGATGATTAGCTGACTGAGGAGAGGAGACAAGTATTTGAAGTTTGAACAGGTAGGAGATGTGAAATAATAAACTAGAGTAGTAAGATAGAGAACTAACTAGAAAACCTAAGTGTGAATGGCAGATTTTATTGAAGGTCTAAGTATGTTTGGTGGTTATGAATTTAAGACAAGCCAATTCACCATAGTGGCATTTTTGTCTTACCATGTTTAGCTTTTTGGGTGCAGGCATATACCAAGGTAAAGTTTATCCAAGCAGGTATGGAGAAGAGCAACAAAGGAGTTGAGAGTGCATAGCAGGGTGGGATTATAATGCTGGGTGGAGGATTTTAAACCTTTTGGTCTGGGAAATAAACAGAAGATTGATGGAGGGCCCAGTGGAGTCAAAGAACTGACTGATAGCAGTAAGTAACAGAGGGGTTGAGCTTAGTAGGTAAGAGATGGTTTGGAGAGTAGGGTGTTTGACATTGAGGTTTCAGTGGTGTTGCATTTATTAGCACTGTCTTAGATATGACCATAGGTGTAGGTAGGTGAGCTGAGATGGATCATAAAATTATTGGAATAAGGTTACAGAACTGAAAATGAGATGATAGAGAGTGTTAAAGGCCCACTTTAACATTCATTTCCTCTTCCATTTTAATAACCTTGGTAAGTTGCCTTTCTGTATAAAGACACATTTCTTAGCTTCCCTGGTAGCTGGATATGTGATTACATTCTTCCAGTGAGATCTAAGTGGAAATTCTATATGGAACTTCTGTTAAATCTCCTTAAAAGAAAGGGTATGTATGTCCTTACATTTCTCCTCCCTTCTGTGACTGTTCATTGAATGGCTGAAATACAGCAGTCACCTTGGACCTTCAGGTAGCTGAGAATAGTATAGCAGAATAAAGGACTATGGAGTTGTTATATATCAGGCCTGTCTACCTCTGGACTTTTTTATATGAGAGGGAAATAAGCTTCAGTCTTGTTTACATCATTTTATGGGGCTTTTCTATTATATATAGCCAAACCTAATCTTAACTAATATGTTGGATTGATGAAAGTTACAACCTAGATACTAAAGTCAACTGCAGAAGTAGTTATGTTTTACAGAGAAAGGCACAAAGCTTGATACAAAAATATTTACAGAATGAAGGGGAGTAAATGGGTCTGAAAATAACTACAATGAGGAGAGGTGGTGGCCAGTACTTCAAAGTAGCAGGAGGATTTGAGAAAGTAAAGAGAAACAGCAATGAGGAACTCTACACAGCATGAGGAATAAAGAAGACATATACCCCACTTTGCTTTTTTTGTTGATTCTGACTTTTTAAAGGACCTGTTTGATTGAGTAAATAAGTTACAGACAGACACTTGTGTTTCAAACCACAACAGAATATTAGAAACTGACTCAGATCAGTGATCTATTCCAGGATATCTTCTGAAAGAACGTTTGTCCCACAGACATTTCAAAATGTTTGATCTCCTTACTGTTTTCTCAAAGTGTTTAAAGTGTTTAAGTCTTTAAAAATTTGATTTTATCTGCGATGTTACATGTATTCATTCAATTAATTAATCTATGGAAGCTTCACTGTGTTCCAAGCATTACACTAGGCAGTAAGAACACATAAATTGATTGCAAATTGTCTGCCTCCCAAGAGTTTATAATTAAAAGAGGAACCATGTAAGACAACTGTTACCACATAGTTTGATAAGGATATACAACAGGTGTAGTAAAAGAAAAAAGGAGCCCAGTATTTCATACTGGGTTCAGGGAAGAGAAAACAGATGAATTGAATCTTGAAGATGTTGGAGGTATTATTTAGCTGGAGAATTTACTGAAAGTACAACAAAAGAATATATAGAAGCATGGAAAATCATGCACTTTGAGAACTTCCAAGAAGGTAGTCTAGAGAATGTTTATTACTGCATTACTATTAGCCACAGTAACAAGGCAGAACAAGCATTATGTAATATTACCTTAGTTATGTATGAATTTTCCCTTAATATAAATGTCATTTGTGGGGACTGCTGGCTTCATGTTCTCAGATACAAGAAAACTTATCTAAGTGAATTGAAGAAATTGTCTTTTGATGTTGTATCACCATTTCTCAGTCAATAAAATTACAGTCAATACTTACTCAGCAAAGGTGGCAAAATTTGCTGTGGTAAGTTAGATTATGTTTTATTAGATCAACTTAATTTGAGAGTAATCAGGTAAACACATAGTAAGAGAAATGAATGGTATATTTAATGTTCTTCCTCTAAGAAAATTTCACTAGACTAGCTCTGGATCAAATCCTGAATCAAATAAATACATTTCTTTTTTTAAAGTAATTTTTAATTTTGAAATAGTTTTTGATTTAAGAAAGGTTGCAAAAATATTTCAAAGTTCTTGGATATACCACACCTAGTTTTCCTTATTGTTTACACATTATTTTGATACATTTGTCACAACTCATAAACCAATATTGACACATTATTATTAATCAAAATGCCTACTTTATTTATTTTCACTCATTTTTAAAATTGATCCTCTCTTTATTCCAGAATACCCATTACATTTTTATGACAGATCTCTTTAGGCTCCTCTATACTGTGACAGTTGCTAAAAATTTCCTTGGTTTTGATGACCTTGAAAGTTTTGAGGTGGTCAGGTAGTTTGTAGAATATTCCTCAACTTGATATTACTGATACTTTTATCATGGTTAAACTGGGTTATGGTTTAGAGGAGGAATACCAAAGAAGTAAGTGACCTTCTTGTCATATCATTTCAAGGGTACATACTGTCAGTATGACTTATAACTGTTGATGTTAATCTTGATCACCTAGCTGCAGTAGTATTTTTCAAATTTTTCCACTGCAGTCACTTTTACTCCTTTCCATACTGTAAGTTTTGGAAGGAAGTCCTTCTATGCAACCCATTTAAGAAGTAGAAGATTGTGTTCCATCTCCTTGAGAAGAAACTATGTATATAAATTCAGAATTCTTTGTATGGGAGAGTTGTCTGTTTCACATAATTTATTAATTTATTCATTTATTTATTTAATCATTTATTTATATCACTATGGACTCATGTATTTTTATGTCTTATAGTCTAATACTAGGTTATCTATTTTATTGTTCAAATTTTCCACTATATGAGGCTTTGGTGTCCCTTTGACATATGCCTATTCAGTTTCTGTTTTGAGCACTTTATTACTCTCTGGCATTGCAAGAATGCATTTTTCTTTGGTAACCAGATTTAATACAATTGGAAAAATTTTACATAAGTATATATAAATACATGTACATGATCTTAACATAAAGAGCAAAATATATAAGTACAATATTAGTACATACACATCAATAACTAAGGCTTTGAATCTTGAGTTGTTTTGAGTGCAATATTCTATTCACATCTTGCCTTCAGCTTGGTTGAGAAAATGAGCGATGATTTCTTTTTTGGTAGCCTAACATAATAGAAATCAAATCAATTTAAAAATAAACACTTTAAAGAGAAAATTGGGGTGTTATTAGTAATAATTAGTAATTAATATAGGATTATTAATTCAGTACATTTACATTCAAAACAGAGGTAAGTTTATATTATAAAAGAAGAAAATTTAAGAAGAGAACTTCAATTTACTTTTGAACAAGAATAACCTGCAGATCAAAAAATACTAATTCTACTATAATAGATGAAAAATCCCCTGTATCATAAATATTAGAGAAGGAAAAAGACCTAAGAAATAGTATAAACTTTCAGTACTTTAGTTCTTGAAAAGGTGAAATGATAGGCAGCTGTCCAAATAATTATGTGATTAAGAAGTTTTAGCTCTCACATTTCTAATTCCCTGATGTACATTTGTATTTGTTGGATGTCCTTTTAGTTGTACAAATTTATCCTGTAGTTAAAAAATTGGCAGGAATCCAAACTTATAAACATATTGCACAACAGCTATTAATGAATATACACTTGACTCATGCTTTTGGCACCTTTCCCTAAGGAGTTAATTGTGCTTGACAGCTGACAATTTCTCATGAACTAGAACAAAGCAAATCTTCAACATATGAGAAAAAAATAGCAGCAGCACTGGATGTAAACCCAAGTTCCTGCTTTCTATTTCTTTGCTCTGTTTTTGAGAACTATACTGTATTACATAAGAAAAAGATGTATTAGAAAAAATATTCCTGTGTTTTAGACATAACCTCTTTGAATTCATATTGTTTAGCATCTACTTGAAGTAATGGGAGAAAATTAGAGTAGGAGGAGACAAAACACATTTGTAGTTCACATTACAATAGTTGGCAGATACTTATTTCCTAAAGTAAAATTCTGATTAGATTCATTCTGGGAACTAAGAGATTTAAAAAGATAGAACATCTACTTTAAAAAAATCCCAATTGTCTAAACCAAGTAGAACACATGGGTTGATGCCAATCTATTAAAACAAGCTATGAGCCTAGAATGTTAAAAGTAATTTCTTTATTAAGAAAATAAAGACATGTTGCTTAGGAAGAGGAGCAAAAATGACCACTTATCAGGTACATTAGTAAATAGTAAGTAAAACAAAATGTCTTATCATAGACAACTATTTAAAGACCATTATGTATCTTATGTCTCAGAAAACATATGTTTAGTTATAATATTAAAAACAAACAAAAATTGAGCTTTTAATAGAAAATCAGATCCTATCAGAATAATTACATGGAGTCAGCCATTTTTTAGAGATGCTGACTTAGGGTCCCCACCATAATATTTGATAATCAACATGCCTAAGGACATAATATAAAAATGACTAAAGAAGTCCCTAAGCTCACAGTCTAGAAATTATTGAAAGAAAAAAGTGGCAGATTACAAGAGTAAGGGGGGATGAATCAACACAAATGAAAACCCAGGATTTCACTGTAGAAAGAAGCAGAAAGAGGATCAATGATTCTGAAAGAGAAATAAAAGTAATTTCTGGGAAATTTGAAGCTGAGAGTTGTTCCATCTTGTGAGGTTTGGAAGCCATCTCTAGATTGAGTTTCCCAATGAAAGTCAGAGCATTGACATCTAAAAATAAACCATAATCACCTCAAAGAAAATAACAGCTATGTAAATCTGCCCATTGTCTTTGTTGAAGCTATGGAATTACTCTTTTCAATTCTTCTGTCTTCATAGGCTTACTGATATGATCATCTGTGGTTAAGATGGTTTTTCAAACCCCATTCCACTTTCCAGGGATATGTAGATGAAACTCGAGCAGAGTACAGGGTTCCAAAAATAACTGTAATGCTAGCTTGGGGTCAGTAAAGGCCAGAGACAGATTAGGCTTGACTCCCACAAAATCAGTAATCCCTTCCATGCTATCAATGTAGTCTCCCTGAATGGTATGATGTTGGCTCTCCACATACCTAAAAGTAGAGAAGATAGAAGCCATGGCCTGTCAACAAGACAATCAATTAGATTGTCAATCAATCAGTGATTTCTGAGTGCTGGTATTGATTTTATATTGGACTATTAGCTGTAGTAAATAGTGAAAAAAGATATTTGACACCATCCTTGAAGACCTTACAAATCTACTAGTAAGAGATAAGATATTTATACATGAAACAGAACTCAAGGGGTTTGCTAAATATTGTGGATTTGACTCATAATAGAAATGTAAAAAAAGGCACTCAAAAGAGGGCTATACTATACCCTTGAAGGATGTGAAAGATATAGATAAGATGAGAAGAAAGAAAAGTATTAAAAATCAGGGAACAGCAGCAAAGTGAAAGAATAAAGCAGGAATGGGTCAAAGAATATTTATGGTCAATGCCTAAATTAGTAGAAAACAAGAATGGACAGCATTCCAGATTCAGAAAACTGATACTAAAGAGGGAACTCACCAAAAGAATCATAAAATATGGGATTCTCAATTATTTTATGAGGGCAATGGTGGTGGGGTGTTGAGTGTCCACAGATTAGGGCTTCCCAGGGAAAATGTTAACTTGGAATCCTGAAAGGATGAGGAAGGGTGACTTTTCCTACAAAAGGAAGTGGCCCTCCGGATGGAAGCAGATGAAATGACTATACCAAGTGATTTTGGAGAGCTAAAAAGATTTTTTAGTAGGAAAATGAGGTGAACAGTAAAATATGTGGAAGAAGTGTTACTAGGAGACTTTCACTTACTACTTTCTGTAATAAAAAGAAAAAAACAATGGAACACAAAGGAAATAAGAGGAAAGCCAAATTAAGCTGATTGAGGGATCCAAAAACAAGGACAGAAAAAAATGACTGAAAATAAATTTTAGGTAGAATTCTTGAGATGGAATTCTGAAGGAACTGATAGATGGTCAAGTAGTACTTAATCAAAATGGGGCTGGAGTTTCAAAGAGATGAAATAGGAAAGAATTTCAGAGCTTTGCTTTCTGGAGATGATATTAACTCAGGTGTTTGTATGCATGCTTTTATTTATCTTATAGCAGTAGGTCAAGACCTGGAGTTTTCATGAAGGTTTCACAAAAGGATTCACTAGTTCCAGCCTTGCAGGATTGTTATGAAGATTAAATAAGCTTCATGTACATGAAATGTTGAATGTAACTGTCAACCCTTAATAAAGTTCAAATTATATCTTTGGGGACTACTTACAGTCAGAAGGTGGTGGGACAAGAATAAGTCAAAGGAAAGAGAACAGAAAGTCCAAATAAAAGAGTTTATTGCCAGAAAAGAAGGGAAAGAAAGTACTCCTAGGGAAATTGTTTAAAAATGCAAAGCTCAGTAGTGAGAGATTGGAACCTGGTCATGGATTACCTTCAAGGGAATAATGTCAAAAGTAAGGACATACTTTTAAAATACATGGACTTCGGGGAGCAAGGGGAGAGGCCTGAGAGCATAGGATATAGAAACTTTAGATGCTTTGGCAATGAAAGAGGGGAAGAAAATAGGAAAGCACCTGGTAAGGACAAGAAGATTAAATAAAAAAATACTTTCTCTTCCTCCAAGATAGGGGAGTTATGTTAGTGTAGTCAATTGCAGAAAACCACAATTTTGGGGACTTCAACAATCAATTTCAACATTTTCTGATTAAAAACAACCCTAGGATTCAGCTCATGTTCAGACTTCCAAATTATTGTGTTCTCCAAAGCACTAAGCATCCAGCTGGTGTTATTACCTTACCATGTCACATGAACTTTTCATGCTCCAAGCAACTCTAACCTACATGTGCTAGTCACCTGATGATAGCCAGCAAAGCAGTCACTTCAGATTTGTAAATCTACTTAACAGACTTGAAATTATCATTAGTTCAACATACTCTTCCTTCCTTTGGCAGCTGTATTACTGCTTCAAGTAATTCCTCCCAAAATAACATATCTAACTTTTTTATCCATCAGATTTTTTTCTACCTAACATTTCTTTTAAGTTCTAAACATAGTCTTTATACCCTTTTCTTGAGTTTTCTCTCCTTCTCTATTCACTGTTGAAACTGTTAGTGATATTTCCCCATTCAGTTGTCACAAATATTGTTCCCTTTTTAATCAGAATTCTCAAATTAACCAGAGGAAACTGAAATGTAGTAAAATGTTGTTTGTATTAAGAAATAGGTAGAAAAAGTTACCATACATCATCCTGGGAGAATTTCTTCCTTTTTCCATTTCCTCTTGAATTTTAGTTATACCTGCCATCATTTCACTTTGTGAGGAAAATTTCTTTAGCCCTAAAGAAAACAATTTAAAATTTGAGTGTATATTACCTCAGTAAAAACAATGATCCTATTAACAATTACTGTGTTATGAGAAATTCAAAGAAATATAGGATAATTTTCTGTACTCAAAGAGATTATAGTTTGCTTGATTATCTGATCCTGCCACCATCAAAATATAATAAGTAAAGCATACCTAATTGGAAAAACAGTAACCTGAAATGTTCCAAACTCCAATACTCTTTGAACAATGACAAGATGCCACAAGTAGAAAATTCAGCACTTGACTTCATGTGATAGCTCACAGTCAGAAACAGGTCACATTAAAACTATTGTATAAAATTACCTTATGGCTAATGTTTATAAGGTATATATAAAAATAAGTGAATTTCATTTTTAGATTTGGGTTCCATCTCCAAGATAGGCCATTATATATATATATGCAAATATTTCAAACTCTGAAAACACATGAAATTCAAAACACCTCTAGTCCTAAGCATTTTGGATAAAGAATATTCACTTGTATCAATATGTATAGCTTACTTTATTCTGCTTTGCCTTAACATGTTTACTGTACTCTGCTTTGCCAACAAATACCTGTCTCCTCCCTAACATGGTCTTTGAATTGGTAAATGAAATATGGACACATGGAAATGACAAATGGTCTTAAAAGCACATAAAAAATGAGATACAAGGTCAAAAGGCAAGTTGGATGTGGTGACCTGCAGTCCCAGTACTAGGGAGGCTGAAGTAGGAGGATAATTTGAGTCCAGGGATTCAGTCAGTCTGAGCAATGTAATAAAACACCATCTCAAAAAAGGAGGGAACTGAAGAAATGCACCTTCACAGTATCTTAATAACAAATGTATTTTATACAATGGAGAGTAAAAGAAGTAAACATAATTTTCAATCACATTTTATGTGAAAGTCCTACAGAAGATAAGTCCTCACCTTCTATCCTCATTTATTAGATAGGAGTTTGTGTGGGGGGTAAGGCCAAGGGTAACTCATAACACCCAATATTGACAAATAAATTTAAGCATTAATGTACAAACAGTTCCTGTACTAGGATCTAACAACAAGGACATGGCTAGACAAAGGCAGAATCACATTTAAGTTCATATAAACAACTTCTAGCTCAACATTAGCCTTTTGTCCAGATATATAGCCTTATGACCAGATATGTAGGCAGCTATGCCATGTAGAAAATTTAAGTCACAATCCTAAGTTGTAGATAGTCACAATCTATAAAATTCTGGAATGTAGAATTTCGGTACAGGAATGTGTCTTACTCAGTCCAATCCTTCTTTCTACAATACAGTATCAAGTGATCATCCCATTCCTCCTTAAAAGCCTCTGGTCTTGGAGATCTCACTGCCATCTAAGGAGATGATATAATTGATTGCTGTAGTTGCTGGAACATTATTTTTTGTACTGATCCCCAAATCTACTTCTATTCTACTTGCATTTTTGGAACTAGCTCTTCCTTCTGGAGCCACAGAATTGAATTTTAACACCTGACATGTCTTAAAATATGTGAAAAGCACCTGTCATAACCACTTTAATCTTCTCATTATCTGGCTAACCAGCACAGGTTCCTTATATAACAGGTTTCATGTCCTCTGCCATTCTGGTTGCCCTTTTCTGGGCACAGTGCATAAACTATCCTGATATGCTCCTCCTAAAACACAGAAGTCATAAATTCAATACTCAGAGTTTACTTTGTTTTTTGATGTGTTTTCTCATTTTAGCTACAGAAATTATTATTTATAATTCAATAAGAAAGAATGAGAATGTTTCCTTTGAAATTAATCATAGGTCTTTTAGGATGCTCAAGAAATACATTCTGAGAGCTTATTTCCAATTACTCCTTACAGGGTATTCATAGAGTTGATATCAAGAAAGTTCTTGGCTACCATTCAAGAAATTTGCATTTAATGTAGGCTATAGAGAACCACTGAAGGATTCTGACTGGGAGAGAACTCAAATCAGATTTGCAATTTAGAATACATGTCAGAGGGAGTAAATAAATACAAGTAAATCTTGCATTTATTAGCTTGAAACTTTACGGAGGAGGAGGGGGTGAATCTATTTATTAGTGGTGACAGGCAGTTGGTTCATAAACAACAAAAATCTGTTAAGATTTGATGGACAAATATTTACAACATTCTGTGATGCAGCTCTCTTTGAATTCATTAACTTTCAGTATTATCATGTTTAGACACATATTGTATCATATTTCTTGTTTCCCTCCAAATCTTTCTCCCCTTTTTATATTCCTAGCTTACAATAATGGCCACAGCACCTGGGCAGATTCTTTTCTCTCTTATCCCAACATATATACTGCCACCAAATCCTTTTAAAAATCCCTATGAAGTTTCATTTAAGTTTGTCTCCTCCTATTCATTTACATTGCCATTTCTTTGGTTTAAAGGCTTCACGAGATATTACTTGGACTGATGCTCCCATTTCACTCCCTCTAACAGTGTATTCTAAATTGCAAATCTGATTTGAGTTCTCCTCTCCCAGTTAAAATCTTTCAGTGTTTCTCTATAGCATACATTAAAAAAAAAAAAAAACTCTTACATGGCAGCCAAGAACTTTCTTGATATCACCTCTATGAATACCCCTGACTTCATTTTCCTTATTTCCTCTTACATTATTTCCCAACATTCTCAATTACTTGTAATACCCATAACTCAATTTACTGTCATTTCCCCTAACTTTATATAAATATTAGTGGTATTCCCACTCATATATCAAAATTTCCTTTTTCTTTTAGTGTATAGCCATGGAAGAATTGGGTCCTTGTTGTCCACTGTTCCCATAGTAACTCCTCTACTTTGTTACTAGACCATCTGCTTAGGATGCAGTAAATATCTGTGAAGTGAATGAACACATTAAATGTTTGTTTCTTGCCTGTCTTCCTTGTATGACTCTGAGTTCCATGAAAATAGGGATTTTCTGTTTTCTGTTTTTTCTGCACCTAGGAGATCATATATACTGAGAGATCAGTAAATGTTTGCTGAACAATGTTTTTGAAGAACAGTGAGGAATTGAAGTTTATTTTCCCAGGGTCCAAAGACAATGCAGGAATGAAAATAGCCTAATTTAAGCTCTATGGTAATGAGTCTTTCAAGGTGTACTCTCAGGAGTAAGGCATGTTGCATTTGTGTAATCTTGACTTTCTGAAATTTTGACTTGCCCTGCACATTTTGGTATAATGTTATAAGAGAAAAGAGATAATGACTGCCGTACTGGTCTTCCAAACAAGTTCAGTCTTTTAACATGAAGAGAAATGGGCCAAGGCACTTGATAACCTGAGATCTTATGAAGTTTCTACTACAGAATTCAGAACTTTATTTGCTTGAGGGCCATATTGTATTCATTAGAAGTGACGTTTATTAGATACCTTCTATGTGCTAGGCTTTGGTCTAGCCTTGGAATAGAAAGGTAAATCAACATGACTATATAAAGAGCTTTCAATATACTAATAAAGGAGGGAGGAAATATGCATAGGTTTTTCCTGTATAAACAGAAAGTAAAGGGAGGGCATACTAAGAAGAGAACATCAGAAACAAAAGCTCTGGGTACAAGGACATCTGCTATATTGTTGCTTAGTGAGTAAGTCATCCAGTGCTTCAAGAAGACTTGATGTGTGGCAAAAACTAGTAAAAAATGAACCTGAAGAAGCAGGATATATCAATCTGTGGTGGAACCTAAATGTCACTTTATGACATTATACCTTCTGGTAATATAAAGAATGGGTATAACTTGATATGGTTTTCAAGGAAAGAAAGTTGCTGAGTGAAAGAACCCTTGTGAGACTGGCAAAACAAGCAAAGAACAAAGAAACTTAATTTCATTCATGGCAAGAATGTGGGTTCAGTGTTATAGAAAAGAGTGGAATATTTCCCTTGACAAGAGAGCAATAATTCCAGAGAATGAAGGAAGAAGGAAAATGGGACTTGGTAGAGGGAAGGCAGACCAAAGCAGAGGACAGACTGAGCTGGGCAGACTTGAAAGATGAGGAGAAACTATGTCAAAGGTGAACTAGTGAAGATAAAATTCAGGGATGAAACAGACAAGAATTTGGTAGGTAGACAGGTAAGCCATGGCTAGAATAAAAAACTCAGGGTTCCTGTTGGAAGTTTGGTAAAGTCATAGGGATTCTTCTAAAGATTTCTTCTTTGCCAAATCTGGAAGAATGTGCACTAGGCTTCTGCTACCATAAGAAGCGGTGATTTTTGTAAATTTTCTTTCAGATCTCATACCTGTAATGCAGATTCTTCCAAATACTCATGGTTCCAGTTCCTCTTAGCAAGTTACTTGGGCCTGGCATAAGAGTCCCATTTGCTTCAAGCATGCTAAGATGAATTTTTCTCTCCTTACATAATTGATCTAATTAAAATATCCATTTAATATGACTAGAATTAAGCCAACCATGGGACCTTGCATTTGGTGGTTCAGTGCTCTTAAATAGTACATGATCTACTGCAGAGACTATAAGAAATTAAGACATTTCCAACATTTGGAAAGATGTTTTTTACCTATTAACTATATAGCACTATATTTTTTCCTCTGACATCATGACGATCTCACGAGTAAACAGTAAGCTATAATTCTGATGAAAACACTGAATAGTTTTAATTAAAAACTAGTAATGATAAAAAATTTTATTATAATAATTATAGGATCAAAGAATTTCTTCTTTAGAAAGAAATTCCAAAGTCATCTGGCTTCTTTCTATTCTGAGGCTTAACTCTCCTCCATTCACCTCTGTTCAAATGGCCACTAGTCATGTGAAATTCTTTTACTATTATGTTTGGATTTCTCACAATTTCAGAGGCTGCTGAAGAAAAGGTCTTGTTGATCTAGGCATTAGAGTAAAGACCCTGCCCCTATTAAAAGAAAAATTAGTTTCAAATCTCTATCATGTTGGCTCAGGACTGACATCCTCCATAAGACTCCTAAAGCAGAAGTAAAATCAAGAATCAATAAATGGGATGGTATCAAATAAAAAATTTCCTTGCAGCAAAGGAAAAAAATCAAAAGAGCTCCTAAAATGGTAGAAAATCTTTACCACCTACACCTCAGAGCATTAATCTCCAGGATATAAAAAGAATTTAAAAAACTTAATACCAAAAGTCCCCAAAAACTCAATCAATAAATGGGCAAAGGAACCCAATAGGCACCTCACAGAAGAAATGCAAATGGTCAAGAAATATGAAAAAATGGTCAATATCTCTAGTAATGAAATGAATACAAATTAAAACTATATTGAGAGTTCCTCTCAGTCAGAAATATATCAAGAATACAAGTAACAATAATGTTGTCAAGGATGTAGGGGAAAATGTTCACTCATACATTGCTGGTGGACTACAAACTGGTGCAACCACTGTAGAAAGCAGTATGGAGATTCCTCAGAAAACTTGGAATGGAACCACCATTTGACCCAGTTATCCCACACCTTGATTTATACCCAAAGGACTTAAAATCAGCAGACTACAGTGACACAGCCACATCAATGTTTATAACACTCAATTCATCATAGCAAAGCTATGGAACCAACCTAGATGCCCTTCAACAGATGAATAGATAAAGAAAATGTGGTATATATATATATATATATACAATGGAATATTACTCAGCCATAAAGAAGAATAAAATTATGGCATTTGCCAGTAATTGGATGGAACTGGAGAATATCATGCTTAGTGAAATAAATCAGGACTAGGGTTGTGGCTCAATTTTTGATCCCTTGGTTAGCATGTGTAAGGTCCTGGGTTCAATCCTCAACACCACAGAAAAAATAAATGAACAATATAAAGGTATTATGTCCATCTACAACAAAAAAAATTTTTAAAGAAATTAACCAGTCCCAAGAAATAAAAGGCCAAAGTACTCTCTGATATGTGGATGATAACTCATAATAGGGGAGGGTAGGGAGGAAAAGTATGGACATTCACTAGATTAGACAAAGGAGAATGAAGGGAAAGGAAGAGGGATGAGAATGGGAAAGACAGTAGAATGAATTAGACATAACATTCCTATGCTTATATATGAATACAAGACCAGTG
The DNA here is from genome assembly GCF_902686445.1 of Sciurus carolinensis. NCBI lineage: Eukaryota > Metazoa > Chordata > Mammalia > Rodentia > Sciuridae > Sciurus > Sciurus carolinensis. The sequence goes on along the minus strand of NW_025920138.1, from coordinate 18,811 downwards.
TAACTCCACATCATGTTCAACCACAAGAATGGGATCCAAATTGGAATGGGTTGCACTCCATATATGTATAATATGTCAAAATACACCTCACTGTCATGTATATCTAAAAACAACAAATTAAGAAAAAACCTTTATATGGACAAAAAAGGAAAATTTCTTGTCTTTTTTATGTTTTAATGTTAAGCTGATATTATGCAACCATCAAGATTTTACTCCTTGGTTATAGTTTGACTCTTTGCCCTACTAAGTAGGTTATTCCTTCAAATATTTGCAGGGAACTCTCAGATCTCCCCTAGATTTTAACTTCTTTTGCCTAAACTTCTCCAGCAAACTCATCTGTATTTCAAATGATATATTTTCACATTCCTTAAATCTTTCTTATCTTTCTCCTTATTCAATTAATTCCAGTTTCTCTTGCATAATGTTTTCAGGTGGTAGTCTGATCAGTTTAGAGAACAATTATGTGTTCTGGGACATAATAATATTTTGATGATGCTAGATTTAACCATGCCTTTTAGAAGCCTTATCCTCTGCTGACTCATATTGAGCCTACTATTGCAAACCTCAAAGTTTTTTACTAGTATTCCTAGCAAAAACTGAAAGAAGGGTTGTAAAGATGGTGTGAGGACTTGAAAGTTGAATATTCTATATTCTGGACTAGTCTCCCACCAGGTGTTAACCTGCTGTCTGAAATTAAGTTACACCATTTCTATATTTGACATTCTCTATAATGAAAGATGGCATTCTTTTACTTCACAAATACATGCCAGTTGTCCAAAAAATAGATGAGTGAAATCATCTGGGGAACAATTTTGTCAAATTTCTTATGCCTGTCCCACCTAGATGTACTAAATAAGCATCACCAGGGATGAGATCAAAGCACATCTTAGTTTGGAAAATATTCCAGCTGATTCTAATATATGTTTATGGTTATAAATTACTACTTTAGAGTCACTTAAATATAAACATTGTAGTACTAACTTTATGCCAGATATTATGCAACCCTCAAGATTTCAGTCATACATACTGCTATTTAAAAGCAAGTACATAAACACAATTAAGCATCATCAAGTAATTAAGTAGCCAATTTTTATAGTCACTTACCTTTAAATGCTTGAGTGGCCCAGTGTCCTTGGAGCTCTGCAATGGACATAATGGCTCCTAAGGTTTGAATCAGGCCTATGATAGCAAGAATTGACTTTTGTAGGTTGGGGGGAAGATCTTTTTTATATGGGGATATATTGTTTTTCACCACTTTGATAGAAACTTCAAGAAAAGCAAAGGCAAACCTACAGCCTGTGGCAAAGATAACAACATCAATGTCATTCTCTCTGGAGCCATCCTCAAATATGGCAGCTGTCTTTGTGAATTCCTTCACTTTTCTTTTCACTTTTACCAAGCCAGAAATTATATATTTGGCAGATCATCTTCTACTATTGGATGCTGACTCAGAGCTCTATGAGTGCCAATAAAGATGAAGAGGAGAAATGAGAGTGACCAAGACAGAAGGAATGAAGGGAAAAGAGAGAAATAAATCATGTAAGTAAATTTTGCTTTGGTGGAGGTGGTTAAACCATATGTCAATGGTTTACACTCAGTCTACCAATGAAATTTGGAAAAGTTCTACTTTATACCAGTTCAACTTTACATCAGTTTTTCAGGGCAAAAATTGAACCCTAGAAGTCACTCATAGGAGAATGTCCTGGAGAAGCGAAGGAAGAAGAGTCTTATTTGAGGAATGCATATGTGGTTTCTTAAGTAATACTAACACTCTGTGGGTATAATAAGGCCATAGGCAAATAGTTTCTGTCCACATATTATTAAGTCTGGCAGAACTTGTCTGTTAATATTCTGTTTAGTTCCATTTCTAATTCCAAAGGCCCAAGAGGTAGATTTAGTATTTTATTTCCCAAACTGTGTAATAAATTACATCCATATAGCAATTTCAAATTTAAATTACATTCCCATGCACTAACTTGACAGTCACAGAAACTCTATGAAGGAGATAGGATAGGCATTATTATCTAGTTTCTATAGGTGTGGAAACCAAAGTCAAGAGAAGTGAAGTGACTTGACCAATGTTATGCAGCCTAGAATTTTAGAATTTCTATTAAAATAGCTTTCTATAAAGTATGTTGGGATACTTTGGATCTGTTAAGTAGTGTTTTCTAGTGACAGCGTGGAATAAGGGTATCAAAATAAGTAAGTCAGGTTTCCAGTATCTTGGGTCTTTTAAAAAAAAAGTCTTAATTCAGGTTTAAAACAGTCTTAATTTCTGAATTTTAAGTCAGTGGGCTCTGACAGTCCTCATTCCATTACCTTCCTGGCCTAGCCTCAGAAATATTATATGTTTTACAACTATACCTGATTTATTGAATTTAATTTGCTTTGATTCTTATCTTTAGGAAGATTCTTTTCTGCATCCCAAACTCATGATTTTATTTTTCTCTCTAAACCTATTCCCTTTCTCTAGCAGTACCACCATTTACAAAGATGGCCAAGTCACAAAACTCTCTCATATCTGCTTACCAAGCTTATGCTCTTCAACCTTTAAAAAGAAAGATTACCCAGTATAGTTTTGTTTCCTCCCTATCTCCCCTGAACTATTACAGTTGTCTTTAGGGCTCCCATTCTATCTGCCTTCTATACCATTTGCCTTAGAATAGAAAGGCAAATAAAAATGATTTTAGGATCCTCAACTTAGAAAACAAAATAAAAAGCTAGAAAGACTATTACTGGGTCAAGTGCTGTGGTCATTCTACAATACTTTTATTAGATTTATTATTATATCTCTCACTTGCTTAAATTTTAGACAAGTGCTCTGCCACTGAGCTAAATCCCCAACCCCCAAAACATTTTTATCTGGCAGAGCATACAAAAAATTTCTTACCTGATAGACCTGGAGATATATTCAATTACTTTTCTATCTTTGCCATATAGTCTAGATATATCAGACTATGTGCAGGTCTCAGGCTATAATGTGTCTTTTGCTATTCTAATATTATATATTATATAATATATATAATATTCTAATATTATAAAATATTATAATTAGAATGCTACATGTTGACACCATTTACCTACCTCTTATTATTCCATAACACCTCAATTTGTTTTGCAACTACAAAAGATATTCATTGTTTAAATAACTATATGAAAAAGTTGTTGGGAAACACAGCATCCAAGTATTATTTCACTAATTAATTTCAAATTGCTGAGACAATTTAGCAAGGCCCTAAGCAACTTAGTGAGACCCTATCTCAAAAAATACAAAGGGCTGGGAATGTAACTCATTGGTAAAGTGACTCTGGGTCCAATCCCTAATACCCACAGAAAAAAGAAAAAATAGTATCAGGACATCTATGGAAATCTGAATATGCCAACATTTTAGATAATGTATTTTATCAATGTTAAATTTCCCAAATGTGATAATTGTATTATGGTATATAAGAGAGTGTCCTTTTTCTTAGGTATATATTAATGATTTTGACTTACTTTAAAAAAATGTATTTAAGTATGTATGTATGCTACATATTGTTTGGATCTTCCTATCTTCTAAAAGGGAAAACAGAAAACACAAATATGGCCATATTTGACAGGTGAATCTAGGTAAAAGTTATATGAATGTTCAATGTTTTCATTATTGAACTGCTTTTCTGTAGATCTGAACAATTTCAAAAGTGAGAAATTAGACAGAAAAAAACATTAAAGTCAGTATATAACAATGATTTCATAATGTTCCTCCTGGCTGTTTGAGAACCTCATTTTTTATATTCTGCATCCTATGCATTTCTTTGTCATATCCTGTTGTCTGTCTTCTCATTTATATTTTTAAAGTAAGATCCATTCTGAAGTCTTCCATTTGTTACTCATATTTTCCTTGGGCAAATTACTTAGTTTCTCTTAGTTTCATTTTTTTTAATCTATAAAATGGACATAAAAAGGTATGGAACCCCAGTGACATTTGTGAGGGCTAAATGAGATAATACATATAACTCATCACTGTGCTTGTCTTTAAAACTCTTCAAAAAAGGTAAGGTATTATTTGTATTATCATGTCTTTTATCTCTGTGTGTCATGCCCAATATAATGTCTTACTCACAACAGATGCCCCATATTTGTTGACTGACTGAATGATGCACTGCCCTGTACTGACTTTTTGTTGTTGTTGGGCACAATATAAAAATAATTGATACCTGAAAGGATAAGAAAATGGTTAATGCCAATGAGAATAAGTGACAGAAATCCTCTAGACCAGGAGATCTTTATCTTCTGTAGTTGATATGGTAAAAATTGAATTTCAAATTGTCTGGGTTTTCTTAATGTATGGGTAGAGATAGCTCTGTTAGCCTGTGTGAACAGTCCTTGTTCTTGTATCTTAGGCATTACCAACTCCATTCCCATCCTGAGAACATACCTGTGTTTAGGCTTCAGGCCAAATGTTTCATAATCAAATCTTTGATTCATACCTTTTCCAAAAATGTATTTATTTAGTGCTTGGCCACATATCTTTGATATAAGATAATTAAGTTGAGAAAAGTGTACCACATCAAAAGGATATCCATGGTCCCCTACACAATTCAGGATCCAAGCCCCACTCCTGGTGCTGAGGAATCCTAAGTTATGGAAAATATTGTTTACTTTTATCATTCTGGTTCACAATCTGATAGCACTCCCACTTTATTCAAGATTAAGTTCAATCTCAGTACTGTGGCATTTTAGTTCTTTACAATCTTTTTAAAAAATTTCCTGCCATTTTCATTCCCAAACACTGTCCAAGAATATATCTCACTGTGATCCACTACTATGTTTCTGTTTAAAGTTAATGTACTTGAAAAGTTCTCCTCCTTTAAATTCTCCTCAGCCCATTCATTTTTAAGATCCAGATCAAGTTGGCTTCCTCTATGAGAACACCACTGACTTTAAGGCTGAGAATTCTCTCTCCATTCTCTGAACTTCACTAGCACTTACCACCTATAGGACTCATTAAAAACCATGGAATAGGCTGGGCTCAGTGGCACATGCCTATAATCCCAGTGGCTCCAGAGGCTGAGACTGGAGGATTACGAGTTCAAAGCCAGCATCAGCAATTTAGCAAGGCCCTAATCAACTCAGTGGGACCCTGTCTCTAAATAAAATACAAAAATGACTGGGGAAGTTGCTCAGTGGGTAAGTGTTGATATCCATATGTTTATGGAAAGATTAGATTGCTTCTTTTTTTTCCATTTGAGTGGCAAAAAGGAAACTCAACCACCATCCTGTTAAGTAAACATTTTTAATTACCAAAATGTACCTTCCTTTAATATGAGAACATGGCATTTCTTCTGGCCAACGGACAATTAACACTCTCAATTTTGCCTTTACACAACCTCTTCCAGCAAATACCTGGTCTACATCAAATCCAGGGAGAGGCTAACTAGGATTCTTTAAAAAAAATTTTTTTGTAGTTGTAGATGGACAGTATGCCTTTGTTTTTTTTTTTTATATATATTTCTGTGGTGCTAAGGATGGAACCCAGTGCTTCACACATGCCAGGCCAGCACTTTGCCACTGAGCTACAGCCCCAGCCCTAACTGGGATTCTGAGTGCAACCTGAAGCAGTGAACTTATTCCTTAGTATAAAGCCAACTGAATAGTGGAATTCTAACCAGTAATCATGCCCCTCCATTAGCATCAATCATATGCCAATTGAGGCAGTGAAACCAAGCCTCATAATTGCCACTGGTACTGATGGGCAATGTGCAGCCATCCATACTTTGTTGGTTCTACCTTCTTGATAAAACTGAAGATAGAATGAAGCAAAGTAAATCATTGACTCAAACCTGTTTGACTGTGTAGCTAATCTCTGCAGCCAGATCTACTCCAGAATTCTCAACAATTATAAAGACTCTTTTTCCAGCCAATGCTTCTGGGTTTTTATAGTCTTGACTATGGAAGTATTGTGCTTTGAACTTCTCAATTCCTTCAAGAGAACAGAAAATAATTTTTGGATGATACTTTATGTGATGGATATCATTTGTAAAATCATTCTTTTTTAGATTTTAAAATTGAAGTACATATTCTCCATATGATCTCCCTTTATTCAGCTATTCTTGTCATTCTGAATACTTTTGCTTATTTTTTTCTTCCATAGCCCCAGAATAGTAACTTGTGATTGCTTTATCATAAGTAACTTGTATTTTGTATTTGCAGTCTCACAAATCCAAACTGCCTCAGAAAACTGCCATTCTCTTTTGTCTTTTCATTCCCTTAGATACATACTCCCATTTCAATTAGAGTATATATGTTTCTGTATACTCTAGAATATACATAAAGTGCATTTTTTAAAAAAGAAAGTTCAGACCCCAAACTGAAACTAAATTATTCAAGCTTTCATTTACCCTTAGAAACTCAATATTTGTTTGTTTCCTCAATCGCTGAAAAATTCCACATCTGAACCAATGCTGTGTAACAGTTCCACAGTCTTCCTTTTTGATCCTTAAGAAGACCAAAGTCATTTTGAAACTAAATACAATCATGTTCTACTTGTCAGAAATACATACGTTTTCAAAAATTAGCTGCAAGTTGGTTTCATTCCTGTGAAAACATCACAAAAGTACTTACATAAGCATAGATTGTTTAGGCCAGTCACTCGATGTGGCCTCTTGATGCAATCAAGACCCACAGTAAACATGAGACATGTGAGGCTAGTTCATGTAACATGGCAGTCTGCTTCACAGTAAATGTTTCTATAAGTAGAAGCAGTATACTCTACACTAAATGTAGTACAGTAAATGCATAAACCAGTAACATGGTTGTTTATTATTATTATGTACCACATACATAATTGTGTGAGCTATAATTTTATACCACTGATAGTGCAGATGGGTTTGTACATCAACATCACCATGATATTACAATGACTATGATACGACTCAGTCAATAGAAATTTTTCAGTCCACATTATAATCTTATGGGATCACCATTCTGTATGTATTCCAGACTTGACTAAAATGGCATTACATGGTTGCATGATTGTTCACAGACCTCTAAACTCTACAATTACCATTGCCCAAGTGGCAATAATACAAATTATCTCATTTTCAAGGGAACATGCACAATTAGGGTAAGCCTTATTTTACCACAATGTAAAAATCACAGACCACAACCTTCTATTCCTCAGTGTCAAAGGCATGGCTTAAGGGTTAACATCCTTTCTGGTAGGTCACTCACCTGGAAAGCTTTCCAGGGATAAGTGAGCATTAGTGTGATGGTCAGTGCAAACCATGACTCCATCAAAGACATTAACCTTCTTTTTCCCTCACACTCAGTGACCACCTCCCATTGGCCTGAACTAGAGAAATCAGGCCTCTCCTTCACACTGTACACAGTGGTCTGAAAGAAAAGTAACATACACAGGGGACAGTAACCATAGGCAGTACACTGTATATCTTCCCAAATATGACATATCCTGCAAAATATTACACAAAAGGTTAATACCACAGGCACCATCACATCATTAGCATCCTTGGAAGAATATTTGATTTTCACACTCCATAAAGAACAGTTTTGTTTGAGGTTGTGGTCCGAATGAGAAGACTTCTATAAGGCAAATAATGTAAAATGGAGTTGACAGACTAATGTACTCTCCTGTGCCTCTAGAAAAGTAGGATTTGTGAGGATTTTTAGTCTCTGCTTTAAGGCATTGTAGCACCTGAATAAATCCTGAATTTCTCCTGTACTTCTGTGACACTCTGTGCACTAAACACCTATTCCTCCACTAACCCCAGACATCCCCAAACTCTCTGATGTATTCTGACACCCAAATCCTGTTCTCTTTGACTAACCTCAAACATGTGACTATGAGGTTCCCTTTCAAGTTAAAGCAGGAAAATATTTCAGTGGTTCTTATTTTTTTAAATAAATTTCTCTTTGCCTTTCACATATGCCCAATTTACAAGTAATTATAGAGAAAGAGGCTGTGAGATAGGGCAATCTGTGATATAATTTTCAGTTTTTCAAAAAAAAGCAATAAATATGGGTTACTCTGCCAGCCTAAGGAAACATCAAGAATGCATTCCAATGAGCTTCTATGGCCTTGGCTATAATGTCTTGGTTGAATAATAGAGACACTAAGCCTTTACCATTCTGTATGATTTATAGTTCCTGTAATGTGTTTTTCACAAGCTGGTGCTTCTACTTGGATCATCCATTTATTCCTTCTTCATTTGGTAGACTCCTTTCTACTCAAGACAGCTTGAACATTATCTTCTCTAAAAATCTTCCCTGGAACTTGACTCCTCTTCCCTGATGGGTTAAACATCCCTCTTCTGAGCTGCAATGTATAGATCTCTATAGCACTTATCACTTAGTTTATTACTTATATGCATGATAATAATTTTCTCCATTTTTCTGTGTCTTTAAATACAGTTACTTAGTTAAGTTACTTATGTGTTTTTTTGTCTTTGCATCATCACTACTTAGTACACTAACATACTTGTTCAAGAACTGTCACTTAAACAGGTCAGAGATGCACCACTGGGCTGTAAATGACTGGCTTTGGAAATTGTCACTGATATTACCATTTTATTATTGTTGATAAACAGAAAAAGGTGGAAGGTTGGCTTTAAGTCAAGTGACTTATCTGTTTATGGTTATGATTATAAATTATGGAAAAATCACAGCAGACTTTAGAGAAGGAAAGAACCAAAAGTCATACAGTACAATCATATTTTTTTTACATAAAAAGAAAATTACAATAAATTCAAGTTGAGAAATTAACTCATCTCAGGTCACAAGTTAATTAGTGGTAAGAACAAGGGCCAGAATTCAGGGTTTTGTTTTCTAATTCAGTGTTCTACTCTCTCCACTGGATTTAACTTTTTTGCTTCCTCAATAAATTTCCAGTCCCTAAGTACTTCACCAGGTTGTTTTGGTGATCATATAAAATAATGCATTAAAAAGTGCCTCAGAAAGTATAAAAGAATAAAGCAATAGTGAAAAAGTTGTGGAACCAGAAATATTTAAAGTTCCCATACCTATTCATTCCCCTCATCTTCTTTATTATAAGCAGAGTGTGAAATGAAGACAATGAAAATACTGGTAGCAGGTATCTTTCTGTACCTGCAGCCAAAATATATGAGAGACTTTCCCAGGAGTATTTTAGAGAGAGAACAAAGAGTGAAGTCTTTGTACTTGAGAATATCAAGCTAATACTTACACATAAGCACTGGTAAATGAAGCCACATTATTCATTTACTTGAAGAAGAACTTCAAACACAAAGACACGCAAAAGCTGCTTACCTTGAACTGGATATAATTTAAAAGGTTGGTCTTTGACATACATCCTGAAATACTGGGAATTGTGCATGAAGTTAAGATAATGATCTGGGATGGTGTTGTCACTGAAGCACATCATCTCCTTAGAAATATTGATGATCACCAATTTGTAAATACTGACTCTCCCTTCTTCAGAATTTTCCTGCAGTAAATTAGAAGTATTCATGGCAACTTGAGAACTAATTTCATGATTTACAAATAGCCAGTGAACAGTTAAAATTTCCTGGAATAAATGCCAATTCAAACAAATGACACAAATACACCACTTCCACACATCTCCCAGTACTTGTGCTTCTGTGTACATCCTTCCCCTTGAATCTCAGTATCTTTATGACTTGCTTTTGACCAACAGTATACAGTTGAAATGGCACTGAATGACTTTCAATACTAAGTAATAAGTAGACTTGCAACTTCCACCTGGGTGTTTTAGAAGGCTCACTTTGGTGGAACCCAGCATCCATGTAACAGGTTAGCTTTTGTAGCTCTGACCCAAATACCTGACAATGAGAAAGAATTCTTTTGGCTAATGGATTTACAGGTTTCAACTCCACTGCTTTTGACTTCAGGCAAGGCAGAAAATTATGGTGGAAGGATATGGCAGAGGAAAGCTTCTCTGCTCATGATAGCCAGAAAGCAGGGGTTGGGGGAAGAGGCCCAGGACAAGATAGAGTCCCCAAGTGTAACCCCCCTGAACCCATGATCTGCTTTTCAATGATGTCCCACCTGCCTACAATTTCTACCACTGCCTAGTAATCCATTCAGATGTCAATGAATTAATCCATTGATGATGTCAGAACTCTCAGAACTCTAATTAATGAATCACTTCCCAAAAGACCCACCTCTGGAGAATGCTGCATTTGATACTAAGACTTGAACACCTTGGCTTTTTGGGGATAATCTAAATTTTTACTATAGAAACTCCAACTACATTGAGACCACAATACTGTTAGGAAGCCCAGCCTAGGCACATGGAAGAAAATATCTAGGATAGAGAAATATTCAAATATCCCCCAGAAATTGTAGCTATCCCACCTAAAGTTCTAAACATGTGAACAAAGTAGTCACATCAAATTCAGTCTTAACTCTCATCGGATGGCAACCACAAGAAATTCCAAGTGAGAACTTTCCAGCTGAATGAATAAGTCTCAAGAATTTTCATATATATTGAGACATTACTCTCAAGAAAGTGTACTAAGTCTCTTTCCAGTATAAGTTGTCATTTACCCCATTGTTACTATGGCTGGGTTGCAGTCATTTCAATGAGTAAAAATGGGTTAGATCAAAACATACTAGGGAGAGTATAAGTTAGTACAATATTTTCTGAGTAATTTTGCAATGTATATAAAAATTCTTAAAATTTACATAGCCTTTTAAAGAAATATTCAGACTTGCAAATATTATTGTTAAAGGATGTTACTGTCAGCATTATTCATAAAATAAAAAGAAAACAAGTTAAATGCTTAAGAAAAAATAACTGAAATTTGAGAACCACAGTACTAGATCCTTGCTACCCAAAGTATGGTCTGTGAACCAGCACAAAGGGGATCACTAGGGACATTTTTAGAAATGCAGAATTTTAGGCCCCTCTGGAGACTTACTGAATCAGAACTAACATAACAAAATCCTCAACTGATTCAGATGCACATGAAAACCTAGAAACACTGATTCAGATGATATTAATCCCTAATTCAGTGTCTTCCTTCCTATAACAAACTTTTTGCTTCCTCAAAAATCTCCAATTAATTACTTCATGGGGTTAAGGTGGTAATCCAATAAAATAATGCAATATGAATCCAGTCTATTATTCTGTCACTGAAATGTCACAAACCACAGGTTTTCAAATCTATTACATTTAAATTCTTTATGGTTATAGAAAATCACCTTAACCAATTTGGACCCTCTCCTTCCTTTATATTACAGAAATAAATAAATATTAGGAGATTGGGTATTACAAAACATTAAATATGCACAAAATAGAGTGTTGGATTTGTCCACATTCAGGTTTATTTTCCTCCCAATTCTTATTAAAGAATTATTTAGTCTAGAAATCCAAAATTGATCATGCTCATTTGTCTGCCCCATAATTATTTCTTTCTGACTGCCAATAAGGTTTTCAGGAGTCTCCTTTCAAGTCTTTCTTATTTATTTTACCTATTTCAACCAAAGTATTCATGTAAGGTGTGGTTATGACTATATCTCTGCCCTAATTAACATTTTAACTGCTCACATTTCCTATATTACCTAGCAGAGAGCTTTACTGGGACTCCAGATCAACACAACCAGAATCTCATGAATGGGCTGACATCATTTTTTGTTAATATTCTCCCAGTGATTAATTCTTAAATATGTAGCAAAAGTGGACAACTATATACTTTTAAGTGCTTTTCTATCCATTTATTGTCTTATCTCTTTTTTGCCATCTTTTGAGAAAGGAGGAGTTATGAAATTTATGTTTTCTTAAAAACATATTTCTTTAAAGGGTGTATTTTATTTAATTTTCTGATTAAGCAGTAACAGTAACATTTTATATTATATTGTGCCCACATGGCATATATTTGTCTATCTGTCTATACTTTAAAACTTTACTATGTGAAATAGTTATCTGGTCATCAGCATAAATATCACTTAGGGCTTTTCAGAAATGGAGAATTTTGATATACTCCAAATTAATTCATGAGAATCTCTAGTAATTCATGTGTACATTAATTTATACTATTTTGAAAATATTAATAGCACACAACAAACATAAAAAATGTTCAACATCTCTAGTGATTAGAGAAATACAAATTAAAATGACATTGAGAGTTCATTTCACTCCTGCCAGAATAATAATTATCAAGAATACAAGTAAGAATAAATGTTGGCAAGGATATGGTAAAAAATGTTCACCCATACATTGCTGGGGGTACTGCAAACTGGTGCAACCATTCTGGAAAGCAGTATGGAGATTCCTCAGAAAACTTGGAATAAAACCACAAATTGACCCAGTTATCCCACTGCTAGGTTTATACCCAAAGGACTTAAAATTAACATACTATGGTGGCACAGCTACATTAATGTTTATAGCAGCTCAATTCACAATAGCTAAACTATGGAACCAATGTAGATGTCCTTCAACAGATGAATGGATAAAAAAATGTTGTATATATACACAATGGAATATTACTGAGCATAAAGAAGAATAAAATTATGGCATTTGCAAATAAATGGACAGAAATGGAGACTCTCATACTAAGTGAAATAAGCCAATTCCAAAAAACCAAAGGCTGAATATCCCTCTGATATGCATATGCTAACACACAATAAGGTGGAGGAAGGGAAAAATAGAAGTACATTAGATAGAGGAGAATGAAGGAAAGGGAGGAAAATGAGATTAGGAAAGACAATAAAATGAACTAAACATAACTTTCCTATGTTCACATATGAATTCATGACCAGTATAACTCCACATCATGCACAAGCACAACGATGGAAAGTTATACTCCGTGTATGTATAATATACCAAAATATATTTTAGTGTTATGTATAACTAAACAGAACAAATAAAATATAAAATTAAAAAAAAGAAAATATTAATAGCAGATAATTTCCCAAACAATAAATACAACTCTAGGTGCTAAGGGCCAAACACATGTGCAAGATAGCCATTGAATTAAACAACAGTTACCTTTACCTTATTAGCAGAAGACCTAAGGTGGAGACTTAACATGGAAAGGAGATATGGGACTCATAAAGAGGCATGATGAAGGAGAACACACGCACAACTCTAGTTCCACCTCTACAGGTGATGACATTAACACACACACAAAATCTATAAACATATACTTTTTGAAATGATATGAATTAAAATTTACATGGAAGTTTAGGAAAATATTTAATCACTATGGCACTTATTTGATTTATATAACTTTCATAGCAGGCAGTAGGAACAAACTAAGCAGGCACATTTAAAGCTTCAACTCATACATCATGTTCATAAACATTCCAAAACAAAGCACATGGGTTCTGTACATTGAGAGACACAGAAAGTCACATGACTAAGGGTCTGGATGCACAGTAATCCTGTAGGGGAGAAGATGGAGAGTTGGGAATAGGAATATAATCTACCAAAGTTGGCTATGCATGAACTATAATTGAGTAGATAAAGTACATTCTGTGGTTCTGTTTGCTTTTAGAGACCACATCTATGAGTTATGAAAATGGGAAAAACACTATGCCTGTGGACTTCACAAGCTAATGAGATTATCATGGAACCTCAACCATAAAGGATAGCCCCTGATCTCTTGAGTCTTTACTGGTGAGATGCAGACAGTTGGGTGATCTCCAGATTTATTTCCAGCTACAGTATTTTGGTCTTTTACAATACCCTGGAAATTCAAATTTGTGTTTTGTTTCTTATTTAAAAAAAAAAGGTGGGACTAGTGTTCTGGCTCCCTGGTACAGCACTTGCCTAGCATGTGTGAGGCACTGGGTTTATTTTTCAGCACCACATAAAAATAAATGAATAAAATAAAGGTCTATCAACATCTAAAAAATAATTTTTAAAAAAGTGGTCTATTTAGTGTTCTCAACAGTGTTATAGGACAACTACTAATGTCCCCACTATGAATTATTATGTATCATGGGCCTTTCGGAAGCACTCTCAGATTACTTAAGTCCTCTGAGTTTGAAAATTATTTTACATGTCATTTTTGATCATTTTGGGGTATCAAAATGGTAAACTTCCTTGGCTAAATGTTACAACTGTACCTCAGGAATACAGATATATGTGCAACAGGTATGTTCATTTTTCAAACCTAAGACCAAGGCTTTATGGATTTAGGGTATAAAATGGCTTTGGGTTCTCATCAACCCAGAGGAAGAGAAAGGGCACAGACTGTTCTTAGCATTTCAGTATAGGCTGAATGAGGAGGAACATTTGGCTTTATGCAATTTTACTGCTGAGATAACATGCTCCTTACATGAAAATCTGTGGTAAAAGTTAAACTCCAGGAGTAGTACACTCAAAGGCTTCAGGGACTAGCTAGGTGGATTGCATAAATGTTTTCCTGTTGGACCAAAAAGAGTAAAATTGCTTGTAACCAATTTTAAAAAAGTATTAAATTAGAACAACAACAACAAAAAGCTGGGCACAATGGCACAAGCTTGTCATCATAACTACTCAGAAGGCTAATGCAGGAAGATCACAGTTTGAGGCCAGCCTTGGCAACTTAGCCAGACTACCCATGCCCCAAATAAAATAAAATAAAAATGAATGGGGATGTAGTGCAGTAGGAGAGTGTTTGCCTGACACACATAAAACCTTGGGTTCAATTCCAGTACTTTAAACAAATGAAATAGGAAAACAAAACTGCTCTGTCAAACAAAAGACACACAGACAAGTTTCAGTGCAAAGCTATCTACAATGTCTGACCTGTGTTCTCAATGATTTTCTGATAATTTTTCAGTGTTTACCCTTACCTTTGGTATTAAAAGGGAGTGAGAATTCTCAGAGGTGACTGGGCAAGAGTTCTGTAAAGCACTTCCTGCTATACTTAAATGCACAGTCTTGGTATATATTCTTAGGCTCTTGGGCTGTCTGGGTTTTACATTTATTATATAAATCTGATGCATAAGATATATAATTACATCAAAGTCAAGTGTAGTTCTTTCTTGCCTGGAAGAAAGAAAACCCAAATTGCTTTCAACTCTGTAGGGCACTGACCTAATCCTAACTTTAGCCCAAAAGTCCAAGTTTGTGAATTCAAGAAGAGGTCTGAAATATTTTCCCCTATGGTCACATCTTTTACTGAGGCTCCATATCTGACTCACTAGATGCTGCCAACTAGTATCCTATTTTAACCCAGTAGACCATGGACATAGTGGACAGCAAATATAACCTGTTCACTAACCTATGCTTTAATCATTCTTGTTTTGGTAGAGTGCCTGCCTTGCAAGCACAAGGCCCTGGGTTCAATCCCCAGCATTGCAAAAAAAAAAAAAAAAAAAAAAAAGACATGATTTGGTTACTGTTAATTTTACTGGGTTGTTGTTATCAGAGGGCATTCCCTTTTGTGGAGGAATAAAACAGAATTAATAAAAGCATTATGACTACATAACCTGAGCAATGAATGGAAAAGGAATTGAGCTAGACTTCATTCTGGAAGCTAATACTGACTCACTAGAAAATATTGAACAAGTTTTCTAGACTTTCTCTGTCTTTGTTTGCCCATTTGTTAAATATTCTCTCTTTTCCTCAAGTTTATAACAATCATAGGTCCTAAGTTTTTGAACTGCTCCAAAGGCCCCTCACTCAAGCATTTACCAATACTTTTTCAGTGGTGCCTACAGGCCAGACATTGTTCTAGGTACAAATCCAATACATCCTAAAGGTGAATTTATTATCTTCCCTCCCTCAAACCAGCTTTTATCTCTTATAGTCCCTCAGTGGTGGCACAAACATCCATATCCCAGGGTAGACACCTGTGGGAGTCTCCCCGGAATCTGTTTCTGTCACCTTCAACCATGTGCTTATCAATGGCCAAATTCCTTCATGTGCATCTTCACTGTTTTTTTTTTCTTTCAGCAGTAGAGATTGAACACAAGGCCCCACATATGCTAGGTAATTTTTCTACCATTGAGCTACATAGCTTTTTAATTTATATACCTTTGATTTCATTTTACAGTCATTTTTATTTTTAGACAGTCTCACAAATTGCCTAGGATTACCCAGAACTTGCCATCCTCCTATCTCAGCCTCTGAAGTGGCTGGGATTACAGGTGTGCTACATTGCACCCAGCTCTGTCACCAATTTTTTAAATATATTTATTAACCCTTACAAATCTTATCTCAATGACTTTGCCTTTGTGATCCCTTTCACCTATACTTTCTTCCTCTGATTTTACAATGCTGGCTTCCCATCATTCAGACCTTAATTTGAATGTCACCTTTCCAGTGCTATCCTCTTCAACCCATTCTACTCAGCTGGTACACAGCCCTATTCTCAATATCTTTACCTTCTTAGCACTATTCTACCTGATAATTTATTTGTACTTTCTTTTCTTTTTATATTTCTTCATCACTAGAACCTGAACTCCACAAGTACAGGGATCTTATCTATCATGTCCACCTCAATTCTAGACACTGGGGATATGACCAACTTTATTATCACTCTATTGTATTCATCTGGCAAATATCCAACCCTGGTAAGACTCAATTCTCTAATTCTTCCCCACCTGCAGCCAACACACACCATGCTGCTGGTCTCCTGACCATCAACTTCAAGTGGCCCTCACTGCTGCTTGGCAATTGTACCATATTCCTCCTGTCCATTCACTCTCCTCTTCCTTAGACAACTGATTCACATCTTTCTGTTCTCAAACCTCCCACAACCCTCCTGCACAAGCTCACCAGATTCCATTCTTATTTCATTTAGACAATAGAGTCAGGACAGTTCAGGTGCTATCACCACCAAATTTTTTTCAAACTGTGCCTTGTACTGTCTAGGCCAACCCCTCTACTTGTGCATTAGATCCCACCTCCTCTCACTCAAGAACATTACCCTGGTATCATTAGATTTTATCTCCACTGGATCATTCCCATCAGCATTCAATATGCTCTAACATCACCATCTTAAAACAAAATAATAGTTACTGATGCCAATTTTCTGCTTCCTTTTACATCAAAACTCTTCAAAAGGGGTGAAATAGTTTGTCTCCACCTTCTTTTCTCTCCTTCCCTTTATTTAATAACTCCAGTCAGGCACTGAACCTCTTGCCAAGACCATTGAAAACCACAATGTTGTTCAATTTAGTGCTTATTTTCTATCCTACCTTTACTCCACATCTTAACTGCATTTGGTGCAGACCATCACTCTTGAAACCTTTATTCATTTGGTCTTAGGGATATTATATTCTTAGCTCTCATTCTATTTTACTGGTTGTTTTTAGTCTCTTTTGATGCTTCCACTTCTCGATTTCTAAATATTAGTTAAGCAAGAATTAGTCTTTTTTTATAGTTCCAGTCATGGTCTTGGGGATATTAGAACTTAAGCTCCATGAAAATTATGATTTCCTTATCTGTGCTCAGTTCTAACCCTTTCCCTTGAACTCTAGAATAGTCCATCCAGTTAATTATTCAAAATATGTACTTGGATCTGTATTACTGTCTCATTGTACTCTGTTCAAAATTGAATTTTCTTCTCAACATGAATTCCTTTTGAAAAAATCTTTTGATACATATATTTTAGAAATTTTAATGGACATAATAATTGTACATATTTATGAAATACAGTGACATTTTGTTATGTGTATACAATGTGAAATAATCAGATCAGGGTAAATGATTTATTAAATCATCTCAAAAATTTATCATTACATTGTGTTAGAAACATTCACTATCCTCTATACTATTTTGAAATATTCAATTAATTATCATCAACCATAAGAAGACCATTGTGCTAGAGAGCATTAGAAGTTATTCCTCCTATCTGCTGCACCTCTGTGCCCATTAACCATTCTTTCTCCATTTCCTTCTTCTTCTCACTCTTCCTAGACTCTGGTAATCATTATTCTACTCTCCACTTCTACAACACCAACTTTTTCAGTTTCCACATTTAAGTGAAAATATGCGGGGTTTTTTTTGTGTGTGTGTGTAAGACTTATTTCACTTAATTGGCCACAAGCTCATCCATGTTGCTCTAAATGATAGAATTTCATCCTTTTTTGGTGAAAAGTATTCCTCTGTATATATATGTCACATTTTCTTTATTCATTCATCCACAAAGGGGCACCTAGGTTGATTCCATATTTTGGCAATTATGAATAGTGCTATAGTAAACATGGAAGTGATATCCCTTTGACATACTGATTTCATTTTCTTTGGCTATACACTCAGTAATGTAGTTGCTGGATCATATGGTAGCTCTACTTTTATTTTTGTTATTTTTTTTTGAGGAGCCCCATAGTGTTTTTCATAATGACTGTACTAATTTATATTCCCACCAGCAATGTATAAGATTTCTCCTCTGTCTGCATACTTGCCAGCAAAAAATGAACTCATGATGCTTCCGAAACTCTTCATTCTGTCTTCCTCCTTCCATATAGCAACACCATTCTACCACATGAAAATGCCAAATCCTTGAAATCATCTTTTATTTTCCTATTTCTCCCCAATTCTCAATTTCTGAATCTTCTAGGCATTACCTGTTCAATATATCTACTCACCACACCACTCTTACCATGCTGGCCCCCAAATTATCCTCTTTTGCCCAGACTATTGCAATAGCCACCAACCTGAAGCCTCTGCTTCTCCCCTATAGGCTCATTTCATACAGAATTCAGAGTAAAACTTCTAATTGTTTTACATGACTTGCAGACCTGGGGTCTCTCAGCTAGCCTTTGTCAACTATATTTTAAATGCTAGACTCATTATATCAATGGTCTACTTAGTTTGTTAAAGTTAAAAATAATCAGCATCCTTTTGTTTAAGTGGCAGGTGTTTGATATCATTACT